>NC_073746.1:87974888-88309924 GCF_029784135.1 Toxorhynchites rutilus septentrionalis
GTACAGCGCGAGGTGTGCTGTTCCGCACAGCCCGCTTTGGCTCGTTATAATTGAGTTGATATACATTCATTGACATGGTTATTATGTTGCGCGAAACGTGATACACCTCTAAATAAATACAAAAATAAACACACACCCCCACACCGGGGTATACAACAACAATGGTACCACCAACAGAACCGAATTTACCATCGGTAGCATAATCGCGAGCGAGCGAGCGAAACGAGCAAGGTTTTCCACCCGTTCCGGCGTTCCGGTGTGAGGGTGACTAAATGTCATATCCTCGATTCGATAGAGAGATAGCTTGCTAGAGCAGACGAGAGTAAAAAAGCTAGCAAGCCAATTATGGAAATCCTACGGGATGTCTGTCTAGATTTATGTCCTCGATGCTGTGTCGAATTAAGGGAGAGGAAATGTGATCCGCGCGACGATGGTATCGGGGGCACCCGAATGAGTGTTTTCGATGCCAGGGAAAATTTATTTCTGGATAACGATATCTTGTATCGAATGATATGTCAATTTGTGCAAAGCCTCGAGAAATGCCGCGTCTAATGTTGATGTCAGGTTACGACATTAGTTGGCTTCGATGGGTACAGCGAGAGAGCGTTGATGAAAAAGGTTGTCGACTGGGATCTGATTTCGCTATATTCGATTGGAGATATTTATCATCGTATGTTTTCAACTGCCTGAAAACGAGATAACATAACACTTGGCACATATTTCGGCATTGAATAAAACCTCTCTTTATTCATTCGCAGGAAACATGAAGTTGTGAAGGATTTGTGTATGAAACACAAGTTGCACCTAAAAAAATGTTCTGTGAGACATTTCTCATTGGACCAATTGGTTTCAATAATTATCACGTATCGCAGCTTATGGGTAAGCGCCTCTAGGCGTGTTTCAGTTGGATACATGGTGCATGACTGATACCTTTGTTGGTTGTTAAAAAACTCTACGTGACTATTATGGCATTTCTTCGAGTGAGGTGAAGAGAAAAACACAAAGCGTTTTAGACAGAAGATTATTGGGAAATAGGCAAACATCACGATAATCATGGTTTGAGGGAAAATGATGTTTGTATTATATTGAATCAAAACCTATGGATTCCTGGAGTGACTATTCTTAGTTTTTTCAAACTATTTTTTATATTAATTCTCTGTGATATGGGTGTCGAAATGGTCGGAACTAATTTCCCTGAGAGAGCAGTGTTGCATAATATGTAATATGTAATTATGAAAGATAAACAAAATATGCTTTTGAACTTCAGATATGTATTTACTGAATAATGTGTTTTAACGTGATGTGTTATATAAAAGTGATATGTTATAATTTACGAAGGAGAATATCTTGCATCGCGCCTATTCTCTTATCTTCCGCCGATAAGAACCTTTTGTTCATACCGACTACCACCATTTATTATTCATAGAAGGTCAGTATTGATTCTTGAACAGGTTCACTATACATTGAGATCCGTTTAGTGAAATAATACATTATATGATAAAATATGAGATTAGGTGTTCCTTGTTGCAGTTGCTGAGAGTAGACATACGACCGCAAAGGGGTAATAATATGGTGTAGAAGTTATCCTCGCACGAGGCTGCTTTCGACGCTCGTGGTTATTTTTAGCACATGCACATCGGACAAAACTGAACACAACTTTATTGTAAAGATAAGGATTTGATGCTTCAAGTATCAGTGTGTAATGAATCCTCAAAACAACATTTTTCCCATCACTCCAAAAAAGGAAAATTTCGTTCCAACAAAGCAATTTTTGCGGGGAATTGTTTTGCATCATTGCAAAAAAAAGGAGACAGCAGCTGAGACACATCGGGTTCTCGTGGAATGTTACGGCAAGCATGCTCTGTCGGAACCAACATGCAGAGCTTGGTTTCACCGATTCAAAATTGGTAATTTTGACCTCGAAGATGGGGAGAAGATGTACCAAAAAATGGACCGAGAAAGATAGAGAGAGAGAGAGAGAGAGAGAGAGAAAGAGAGAGAGTACTTGAGTTATGCAGGAAGGGCCTGGCCGGGCAAGGAAAAAAAGTGCCCCCCAACTAAATCACTTGCTGTATGCCAAATATTGCACAGAAAATTAAATAAAAAATTTGAACGGTTTTTCTGAACCCCTATGTGGTTTAACATAGGACAATACCATAACATTATTTCACGCCATTCTCAAAAGCTTTGATATTACAATTTGACAAAAATTCTGAATATGCATCTTACTACGGTGTATCCCGAAAAATTAAAAAAAAAATCATCTAAAATTTTTGTACTAAAAAAATATCAAAAGTTTGATTTTTTTTTTGATTTAGAGATTCGGTTCTTCTCTGATTCATATTTAAATGTGTTTCTACGGCTTTTTTGGACATGTGTGCTTTTTTACAGATTTTTTTTCAGTGTTGCGCGGAACAAAAAATATTTTATTTTGCATTTCCTAAGAGTCTGGCTGGGTAAGGGAGTGAAAAGTCCCCCAAACCAAATCACCAGCTGTATATAAAATATTGTATAGGGTTATAAACAAAACATTTTGGCAGTAGTACCATATATTTGAGTGCTTATATGGTACACCATAGGATCTATGGTGAAAAATGCACCTTTTCGTTTTTGACGCCATTATCAATAGCTTTGAGACAAAAATATGAAGAAAAAAAAATACTGAAAGTACATCTTACTTAGGTGTATCGATCAATATTTTCAAACAATTTTTGCATCAAAAAATCAAACATTGAAAAAAAAATTAAATTAATTTTTTATTTTTATTTGAAATTAAATTTTATTTTTTTATTTTGAAATTCAGTATTACTCTAGTTTATATTCCTCCTACATCTATTTTAGGTATATGTGATTTTTTTCAGAATTTTTAGAGTATTTTTCGCGGTACAAAAAAAAATCTTTTCAGGCATTTCGAAATTTAAAAAAAAATACTCTATAGATTCAATTTTACTCTAATTTTTATTTAACTGCGTTCGTATGTGTTGTTTTTTTCCACGTGTAGCGTAATTTTTTGTTGATTTTTTAAAAGGATTACGCAAAAAAAAATTTCATAGATCCTACGGTGTACCACATAAGGACTCAAATATATGGTAGTACTGCCAAAATGTTTTCTTTAGTACCCTGTACAATATTTTCCATATAGCTGAATTTCTTCGTTACTCGTCTCATCTCTGTCTAGAAGAGTGAACATGTGAGTACGGAATAAAATTTCTGAACTCATCGGTACAATGCGTTAGAGCAATTGGCTTTGGTTCTTTTAATATGCCCATTTTATATTTTTTCGCTAGTCAGCTCTTGTGCTGCTGCATTATTTTAATGATCTTTTTTAGGCTCATTTTTTTCTTTTATCTTTTGAATGTTCATATTTCTTCATATCTTCGTATCTAGAAGAGCAAACACTGTATTAATTTTTATTATTTCAGTTCTTTTTTTCACTCCTAAAAGAGTAACCTCTTATGTTTGACTTCCATTGCTTATAGTGACCTTTTAACTAATTTGCAGTTACTATTTAATTTAAAGATTAAAAAAAGAAAGTTAGAAAAATTCTTCTTAGAAATTTTCTTCTCATCGCTTACAACAGCGATTTCATAATTTATTATTCGTTTCATTATTTTATTATGATATATATTTAATTAAGAAATACTAATACTATATGTTCGAAAAATTCTATATTATAAATTAAGGGAAAAAAATATTAGGTGTACCGGTAAGTTTCTTCGGTTTTACAACAGATGGCGTAACTTGATTATTATTCCAGTGAATCAAATTTCCAGACATTCGCTGGAAAAATACTGGCATTGCTGTCATTCAGTATATGTCAAAAGGTTGAAACATAAACAACATAGTTTTTTGCCACTTCCAATGTATCGAATTTTGTACCAACGAGAGTGTTTTTGCGGGGAGTGTTACTTCATTACTTCAATATTAAGAAAAAAGTTGCGGAGAGTCATCGCATTTTGGTGACAGTTTATGGTGACCATGCTCCAACTGAGCGAACATGTCAGACGTGGTTTGCACGGTTTAAAAGTGGTAATTTTGACTTGGAAGACGAAGAACGTTCCGGACCGCCAACAAAGTTTGAAGATGAAGAATTGGAGGCTTTACTCGATCTAGATACGTCACAAACGCAACAAAAACTTTCAAATACACTTGAAGAAGCTCAGCAAATCATATGCGATCGTTTAAAAGCAATGAGAATGATCCGAAAGATAGGACATTGGGTACCGTATGAATTGAAGCCACGAGACGTCGAGCGCCGTTTTTTCACGTGCGAACAGCTGCTCCAACGGCATAAAAGAAAGGGGGTTTTGCATCGAATCATTACTGACGATGAAAAGTGGGTTCATTACGACAACCCCAAACGTATGGATATCCCGGCCATACATCAACATCGACGGCCGCGCAGAATATTCACGGCCAGAAGGTTATGCTGTCTATTTGGCGGCACCAGCTGGATGAGCTGCTAAAACTAAATGAAACCATTATAGAGGACCTCTACCGATGACAATTGATGCGTTTGAGTCGTGCACTGAAGGAAAAACGGCCACAATACGAGAAAAGACACGATAAAGTTTTTCAGCAGCACGACAATGCTCGGCCGCATGTCGCGAAACCGGTCAAAACATAGTTGAAAACGATGAAATGTGATGTCCTATCCCACCCGCCGTATTCTCCAGACATTGCTTCGTCCGATTACTACCTTTTTCGATTGATACAACATGGCCTGGTTGACCAGCACTTCTCCAATTTTGATGAAGTCAAAAATTGGATCAATTCGTGATTAGCCGACAAACCGGCCGATTATTTCCGGAAAGGGAACTTTCCGTGAATTGCCAGAAAGATGGGAAAAAGTTGTAACTAGCGATGAGCAATACTTTGAATATTAAATTTGTAACCATTTTTGCAGAATAAAGCATTAATTTTTGAAAAAAAAACGAAGAAACTTACCGGTGATCATATTATATAAAATATAGTTATTTTGCATCATCATATTTATATTTGTAATATTCGTTTTCCTGGTAGTTTGTACCGGAATTCATTGTTTTGATGTAACTGCTAATTCATATTCTTTATTTCATTAATTCGGTGGAGGCGATCTGGCGTCGTGGTAACATCCATGCCTCTCACGCTAAAGGTCACGAGTTCAATTCTCACTCCCGACATTCTTCCAAAAATGGAAGTAAAAGTGACGAACCAGCCAAATGAGTTGACAGTCACTATAATACAGAAAAATTCATTACTTCGTTAGAAAATAATTGATAATTATAAATAAATTGTAGTTACTCTTGTTTGTCTAGAATTTCAAAAAAAATATTTGATTTCTGACTTTTTCAAATATTTTTGTATAAGGTACACCGGGATAAGTTGAAATTCGGGGTAAGTTGAAATGGAAATCATAACTTTTACTAGGAATGATGGATTGAGGTGATAAAAATATATATTGTAAGTATTATCTCTCAACCCACCTTATGACAGTCATTATCAGAATATTGAAATGCTTCAACGGAATCCGCGCCTTTGTTTACTTTTCCTTGTTCCGTGAAAACAAAAAAAAAAAACAATCGTTTTTGCGCGCTGACTCAATCGGTTCGAAAACACTGTTTTTTTCAAAAATATCGCATGTCAGGTAATCAAATAGAGACAAAGAAGTGTAGTGGTTTTGAGAACAAAACTGAAAAATCTTTTTTCCGTATAGCTCTGAGCATTTAAACTCACCCCATGTGGTAAGTGGTAAGTTGGTAAGTTGTCGTATGTTGAAACCGACTGTTTTGGCGTATGACTACGTCATTCATTCCTATACTGGGGTGTAAGTTCAAAGTTTCGAAAACGAATGCGTTACGTCGGAGACCGAGATTTTGAGCATTAATAGCTCCTAAACAACTGAACGAAATGGTATGATAAACATTTCATTCGAAAGATAAAATGTCTACGCGTTCTATGCTTGTTACTTTTTGATCCAAAAATTTGTTCCAATAGCCTTAAAATTGCTTTCAAAACAAGCTATTGAAATCCCACCAATCGGTATAAAAGCGAGTGACACTCGGAAATCCACTCAGTTATGATTGCGCAACGATTGTGGCACGATCGCTGGAATGGATGGATGTTTCCCT
The DNA here is from genome assembly GCF_029784135.1 of Toxorhynchites rutilus septentrionalis. NCBI lineage: Eukaryota > Metazoa > Arthropoda > Insecta > Diptera > Culicidae > Toxorhynchites > Toxorhynchites rutilus. The sequence continues at coordinate 87,980,999 of NC_073746.1, forward strand.
AACACAGACCTCAAAACCATGAAGCCTGAGGAAATCGGCATTGCAAAATAGATGAAAGCTGCGGGTACTTTTGTACTCACTTGCGTTTCTGGAAATCGGAATGTTTCCCTAACACAGACTTCAAAATCATGAAGCATGGGAAAATCGGCATTGCAAAACAGATTAGAGATGGGCAAAACAGTTCACTTTGATGAACGGTTCACTCACTAACCGTTCATCTAAATAAATCAGTTCTTTTGAACCGTTCTTTCGCTCTTTCGTTCAGCGGTATGAGGAACAACATAGAATGTTAGCTGGAACCCAACATCAATAGACAGCTATTAATTGATATCGTTGGATTGGATAGTGTACGTATGAGATTTATATTTTAAAATTTAGTGGGGAAAGATAAGCTGTTTCTTTAAAAGTCGCCAACTGTTTGTGAAAATATGTATATCGGTCGACAAAAGTTTATGTAATAATTTGATGCGCACAAAATATGTGCAATTTTTCATATTCTCTTTTTGGACAACACACAGGTTCCATGTAAGATCATATTTCATAATGTTCATTCAGGGAAAAAAATCAGCAGCACTAACAACCAATCATACAAACAATCACGATAACACGTACATGCAATAGGCCAAACAATGAATTGAAAGCAACGAAAAAACTTTTTTCTCAACATGCCCTCACTATAAAATTTTATGTTTACCTAATCCATGAATCGCCACAACTTCCTCCAGATTTTTTCTGATAATCAGAAAGTATATGATTGTTACGCGGAATTGAAAGAATACATAAAATTGAAAACATATAGTTTTGCTTTTAAAACTACGAAAATCTTTTTAAATTTGTAACCCAAAATTGAGTATACATTAACGAAATAAACCCTGAGTTACATGCATTTTGCTCATAAATGACAAATCGTTTTATTTTCCCTACAAGCGTTCTCGTTATATTTATTCATTCCGTCCAGTGCAAATCAGTTCAGCTGCACTAGTTCGTTCGCAAACATTTCGCCCGCAAACTTTTCGTTCTCAAACAATTCGTTCCCTAACAGTTCACTCTCAATTAGTTCTTTCCCATACAGTTCACTCTCCATAAATTCACTCGCAAACCGTTCTCTCGCAATCAGTTCGTGGGGAGAACTACCGTTCTTCGAAAAAGAACGACCGCTCGTTCACTCTTTTCGGCGAACTAGATCTTTCGTATCGTTCGTGAACGGTTTGCCCATCTCTAAAATAGATGCGAGCTTTGGGTACTTTTGACGTAGGATTACGTCTTTCGGGAACATATTGGGGTACAAATTGAAAATCGAAAATCGAGCACATCGTGAAAATTGTCCAATTTCAAACGCTTATTGCTCAGCTATTTCATGATGGATTGATGAAATTTTTGCGTCAATCGATTTCGGCACTCCATAAGATTTCTTATATTAAGGATTTTATTTTTTTTTCTATTATAGTGACTTTCAACAGATTTCGGCTGGTTCGTCACTTTTACTTCCATTTTACCACTGAGCCAGATCGCCTCCACGTTTAAGGAAAATAATGTATGTCATGAAACTAACTATCGAACAATTGAAAAAACTCAACCCCTATCCTAACGGGAATACCCACTTCTGATTGGTCGAAATTGACGACACATGCGGCGAGTCCCTAACAGAGATATCAAAACCAAGCTGTCTGGGGGAAATCGGCATTGCAAATACATGAAAGTAGGGGGAACTTTTTTTCCCACCGAAATCTGTTTTCTAACAGAGACATCAAAACTAACCTGCCGGGGAGAATAGGCATTGCAAATACATGAAAGTAGAGGGAGCTTTTGTTCCTACCGAAATGTATTCCCTAACAGAGACATTAAAACCAGGCTACCTGGGGGAAATCAACATTGCACATTCATGAAAGTAGGGTGAGCTTTTGTTCCCACCGAAATCTGTTCCCTAACAGAGACATCAAAACCAAACTGCCTGAGGAAATCGGTATTGCAAATACATGAAAGTAGGGGGGAACTTTTGTTCCTACCGAAATGTGTTCCCTAACAGAGACATTAAAACCAAATCATTATCAAAGACTTTAACGATATAATTCTTAAAAGATATCCGAAATCAACAGATAGCCTAACGGAATTCTACGTCAACTATGCGGTCGTGTCTCGGACACAACCATTCTGTGACTTTTTTAACTCGCCCACGTTTCTGCAAATCGGAATGTTTCCCTAACACAGATTTCAAAACCATGGAGCCTGAGGAAATCGGCATTGCAGAACAGATTCAAGCTGCGGGTACTTTTGTACTCGCTTGCGTTTCTGGAAATCAGAATGTTTCCCTAACACAGATTCCAAAACTATGGAGCCTGAGGAAATCGGCATTGCAAAATAGATGCAAGCTGCGGATACTTTTGTACTCGCTTGCGTTTCTGCAAATCGGAATGTTTCCTTAGCACAGACTTCAAAATCATGGATAGATGCGAGCAGCGGGAACTTTTGTACTCGTTTGCGTTTTTGCAAATTGGAATGTTTCCCTAACACAGATTTCAAAAACATGGAGCCTGGGGAAATTGGCATTGCAAAATAGATGCAAACTATGGGTACTTTTGTACTCGCTTGCATTTTTGCAAACCGGAATGTTTTTTCCCAATACAGATATCGAATCCAAGAAGTTGGGAAAAGCGGCATTGCAGATACATTCATGTCGGCAATACTTTTATACCCCTAAGCATTTTTACACTCCAGAATTCGTTTCGCTATTACGGTCTGCAAAAGCGGGTACAAATGCAACGCTTTGGCTCGATTATTCAAGACTACATTGGAAGATATCCCTTCATGTCGTCAGCTCACTGAACTTCTACGCATACCCTTTGATGATTAGGCAAAATGTTGATAACTATTTGCTGCGATAACTGCTATTATAATGCATGAATTAACTTAAATTTGGATTTGTTTGCAATTGAATTCGTAAATAGTTTTATTCATTCACTAGTTTAATCAATAATTTAATCAATACACACAAAAGATAGCTCTGCGCAGCGGTGATATCGTACCAATGAGGAACATCCGAGGTGGGATTATTGCTAATTGAAGACATACAATTGATTACTAAGCCAACGGAAGTCCTACGTCAACCTTGCGGTTATATCACAGGTATAACCCATCCATAGTTTTTTAACATTGCTGCAGATGCCGGACGTTATTTGTCGGACATTGCTGTATGAATGAATGATGATAAATTAAAGAAAATAAGAATCATAAATTTTTCGTTTATCAGTATGTTCTACATAATTTATGAATACACAGACATTATACAAGTATAACTTGTTAATTTTGCAACTAGCGGTCGTTCAAATATTACGTTACGTAACGCATTTTTTACTATTTTAGACTCCCTCTTCTCTACAGAGCATGTAACAAATGGTGATTTGCATAAAAATGTTTAGATTTAGTTGTATTTATTTCTAAACAAGTTTCCACAAGCCATCCCCTCCTCCCTTTTCGAGTGCGTTAAGTAATATTTGAATATTTGAATGATCCCATAAGCCTCATTAGTGGCCGTTTTGAGTGGCTCTACTCTGACATGAAAGCGTCTAAAATTTTTGATGTTATTGTTTCGTATATTGATTCCTAGTATGTAGTGTCCATTTTGTGTGTATTAGACTACTCCTTCACATCTCACGTGTACCAAACCTCTTTATCCAAACGTTTATATGTTATTCTTTCAATTTAGTGTTTCATAAATCAGTTGTAGATAGTTCGAGAAGCAAAACCGCACACTAAACTTATGATAGTTCCGCGTTTCAACTAACCCCGCTCTACGGACAAGTTGAAACAATGCATATGAAAACTAAACATTTTCAAAAATGATATTTTTCGAAACATCCAGTGTGAATTCCTATTTTTTTTATCGGAAGTCATGTATTGTACCTTGTATATGCTGCAAACGGATTTCAATTTAGTGATTTAGTGTTTTTTTAAGGTAACTTTCATGTTGAGCTTCGAAAAAATCGTTTCAACTAGCCCCGGTGTACCTTACTTGTTTGGTTTCATTCCGGCATTACACATTACGTTTACTGCCGTTCTACGCATAGTTGTCCCATGTTACCTTTTGATAATTTTCACTTTTCGTCATAAAACGATGTTTTTATGTCTAGTCTTCCGGAAAAATACAAAAAATGTCCCAGCATGTATGTTAGGTAGATCTATATCAAATAAATCGGTTCAAGTACAAGAATTTTATGTCACACTTTCAGCAAGGATAATGTACTCATTTCTGGTTTGGAAAACGAATTAATTCTCAAACAAATTAAAAAAGTTTAACAGAACACGCGTAAACTTTGTTAGGGAATCCCTAATAACAATAAGATTTAAATTCTGCAAAGCATTGCAGATCACTCTTTTCTTCGTAAATTGATGTTTTTATGCATAATATTTCGGAAAAACACAAAATACTTATTGATTGTTCCCAGTATTCCAAAACACAACATCAAGTTCAATTGCCCCTTGTTGATATTCTAAACATAACTACCCACCATGACTTTTTTGGCTCGTAACCAAGGTTGATTGATTCAAATGAGGGGATCTTTTCAAATTTCACTAAACAATAGTTTTCTTTTATTACTTCAGTAGACTCGAAAGAGTCGAGTAGAGTCGAAAGAGTCGAATAGAGTCGAAAACTATCAGCAATTTATTTGGTTCAACTCGCATCAGACTTTCACCTTCCCTCTCAGATATCGATCACAAACTATGAACCCTTTTGCTCACATATTCCGCTTGAAATGTGATCGAACCCCACAACATGCAACGACTGGAATTTGAAAGCATTCTTTCATGAAATATCTAAACAAATGCAGTGTATATCTATATTCCAAAATTCTGGATACTCTTCCATATCCGCACTAGCACGAAAAATTCTTGTATGCTGCTCTTCTTTGTTGTAGCACACCTCGATACAGAGGGCTTCCTCTCCTTGTATTGAGCTGTGTGTGTATGTGTGTGAAATCAGCATTAGGCATGAATGATATCCGCTTGTTGTGTTATCCCAGCTCACTCGCTTCTGTGTTTTCATTCTATTTTATTTTTGGTTTCCGCCTCTAGCTTTGAGAAGGGCCCTTGTGGAAAGAAACTCTGTTCCATACTCCTCCTTCACCCGACAAGAAAACAATCCTCTCCCACTCGACGCTTTCCGGCAACCATGTTGCTTCGATGACCACCAAACGAGAAGTGGTGTTGCTTCAAATCGCGGATGGCATATTTAAACCAAATATGTTGAAAACGGGCAGAAACGAATGTATCAGTTGCTCGTTATTGACAGCTCTGTTCGGGAATGCACACAAATCGGCAGAACTAATGTATGGGAAAATGGGAATGCTTCCAGTTTTCATTAATTTAAACTGTTTAGACATTAGTGGATTGTACTGTATAGTATATCAAACAAATCTTAGAGAATTTCCGATTCCATTGGTATGCAAAGTATCAGAATTTGTTCGCTGTGAAAATAGTTATTAACGTTAACTTTATTTCATAAAAACGTGACCTGTTTTCTGATTTGGCACCCTTCCTGAAAGACGTAGTTCTACGTCAAAAAACCCTGTGTATTGCTAAACCGAAATGCTTAAAGCTTCTGAAAGACAAATATGCTAGAAATCTTTGAACGCGATTTTCTCAATTGCTGATTTTGGAACATGGGACAACTATGCGCTGAACCAATGCGCTCCAAGTTTCTATTTTTCATTTGAATCTCTTCGGGTCAATTGCATGCAATATTCGAAATAACATACTTATTCTGTAATCTCTTCTCACCTCGCGACTTGATTCTATTTTCTCCGCTCAAGCACCAAATATAAATCAGACACTCGCTCAGGTGGATCGAATTACAACCACACGATGCACACTTCGGCCTTTGCACAGCGCACAGTCACACATCGCCTGATTGCACTCGCTTGATTTAACCTCAAAAGCGAACCCCTAGAGCGAAAAAGTTCACTGCGGAAAATCAAGCACCTACAGAGAAAAAAAAACACATTCCACTTCTTCATCAAAACTAATGCAGGCTGATGAAAATTAGTGCCAGGAGAGAGCAAAAAACTGAAACCCTACTATCAGCTTAATTTCTGCTTTCTGTGCTGTTTTTTTTGGACTCTCGATTCAAGAGGTGCACCATCATCACCGAACAGTAGTGTATGATATGTAGTTAGGAAACGAAGTAGTGAAATTCTTTCCACTTCTGCTCATTCTGCGATGTGTGCAAGTGAAACTTAAAAAGCGGAAGGTAGTTCTGCTGATAAGGCAAACGATGTACTCTGTATGAGTGTAATAAAATACAAAACAGTATGGTCGCTGTTCCCTGCTGATTGGGCCATTTTCCCGAAGATTTGAATAGATGAAGTATGAACCTGTACTGCACTTTTCCAGGGCAACGTCTGGTTGTTATAGATTCATGGGCTCTCTTATATGTTCCCAATATTATATCACATTTCGATATTTATGTGACATGGTTTGTATGCACTAGTAAAACTTTGCAAACTTTAAATTAAAAACTTAACTGATTTCGACGCCACCAAAGCACATGGGACATGCCAAAGTTATTTCACAGAGCAAATCATCGCGCAGCGCTGCACAAACTTCCTCCTGTGTTGTGGCAGGAAAACTTTCACGATGCGATATTGCTTTCGCTCCGGCGTCCCTGTGGAACAATCTCCGCAGAGGAAACCACGTGGTGTTCGATCGAATCAATGTTACTTCGGAAGACTGTCATGTAGACGACCATCGAGAGCATCCGGATGCTCTTGAAGCTTTCATGCACACGAGAGAGTGAGAGACGACTGAAATTAAATATTTTATTGTAAAAGTTAGCCCAGAAGGATTCACGTCTCGTTTGTTTGCGAATGCGATTTGATGCCGCTCCGTACGTACGTGTGGGGCTGATGCAAAAAGGGCCTGAAGCTATTGCAGAGGTATCCTGGAAACTCGCATCCCTCAACAAAGATAATGCACAATAAATTCCAAGCGAACTTGGATATTTCACAAGCAAGCGTACAAATTTCATTATATCATAGTTTGAGTTAAAATTTCGTCAACCTTCATTTCGGACCATGTTATTCAACATCAATAATTATTTTTCGAGAATCACTGATTAATAATTAATTCGATTAAGCAAAGTATACAATATCAGATTTATCTAAATGTAAATGTGTTATCAAACAACGCTCTGCTTTGCTTTATCCTTTCTCCGTAGGCTTTTCATTTATCAACAGTTCCCCAGTCCTGCAAGCTAATTTCACTTTGTTCACTCGTCATTCTTCGCAAACGTTTAATTAAATATTAACCCATCGTTTCGTTTGCCATCATCGGCGGTATAGCCAGCACATTTGTGTCGCCTTCTCGGGGAGTACAAACAGCAGCAGAGGACTCCATGCGCGGCGGAAGTCGGTGTAGCTTCAAAGCATTTCTCATTCTAACTGTCAACGTCAACAGTGTTTACGCCACTCCAGTTTCGCCCAAGTACCTAAAACTTTCCCCAGCCGTCTAGCTACTTCACTCAGCTCATTATTTGTCTTTCTGTCAGGAAAGAGATTCCTAAGATAAATATGTATTCACACACAAGTACAACGCACAAGTACCTCGCAAAAACCAAGGATACCAAGGTTCCCTTTTCCATGCAGTCGGGGGTCTCTGTGTGTGTTCAGCCAGTGAGCCCGGGGCTTGTGCCAATGATGCTCAGTGTATTCACCGTCGAAAGTGTATTTTCTCCCAGTTTCGGCTGTGACTCCCCTCCGACGCATAAAGACGGATGCATACTTAGTGGGATTTCGAGCTCGAGCTTTGCATACCCGCCTCGGTGTGTTTGCTGTCGCCACTGACTGTCGTGAAGTGTTGCAGTAATTTACAGGAAAAATGGCAGCGGGAATAATAGAAGGTTTGTATTTTCTGGATTATGTCGGCGCATTTGAAAGAGCGTTGTATCATCATCAATTTCGTAATAATTCCCTCTTTTGACGTGGGACTACGTCTTTGATTTCTATATACGGGGTCACTCTATGAAATTGAAAATGAGACATGTAACGATTCATTAAGGGATTTTAAACGCATACATATTACTCAAAATCGTTATTGCTATACAGCCATTCCATGCCAATCCGATATAGTGGTTCTCAGATTTTCGTGAAAAGTGGTAGTTTTGTGCTTTATCGCAAAACATTAGACCCGCATTTTTTTATTTTTTCATTAGGGTGAAATCAACTTTTTCCAACTTTCCAATCTTTTTCACAACAATGTCTTTTTTTGCAAAAATTCATAACTTTTGAACTACTGAACCGATTCAGATTATCGACATATCAAATTAAAGCCAATCAGCTGGTCTACTTGCAGGTCTACTTGAATTCTGCTTTCGTTATTATTGATTGTATTGGTTTTTTTTATTGTTTCAATAGTCTCGAGACCAAGCTATATTTCTATATATTTTATCTGGAACGTCTAGGATTTTTCAGATAACATATGTCGAAACCAGAGAGGCGTTTTTTTCGATTTTGAGTTATGATTTTTTTTCAGTTAACTGATGGTTCAAAAAATCATTTTTCCCTTTTTTCAAAAGTGACAGCTTCCAAGAAAAAATATATCGGAGACGATTTAGGGGTGCCTCAAAGCGCTCAAAGTTTAGATTTTTTGATCATCGAAAATCTTCCAAGGGGGGAGTAAAGGAAATTTGAAAAATCGAAATATTTTTTCGATGCCAAATGACTTAAAAATGCATGCAACGTCGAGATCTGGTGTCATATCGAAAAAAATTTTTGGTCGAAAATCGATCTTTTGGGACTGAGAGGCAATGAAGGCATGGAAAAAAATAATTATCGAATTTAAAGAACCGACCATGTACATTTTGTTTATTGGCTCAAAAAAATGACTTGTGCAAAATTTCAGCTAAATCGGACATGATTTAGGGGTGCCTCAAAGCTCTCGAAATTTCGATTTTTTGATTCACGAAAATCATCCAAGGGGGGAAAAGGTAAAGGTAAAGGTAAAGGAAATTTAGAAAATCGAAATTTTGTTTTCGATGCTAAATGACTTAAAAATGCATAAAACGTCGCGATCTGGTGTTAACTCGAAAAAAAATTTTTGGCTGAAAATCGACTTTTTGGGACTTAGCCTGAGTGGCCAAAAAATCAAAATTTAAGTGCTTTGAGGCACCCCTAAATCATGTCTGATTGAGCTGAAATTTTGCACAAGTCATTTTTTGGGCCAATAAACAAAATGTACATAGTCGGTTCTTTGAATTCGATAATTATATTTTTCCATGCCTTCATTGCCTCTCGAAATTTGGTCGAAATTTCGAGAGCTTTGAGGCACCCCTAAATCATGTCCGATTTAGCTGAAATTTTGCACAAGTCATTTTTTTGAGCCAATAAACAAAATGTACATGGTCGGTTCTTTAAATTCGATAATTATTTTTTTCCATGCCTTCATTGCCTCTCAGTCCCAAAAGATCGATTTTCGACCAAAAATTTTTTTCGATATGACACCAGATCTCGCATGCATTTTTAAGTCATTTGGCATCGAAAAAATATTTCGATTTTCCAAATTTCCTTTACTCCCCCCTTGGAAGATTTTCGATGATCAAAAAATCTAAACTTTGAGCGCTATTTTTTCTTGGAAGCTGTCACTTTTGAAAAAAGGGAAAAATGATTTTTTGAACCATCAGTTAACTGAAAAAAAATCATAACTCAAAATCGAAAAAAACGCCTCTCTGATTTCGACATATGTTATCTGAAAAATCCTAGACGTTCCAGATAAAATATATAGAAATATAGCTTGGTCTCGAGACTATTGAAACAATAAAAAAAACCAATACAATCAATATTAACGAAAGCAGAATTCAAGTAGACCTGCAAGTAGACCAGCTGATTGGCTTTAATTTGATATGTCGATAATCTGAATCGGTCCAGTAGTTCAAAAGTTATGAATTTTTGAAAAAAAGACATTGTTGTGAAAAAGATTGGAAAGTTGGAAAAAGTTGATTTCACCCTAATGAAAAAATAAAAAAATGCGGGTCTAATGTTTTGCGATAAAGCACAAAACTACCACTTTTCACGAAAATCTGAGAACCACTATATCGGATTGGCATGGAATGGCTGTATAGCAATAACGATTTTGAGTAATATGTATGCGTTTAAAATCCCTTAATGAATCGTTACATGTCTCATTTTCAATTTCATAGAGTGACCCCGTATATAGAAATCAAAGACTTAGTCCCACGTCAAAAGAGGGAATTATTACGAAATTGATGATTTTGCATTTTTTTTGTTTTTGCATTTCATGCAAATGCATGTTTCATGTATTTTTAAGTCATTTGGCATCGAAAAAAAATTTCCTTTATTCCCCCGTTGGAAGAATTTCGAGGATCAAAAAAACAAAACATTGAGCGCTTTGAGGCACCCCTAAATCATGTCCGATTTAGCTGAAATTGTGCACAGATCATTTTTTTAGGTCAATAAACAAAATGTACATGGTCGGTTTTTGAAATTCGATTATGATATTTTTTCCATACATCCATTGCCACCCTACTACATATGTTATGCTGTACAGGCAAACCTTTTTTTGTGCGGGGGATAGGGACTGTACAAAAAAGTCGCATAAAAAATCGTGCAAAACTTCACCAGCTGCTTTAAAAAATCGTGTTCGGTACACATTTTGAAAAAAAAACTTTTTTTGTGCGGTAGATAGGGACCGCATGAAAAAAGTTTCCCCCAAGAGAATAACTCAAATCCACGCCATTCACCGTTCAATTTCCTCTTGTTTCCCTGCTTTGCGATGGGACACTTTGACTTTTAGGTTGCGCGTGGCTGTTTAGTGCTTTTAGTTGTATGTCGAAACGTGTGGCTGTTAAAAATGATGTCATGCAAAAAAAAACTTAGAAAAATTTAGAGCATTTGATGAGAGAAGGGGAATGATTTCAGAAGTGGATATTTGATACGCAAATATGTTTTTTTCGCACTGAAATGCATATAAACTTTTGAAAAAAACTAAATGGACGATAACTTCGTCAAATATGCTTCTTTTCATACATCGCACAAAAAAATAATCGCACTAAAAACAATCGCACAAAAAACAGGTTTTACTGTATACCAGATAGATGAAAAAATATTCTAGCATTTTTTTTTTTTGCTTAAAACAAGAACAGCGAATATAGTAAAAAATAGTAAACAATTTGGCGATTAAAATGGGTATGTTATTTCGATTTCACTAGCCATTCGTTTTCCCCCGCAACGCAATGAGCAATATTTTGCCTACAATTCGGGCGTTAGCTCACAATGTAAGTCGATGCGTATTATGAATTATTCTCCATTGGTCGATAAATGGCATCTGTAAGTTCGTTGAATGAATGAACGGATGATCTTGGGATGATCTTGGAGATGATGTTGGATGGTTTAGCTCTATTCTCTACAAAGATTTGGTGAGAACCTCGCTCAAAAGGTTAAACGTTGATAGAGATTCTATTAGATTCTTGTTCAGATTGGTGTCCAATCAATTCGTGCTCGATTCAATTTTTCTCGTGTAGGTCTTGCTACTAACAATTTATGTACAGTGAAAGCTCTCTATAGCGACATCGCAAGGGACCGTCGTTATAGAGAGCTTTGATGTCGCTATAAGGAGAGAAACGCCCAAGCTCAGGCCAAACAATCAAATTATATTAGAAACAAAAGCAATTGATGTCCAACCATCTTGAAACCATAAACATTAAACAATGAATATAAAATCATTCGTCCGATACAGTTTTTTCTCTGGATAGAAAATAGTAAATAGTCACTTGATTTTTTTTTATAAACCAGCATAGATAATCTGGAACGCATCTGCTTGCTGGGTTTGAGAGGGTAGGCTTATAGTTTCATTGTTGAATGCTCCGTCAGGAACTGATTTAATAAATGATTCGATTTTATTCATCTCGACTAGTCCATATTTTTAAACGGTTTTATTTAGCTTGCGCTGTAATCTGTTAGTATGTTTGTATGTTTGTATGTTTGTATGTTTGTATGTTTGTATGTTTGTATGTTTGTATGTTTGTATGTTTGTATGTTTGTATGTTTGTATGTTTGTATGTTTGTATGTTTGTATGTTTGTATGTTTGTATGTTTGTATGTTTGTATGTTTGTATGTTTGTATGTTTGTATGTTTGTATGTTTGTATGTTTGTATGTTTGTATGTTTGTATGTTTGTATGTTTGTATGTTTGTATGTTTGTATGTTTGTATGTTTGTATGTTTGTATGTTTGTATGTTTGTATGTTTGTATGTTTGTATGTTTGTATGTTTGTATGTTTGTATGTTTGTATGTTTGTATGTTTGTATGTTTGTATGTTTGTATGTTTGTATGTTTGTATGTTTGTATGTTTGTATGTTTGTATGTTTGTATGTTTGTATGTTTGTATGTTTGTATGTTTGTATGTTTGTATGTTTGTATGTTTGTATGTTTGTATGTTTGTATGTTTGTATGTTTGTATGTTTGTATGTTTGTATGTTTGTATGTTTGTATGTTTGAATGTTTGTATGTTTGTATGTTTGTATGTTTGTATGTTTGTATGTTTGTATGTTTGTATGTTTGTATGTTTGTATGTTTGTATGTTTGTAACATGTTTGTCTGTAGCGCTGGCCCACATTAATAGAAATACGACCCCCTTCCTGTTGACCGATTGATCTGAAATTTGGAACACACCTTTATCTCTGTAGTTTTTATAAAACTGCGTATTTCATGATCTTGAAAATCCAAGATGGCGGCCGCTAGAAAATGGCAGATCACATATTTTCTTAAAACCTCATCAATATGGGTTTTCCAAAACCCCATCAATATGGGTGTTAAATGAAAGGGCTTGACTAGTAGAATACGGTCCAAGATGGTTGCCACTACAAAATGGCGGACTACATATTTTCTCAAAACTTCATTAATATAGGTATCAAATGAAAGGGCTTGACTAGTAGAATACGGTTATTTATGATAAATGTAAATCCAAGATGGCTGCCACTACAAAATGGCGGACTACATATTTTCACAAAACCTCATTAATATGGGTATCAAATGAAAGGACTTGACTAGTAGAACACGGTTATTTATGAAAATGCAAATCCAAGGTGGCTGCCACTACAAAATGACGGACTACATATTTTCTCAAAACCCTATTACCATGGGTATCAAATGAAAGGGCTTGAATAGTAGATCACAGTAGATCATGAAAAATCCAAATCCAAGATGGCCGCAATCACAAAATAGCAAATTACTTTACTAAACGGTTTTATTAAGCTTGAATGTCTGTAGGGTTGTCCCACATTAATAGAAATTCAACCAATAGGTACTGACCGAATTTATAAAATACCTTTATCTCTGCTGTCATTTTAAAACTGCTTATCTTGCAAAATCCAATTTGACCGCCGCAACAAAATAGCTGATTCCATATCATCTCAAAAAAAAAGGTTGATTGAGATATGTGTATCAAACGAACGAACTTGACTTGGAGAACACACTATGTATTCTCTGCAATCCACTCAATATCGGTATCAAATGAAATTTTTTGACTGATAGAATACAGTACAATGGGCTTATTGGAGAGAAATATTCTAATGAAACAGATAATATACTAAGAACTATAAAATAAAATAAGTAAAAAAAAACTTTTTAAGTTAAACGGATTAACTGTGATTAAACATAATAATGTACTAACAGTTTGCAAATAATTAGGCAGGTAGCAGTTAGCAGTTATCACATCTCTTCTTCATTAGTCTAGGGCATTGATAAGACTAAAATAAAATCGTGGGGTACCTTGGATTTCCATTATCCGCAATTAGTGACTTCATCATATGTCCCACGATTTTATTTCAGTCTTATCAATGCCCTAGACTAATGAAGGAGAGGTGTGATAACTGCTAACTGCTACTTGCATTATTATTTGCTAGCTTTTAGAACATTATTATGTTTAATAACAAATTAAAACGTTTAACATAAATATTTTTAACATAAATATATTTTACTTATTTTATTCATCATTATCTCCAAGGGATGTAACTCACTGATTTTATTTTCTTTTTTATAACTTTTTAATGGTAAATTCAGTGATGTTTGGCACAAAGGGCCTGGCCGGGTGAGGGAGTAAAAAGTGCCCCCAAACCAAATCACTAGCTGTATGGCAAATATTGTAAAGGATATTAAATAAGAAATTTTGGCGGTTTATTTGAACCCCTATGTGATTTGACGTAGGATCTATATTGAAAAACGTACTTTTTCGATTATTTCACGCCATCCTCAAAAGACCCGAGATAAAAATTAGAAAAAAATACTGAATGTGCATCTTACCACGGTGTATCAAGAAAAATTATCAAAAAAAAAATTTCATCAAAAATTTTAGTACTAAAAAAAATATTGAAATTTTGAAATTGTTTTTTTTTGTATTTAGAGATTCAGTACTACTCTAATTCATATTTAACTGTGTTTCTACGACTTTTCTAGATATGTGTGATTTTTTTCAGATTTTTTTCAGTGATGCGCAGTATCAAAAAAAGATTTTTTTAACTTTCCAAAGAGTTGTTAGGTAAGGGAGTAAAAAGTGCCCCCAATCCAAATCACTAGCTGTATGGTAAATATTGTGAAGGATAATAAATATGAAATTTTGGCGGTTTATTTGAACCCCTATGTGGTTTGACGTAGGATCTATTGTGAAAAACGTACTTTTTCGTTTATTTCACGCCATCCTCAATAGCTCCGAGATAAATTTTTGTAAAAAAATACTGAATGTGCATCTTACCACGGTGTATCAAGAAAAATTATAAAAAAAAATTCATCAAAAAATGTAGTACTAAAAAAATATAGAAATTCTGAAAAAATTTTTTTTGGGATTTTGAAATTAGGTACTACTCTAATTCATGTTTAAATGTGCTCTTACGGCTTTTCTAGATTGATAAATATCTTCAAGCTGTTTTTTTTCAAATATCTAATAATAAAAATAAAATAATAAAAAAATACACAGTACAAAAAAATGTTACAGATTTTCTGGCATTTCGAAATTTTGAAAAAAATATATAACTTTCAGACCACAAATCCGATTTGTTTTTTTTATTTTAATCTTACAATTCAAAACCACGAACAAAATGAAATAATCGATTTCAAGAAAATAAAAATAATAATGCAGACGATGAAGAAAATTATTTTTGTGTCACACAATGCTCTTAAAAATTCAGGAAAAATTACGCCACATGTAGAAAAAAGACACATACGAACGCATTTAAATAAAAATTTGCGCAGAAGTGGGTCTCAAATTTTTGATGAATTATTTTTTGATAATTTTTCTCGATACACCGTGGTAAGATGCACATTCAGTATTTTTTTCCAATTTTTATCTCGGATCTATTGAGGATGGCGTGAAATAAACGAAAAAGTACGTTTTTCACTATAGATCCTACGTCAAACCACATAGGGGTTCAAATAAACCGCCAAAATTTCTTATTTAATATCCTTCACAATATTTGCCATACAGCTAGTGATTTCGTTTAGGGGCACTTTTTACTCCTATACCTAACCACTCTTTGGAAATATAAAAAAAATATTTTTTGATACCGCGCAACACTGAAAAAAATCTGAAAAAAATCACACATATCTTGAAAAGTCGTAGAAACACATTTAAATATGAATTAGAGTAGTACTGAATCTCTAAACCCCAAAATTTTTTTTTCAAAATTTGAATATTTTTTTTAATACTAAAATTTTTGATGAATTTTTTTTTGATAATTTTTCTAGATACACCGTAGTAAGATGCACATTCAGTATTTTTTTCAAATTTTTATCTCGGATCTTTTGAGGATGGCGTGATATAGACGAAAAAGTACGTTTTTCAATATAGATCCTACGTCAAACCACATAGGGGTTCAAATAAACCGCCAAAAATTTATTATTTAATATCCTTTACAATATTTGCCATACAGCTAGTGATTTGGTTTGGGGGCACTTTTTACTCCCTTACCCGGCCAGGCCCTTTATATTTTATCATCTACAGGTTACCGTGGTACGAAAATTTTCATCAATGTATTATTATGGTTTTTATTTAATTAAATCCTAGATTCAATATTAAAAAATATGGTAAAAAATGCTATCACTTTTCTCACTGAAACGACTATTTGCGCAACAGCAGACAGTGTTCGTTTGAAAGCTTATGTTCTTACCTAAACCAGGAGGGTTGTTTCTGAGACACGACCGCATAGTTGACGTAGGATTCCGTTAGGCTATCTGTTGATTTTGGATATGTTTGAAGAATCACATAGTTAAACTGTAAAGGGCCGTTTTGTTCGGTTGTTGGATATTGTTTGTTCACTCCACCAGTGTTTACCGAGTGATGATGACAGAAGGATGGTAAACAGTCATTGGATGGTGCGTATCAGATAAAAAATACCGAAGTGGAACGAGATATGGTGAAAACCGTCCTCTGTGATCCTAGACGAGATGTCTTCTATGTTATGTATGGATGAAATAAAGAGAAAAAAAAACTCACCAATGTAATATAAGATAATTACTAATACCGAACAAAACTATCAATTTTTTCTCATCAGTAAAAACATGTTACTTTAGTAGAAAACATAATTGAAATGGAAAAGGTAATTTCCTTCTATAACTTTTACTTTCTGAGTGTTTATTCCACCTAAATGCGAATTGGACTAACAGCACCTAATACTATATGTAGAGCATATAGAAAATCACTTTTTTTAATATTTAATACGATTTTTTCATTTTTTCTCGCCTTTCTTTGGGTGAAAATGAACACAACAAAACAGAGAGCTTGAACCCAACGACTCGTTCTCGAACACACATTGGTTTTTATTTATGAAAATTAAAATAAATCGTTTCATATATCAAGTCGTTTTTAACACAACTGCTACCATATACAATTTTACACTTACACTTGTGCTAAATTTTTCACAATACACGATCGGTCATTGATATGAAATTTCACGAAGCTATCAACATTAATGTTCCAAATTTAAATTTTATTTGCTAGAATTATTCGTATCACTCACCTTACTTGCAATATAGAAATGCCCCCGTCTTGCATATATTTGCAATGCCGATTTCCCCTGGGCACCTTGGTTTAGATGTCTCTGTTAGGGAATACATTTCGGTAGGAACAAAAGTTCCCCCTACCTTCATGTATTTGTAATGTCGATTTCCCCCAGGCAGCTTGGTTTAGATGTCTCTGTTAGGGAACACATTTCAGTATGAACAAAAGCTCCCCCTACTTTCATGAATTTGCAGTGCCAATTCCCCCCAGGTAGCTTGGTTTTGGTGTCTCTGTTAGGCACCCGCCGCATGTGTCGTCAATTTCGACCAATCTGAAGTGGGTATTGCCGTTAGGATAGGGGTTAAGATTTTTCAATTGTTCGATAGTTAGTTTCATGACATATATTATTTTCTTCAATATAAAAAATTGTTATGGAATGCCGAAATCGATTGACGCAAGAATTTCATCAATCCATCATGAAATGACTGAGCAATAAGCGTTTGAATTTGGACAATTTTCACGATGTGCTTGATTTCCGATTTTCAATTTGTACCCCAATATGTTCCCGAAAGACGTAATCCTACGTCAAAAAAAAAACACTTTTTTATTATTTTTTTTTGTTGGACCTAATTTGATCATTTTTTTCAAGATTTGATGAAAGAGATTTGTTTTTTTTATAGTTTTCCGAACAACTTTTCCGTTGACGCCATAAAAATCCAAGCTATCATTGAAGCTGCAGAGCGTTTCAAAGTAACGTAAGGTAAATGAATTTGGTTTGTCCATTTTTTAGAATGCTCTAATTCAGCGAATCTGTGTCCAATCGGGTATTAGAATGTTTCAAAACATATAAATAAAATTGTCTTTTTCATTATTTCCAGTAGTTTTAAAATATATTTTCACGGATTCACACGTTTTGAAGGATTATAAAATCCACATTCTATTGGTGTCAATGCGCCCCTAATTTGAGCTATTTTTTAATCAATCACCAGATGATTATTTCGCACGTATTCAGACCTTTTCTGGATTATAATACTTACAAATATTGTAAACATCATGCTTGCACACCATTTGTATCAGATTTACATCGCTAAACCATGTAACTAACGCATTTAAATGACATTAATTCTGATCATGAGTTGTCCGATTCACTCATGTTGTCCACATGCTTTCTATGGCAACCGCTTCGCGCGCTGCAGTTTGTTTATTGTGACCTTCGCGCATAGCAGAAATAAAGTTTCTCTGTGTTGTGTGTTGAGGGGAACACTTGTAAAATGCCCAAGAAAAGGCAATATTCTGAAGGAAGCCTCAATTATGAATGGATCAATATGATGACAGTAAACTCAAACAATGCAACATCTACTTGAAAATTCGAATGTTTTCATTCAAAAATGGTGATTTCTAAAACCGGACAAACCTTGATCAGAGCTGGTCCCTCTTATCACAATTACGGCTTCTTTTTCGTCCAGTCGTTTTTTTTGCTGCGATTCTTTCATTGCTGTCATCAGATGAGGAATCCGAATAAAAACAAAACCGTTTCCGGTTTTATCGAGCTTTCTGCCAGTAATTTGTATTGAAGAACTATCCGATTCATTATTTTCTCTACTCAAATAATTGTTATTAACATCATCCATTATAATGTTAAACGGTGTAATTTTTTTTGACAATTCACACTAAATTAGAAATTTATAAGTATCTGCACGTGTAGCAGCTCGAATACAACTATTTTTCTCTTCTTTTATTTTGTAAGACATTTTTCACCACTTGCAGGCAAAAGAGATTTTCATTTGCATAGAGTACTAATTTGATTTGGGGAAAATAATTTTCATTCATAATTTTTATTTTGAGAGTGGGGTCATTCCTTCTGCAAACCCATATTGTCATGCTCACTCCCCCAATTCGTGATACGAAGTTCAATGCCGTCAACGTGAATAACGAAATTAAACGAACAACTTACAGATGTCTTCGTAGGAGATGAAAAATAGTGAAGCGTTCTAACTAGATTTTCATTATGATATAAACACATTTATAGTATGGAGTTAATCAGATTGGCTTCTGACATAAATTATTTATCATTCAATGGCTGAAAAGATTATGCCATTCAGTGGTGTTAATACTTATTATTAAAGAAATTTGTTTTGAATATGTACAGTTAGAAGCAAATCAAGTGCGTTGATATTAAAATTTAATAATATTCAAAAAATTCAATCGATTAATTTGGCAAGTGAAGCAACCATATGTGATTTTCATGTAGAAAAATCGATTTGCATTTACTAGTTCGTTGAAAACACCACGAATTGGACAAACCAAGATAATTTACCCTACCTACTTTCTTCAAAAAAATTTGTCAAAGAAACGTCAGAATGCCAGGCCTTGAAAAGTCATGATCAAATCAGAAATTCCAAAATTTTAGTTGTCACCCGTTATTTAGATAATGCTAGAAGAAGCAGCTAGCTATAAACCGAACGTATAAAACTTTCGTTATTTGAATATCAGCACTTCGGCTATCGAAATGAACAACATGTTACTGTTATGGATGAACAAACAGCAACAGATTACAACCTCACGGTAAAACGTGGGACTGTGAAACACCAACCGCTTTGGCATTCTCATAAAATGACATTGTTGCGCGAAATGGTTCTCGAATTTCACCGGCGCTTTCCAAATTATTTAGTAAACAGCACACTGCAGGTGTTTCCCATGAAAACATGCCACCCCCAGTCGTTCGTCTTCCAGCGCCTTGGTGGAAGGGTCTGTGGTGTCGCATTCACCCCGCTGCTGTTTGCGATTTATGCTTCGAAAGTGCCCCAGAATGTGTGCATTCGACGGGGGAAAAAACTATTCTCCACTCGCGTATTATCTTCATTACAGGTCGTTGCTTTGAACGGTTCATACGTACACCCACGTGTTCCGTGCGGATGTGTGTACACGTGAGTGACGCTTTATGATCTCGGGGAAACGCAAACGATGTGTGGTAAAATATGTGTTGTCCCTCCGGTTACAGTAGAAATGAGTTTTTGAAGCTTCAAATATTCACGGGGGTGGCATACAAAAATCACTGCATGACTGCGACCGAGGAAGAGGAAGAGTTCATCCTTTAGTGTCCCACGGTAGAACCTAGCGACACGGTGGATACGACGGTCCCAAAGTATTTATGGGGTGTGTGTTTGTTAAAATGACACTCGCGTTCGCACGCAATGTGAAGTAATCGACTTGAGTAGCAGTCCGCCGTTACACGGCGGATGAGGATCCTAGGTTCGATGCGACGAATGAGTCGAATGGATACGGCAAAATGAAAGTTATTTATTGGACTAGGAAATTTGCTCTTGAAACGAGTTCTTACGGCGAAAGCGACAACAACGTCATGAACCGAACAAACTCCAATTTAGTGCATCGCTGGCTTCAATGTGGAACTACCATAAAGTTACGGTAAATTTATTTTAATGTCTTAAGTTCATCGAACTGTAAATGACCATGTGACCATGGTGATGCCGTCGACAACGTTTTCAATGTAACGTCGGTTATTACACTGAATTTGTACTACTTGAATACTCTCAAATAACTTTTGTTTTACGATATTTTGTTTTGTATATGGAGCAAAAATACTCCAAAGTATCCGCCGCTCCCCTAACTCATCCCATTTTTTTTTAAACTTCGTACCTAAAATCAACATTCATCATACAGGTCGGATTCGATTATATACGAACTCGATTTTCTATATTTAAAATATGACTTGTTTCAAGTACAAAAAATGTCAGCCTCCAATGAACTTTATTCTTTAGTCCGTAAAAATACCATCGCTAACTGGCAACACAAGTGGAACGAAGATGAATTAAGCCGGTGGTTTCACTCGATTATCCCTAAGGTATCATTTATTCGTGAAACACTTAACATGTGTCCTTGCAATTAAACCTGATCTGTATTATTTCTTTCTAAGTATCGTCATTCAGTTATGATTTTTCGGTGGTTTAGATTTTGTTTACGCCTGAAAATCACTGGCTCAGTCAGAGCATTAAAGCCTGGCAAGCACGATGCAAATTCAACAATTTTCTTCAACGGGGATCAGCCTATTATGCCAAAAGATCACTGGAGAATGGATAATGGATCGGCTGGAGATAAACATTGTCGCGTAGACCGCCAACCTTCCCAACATACCCCAGCTGCGGCCTATAGAAAACTTTTGAGCGAATGGCCATAATGAAGAGATAGCTGACTACCAAAGCCACGGAAAGGTAAAAGAACATGTCGACATACATCTTTTCATCAACCATGATTGAGGTTCCGGCCAACATTTGCTACATTTGCGATACTTCATAAAACAACCCTGCCTATTCCTGTCCAGCATATACTAGTTCTTCCGGCTTATTTAACACGTTAAGCCCTGACCGAGCTAGAGGACCAAAAATGAACTTTTCGTTTGACTCACGTTGGTCCCTGCGGATCAATAGGGGACTTTGATAAAAATCTTTATAAATCTTTATAAAAATTCTAAAAATATTTTTTTATAAAAATCAATTTTCCGATTTTGTTGCTGTCGTTTCCAGTTGACACTCTCTAAACAAAAAGTCCACTGTCGGTGCGATTAAACCAGCTCAACGTATTATTCGTTGAATGCATTGGAAGCGCTCTTGACAAATAAAAGTTTTATTTTGAGGTTCATCCATTTAAGAAAATCAACATGATCAAATTGTAATACTGAAATATATTGATATCGCGGGACATTTTCGTTTCTTTTGCCAAAAGCGGGACGTTTCGCGGGACGTAATCCTACGCGGGACATTTTGTTGAAATGCGGGACTGTCCCGCGTAACGCGGGACGTCTGGTCAGTTTACCCTAAGGTTAGCCTCAAACCATGGTTCAAAAGTCTGAACCTGAGTCGGGACTTTATTCGCACCTTCTCTCGACTAATGTCCAATCACTGTTCTTTAGACGCGCTACTCTCTCGTTGCAATCTTGCCAGCAACAATTTCTTTTTTTATGGCCAAGATTACCACAACATCGAACACGTTGTTTGGTCGTGCGAGATGTTGCCAGATCGAATTTAGAAAACTCCCTTCAGGCCCGAGGAAGACAACCCAATGTGCCGGTGAGAAATGTGTTGGCTTGGTTAGACCTTGATTACATGTCCCAAATATATGTTTTCCTTAAAACTATCGACCTTCGTGTGTGATTGGTCTTATATCCTTATACCCTCTTTTTATTCCTTTGCGAGCAATTGGTCCCCTTTCTATAAACAGTAGAATAAGTTGAAATGTATATACATAGCAGATACAAGATACAAGATAGGTTTAAGAACTGTGTGAGATCAACAACTTTGTTACAATTCCCTTATATCCCATCCTTTTTCTGATAAAAATATGTTGCCCTTCTAAACTCGAGTCGACCGCGAGTAATCGGTTTTCCACCTTATTAACAATAGAATTAAGGCAAATGGTTTATGGATATATAGTTAAGATAAAGTTAACTATATATCCATAAGCGTTCGCTTACCAAGCGATCGATCGTGAGTTCAAACTCAGGGCCCTCAATTAACCATCTTTGTGTTGTTATAGAATATCTACGTCCACGCAACCATCATCAGCGATGGAAATCGATCCACGGTGGAACAAAGATCGATTCATCCATACAACTGCTCTGCTCTGCAAGAAACATCGGGATGCTGTTCTATAAATAACCCAACAATGATCAATATCAACTGTCTCCGCTGTCCGGTCTGCTGAACAATGGAAGAACAGAAAGAATACCCTTACGCCTAAATGGCTACTACTGTGTAATTTACCATAATGTAATGGAACAGAAAACTTAACGCCTAAATGGCTACTACTAACTACTGTGTCTTCGTAGCCTAATTGGTTGCGTGTCCGCTACTAAGCGAACGATCATGAGCTAATAACTCAGGGCCCCTCAACTGACCATCTTTGTGTGTTATTCTAGCTACTACGTCCACGCAACAATCATCATGTGTCGGTAATCCCAGTCCCTTACCGCTCACATTACGATCTGCTGCATCGGTAATTGGTGCTAATTCTAACACAGCAATGGAAGCCTCATATCAGCAGTCCCGTTGTGAACAGTCCAACTGTGAACATTCGAACAATAGGAATATTCTAACGCCGAAAAAGGCGGCATGTGTTGTGTATCGATAGAAATGAAATACTCGGCATGTGTTGTGTATCGATAGAATTGGAATATTCTTAGGCCTAAACAGCTACTGTGTTATACATAAAAAAAACAAATGTTTATCGATGGATAGGAATCTTAAGCCTAAATAATATACAACAATAGTTATCTTAACATAAAAATGTATACGAATAAATTCGGCTCTGTGACAGCTGAATTGCTAAATGAGCCTAATAAACGGATGGGATAAAAAAAAAACTACTGTGTAATTCACAATTTATAGAAACATAAACATATGTACATGTACACGATTAAACCCGGCTCTGTTACAGCTAAATGCTAATGAACCTAATAAATAAATGGGATAAAAAAAACGTTAAGGTGAAATTTAAGTATAGTGGAGTAAAAATCGTAATTTGAACTTGAATTTTCACCAGGAATTGTTAATTACGATATCGCGGTGAAAATAAGAAAGACAGAGGTTGGATGTCAAAGAACAAATTGTAGAGTGGTTAAAGAGCTACAATTTGGATGATAGAAACAATCAAGCTTATTACGATTTTTTGGAATAATAATAACGCACTAAACATATTAATTTTTAAGTTTTTCACTTCCAGAATGTTATTTAAATTCACTAATTTAAATGTTCCACTACAATATTCTGTACAAAAATTTTTGATCTTTCTAACGGAAGCAACATAATCGTCTTACGTAGCGTACTTTTGATTTAGAGCCAGTTTGAGGCAAACACAGTCCGAAACAACAACAAAAATCTATAACTTTGTCATTGTTGAAATTCGAACACAAGCGTAGAAGGATTTTTTCATAACATATAATCGTCTACCACCTCCTGGAACATTGTGGATATTTTTTTTTTAATGTGAGAAAGGTGTTTTCTGACTTTAAGGGGTTGCATCAAAAATTGAATCCTTATTATATTTTCAAAAATCTATATCTATCTATCTTCTATCTATATATATAAAAATGGAGTGATGTCTGTCTGTCTGTCTGATTCTTATAGACTCGGAAACTACTGAAACGATCGACATGAAAATTGGTATGTAGGGGTTTTTGGGGCCGGGGAAGGTTTTCGTGATATTTTGAGACCCCTCCCCCCTCTCTAAGGGGGGGCTGTCATACAAATGAAACACAAATTTCTGCATTACTCGGAAATTAACCAAGCAAACGAAACCAAAGTTGGCATGTGAAAGTTTTAGGGTGCAATAAATGTTTCTATGATGGTTAGACAGTCCTTCCCCCACTCAAAGGGGGGGCTGCCATACAAATGAAACACAAATTTCTGCATTACTCGAGAATTAATCAAGCAAATGAAACCAAATTTGGCATGTGGAGGTTTTAGGATGCAATAAATGTTTCTATGGTGTTATGATACTCCTTCCCCCTCTCTTAGAGGGGGCTGCCGTACAAATGAAACACAAATTTTTGCATTACCCGAGAATTAATCAAGCAAATTAAACCAAATTAGGCATATGGAAACTTTAGGGTGCAATGAATGTTTCTATGGTGGTTAGATACCCCTCCCCCCTCTCTTAGGGGTGGCTGCCATACAAATAAAACACAAATTACTGCATCAAGTAAATGGGCGGGACGAAGTTTGCCGGGTTAGCTAGTATATATATAAAAATGGATTTCTGTCTGTCTGTCTGATTCTTATGGACTCGGAAACTACTAAACCGATCGACATGAAAATTAGTATGTAGGTGTTTTTGGGGCCGGGGAAGGTTTTCGTGATAGTTTGCGACCTCTCCCCCCTCTCTGAGGGGGGGCTGCCATACAAATGAAACACAAATTTCTGCATTACTCGAGAATTAATCAAGTAAATGAAACCAAATTTGGCATATGGAGGTTTCAGGGTGCTATAACTGTTTTTATGGTGGCTAGACACTCCTCCCCCCTATTCAAGAGGGGGTTGCCATACAAATGAAACAAAAATTTCTGCATTACTCGAGAATTAATCAAGCAAATGATACCAAATTTGGCATTTGGAGGTTTTAGGGTGCAATAAATTTTTCTATGGTGGTTAGACACTCCACCCCCCCCCTTTCTAAGGGGGGCTGCCATTCAAATGAAACACAAATTTGTGCATTACTCGAAAATTAACCGAGAAAATGAAACCAAATTTGACATGTGAAGGTTTTAGAGTGCAATAAATGTTTCTATGGTAGTTAGACACTCCTCCCCCCTCTTTAAGGGGGGGCTGCCATACAAATGAAGCATAGATTTCTGCATAATTCAAAAACTAATAATGCAAACGGAACCAAATTTGGCATTTGGAGGTTCTAGGGGGCAAGAAACATTTCTAAGGTGGTTCAACACTCCACCCATCTTTCTAAGAATGGAGGGGAGGGTCTGCCATAGAAATGAAACATAAATTTCTGCATAACTCGAGAATTAATCAAGAAAATGGAGCCAAATTTTTCATGTGAAGGTATTAGGGGGCACGAAACGTTTCTATGATGAATACACTCCTCCCCCCTCTCTAAAGCCCTACCAATGAAATACAAACTTTTTCATTACTCGAGAACTAATCAAGCGAATGGAGCCAAATTTGGGATGTGAGGGTTTTCGGGTATGAGAGATGTTTCTATGATGGTATTACACCCCTCCCTCCTCTGCAATGGAGACGGGGTCCCATAAAAATATTACACATATTTCAACCAAAAGTATTCCAACCAAACATGACAATTGAAAATTTTCGGAAAACTCTGAAGGAAAAAGGAAAAATTCGGAAAATTAAATTCCCATATGTTCTTCAATTACATAGTGACAAGTGCTGTTAGTCTATTTGATGTTTGGGCTAGCGAAATTGATCTTTGTTCGAAACTGGAAATGGATTTTAATGTAATGAAACGCACTACTATACTGCCGTAATCTCCCAAAGTGACGCAAACGCCAGAGGTAAGAATTTTCAGTACGAGACTTTTTGTAAAATTGCATGTATAATCAGCATACGCGTACATTACGAAAATCTGATATGTACAAAATGTGTATTATTGATGGAAAAACATTGCCATCGGCTTGATTTTTGAAAAAATGCAGTTTTATTTAAGTTATGCCACCAACGCCAATTTGTTTTGGAAACAGCAAATTTAAATCGCTGTTTCCACAACCGATTGGCGTTCATCCATCAAAGTATGTGAGAATCTGTCTCCAATTATTTTCTCCAACATGCTGCCGTTGAGCGAAGCATCAGGGAGAAGAATTCACATACTTATCCAACTTTGTAGCATGAGTCGAGCAGGTTAACATAGTAGAGAACCCGATTGTAATAATTATGGACAGCACCGATTTTTTCGAATTCAAAATGCAATTGAAACCATCCGTGTTAAATAACATAATGCCGTCCGAAATTATCCGAAGTGAAACAGATTCAGTTTACGCGAGGATGTTTTGAGTTTTGTTACAAGATGTGTTTCGTTTCGTTTGGAGCATTTATAAGAATGCAGCTGTTCACCAAATCCGACATTTATCCTTCAATCAACACTCAGCTTCATTTTATCCGACAGAGAAATTGAACAGGCGAGGAAAGTAAACATCGTCAAGAAGCTTTGTCCCTTGATGCCTGGAGAAAATAGACACTACATACTACATACTACATACCACATACTACATACTATGTGGACTAGCCATTTACTGACCTGCAACAACACGTCCTTGCCATGACTTGCCTTGTAAACGAAGACTGTCCGAATCGAGGCTTCATCCGATTATTATAATCCCGAACCCGAACGATGTATAGCAACGGAGCAAACTCGCTAGAAGCCGAGCAATATGCCAGCGGTTGAGTGCTGAGTGGATAGAGTGCCGTCACTCACACACTAGTCTGATGCATGTTGCGTAATTATTGAATAGGCTAACTCATACCACACAAATACTACATAGATATGTATTAGGGAATCCTTGTAATCAACAATTAAATTGATGAGTTTGAACTAATTAGTTCTAATCTTTATGAGCTATATGTGAGAACAGCAATACACTTCAATCTAGGATAACTGTACTTTAAGATGAGTTTGATTTTATGAATTTAAAGTATATGGTTTTGTGAGCTTCTTAGTACATGATTTCTAATTCTGAAACAAAATTGCTATTATAATAGTAAAATTACATGGGGATGGACTGTTTTTGATTAAAATACTTGGCATGACAAGCTTCTCGGAAAAGTGTTTTTTTTACAAGAAAGAAGGCATGTGACTTTTATTATGCTAAACGTTCATTACGGAAGAAGTTGTTATGTGAATATTTCTGTCCCTGCTCGTTCATCGTACTCTATCAGAACAGATAAAAAAATCATATCGCATCACTATCAAATTACGTCACAACATACAGAAAATGGCGCTTGCGCCCCATCACAGTGGAAATGGCGCTTGCGCCACTCCGTTTTCAAGCTTTCACGGGGTCATTTTTTCACATTTCTGTAAATTTTCACAGTTGTTTGGAAGGATTTGGTATTCTTTATCGATCTATAACAAAAAACGTAAAATGTTAATGTTGGCGCTTGCGTCACTTTGCGAGATTACGACAGTATACCTTCTTCTATCTATACCAATCAAAAAGTATTGCCGAATGTGTTGATAAGAGCAGAACTCGAGGAAGGAATTGTCCGATTTAGGGCTGTCTTTATTCTATCATATTTTATTTATAAAACATTTATTCCATGTAACGAAGAAACATGTTATTTGCAAGTGGTTGAAAAATCTGGAACGAGAATTGTGTCTGGAATTAATCTGATATTATAATGATGAGTTTTGGTAGAAATACTACGAATTTTTAGTAAAAGGTAAATTCAACGGGGTCGATTAGAAGATCAATCAATGAACGGTTCTGCGATTGGACCCATGAACTTGCTCATAGTAAGAAAACGTGAACGTTTAAAGGTATTGATAACAGAAAACAAATTTTGGGCGGGACAAAGTTTGCCGGGTCAGCTAGTATTCAATATAATAGTGGAAATTCATTTGTTTTAACTAATACATTCTGTATTATATCAGATTCTTCACAAAGAATTAAAAACATTCGAACGCAAAGGAAAATGATGTTCCCAAGTGATTTTTGCACCTTTTCTTACGCTGTTCTCTGTCAGTGTAGCCACTTCCAGAAAGGAAACCAACAATAAAGTGCAAAGCCATCATTCCAACGATGGGACAAGGAATCCTCTTGAATTGCTTTGCGAAAACTTTTTCCATTTTGGTGTCAGTTCCGGTGTCACATTCTTTCACAGCTTGTTTTTCACAATCCTGGTCCGAGCAGGTTTTGTCCGTGTGTTTCTTTTCCGTTGACCGATGGTGAGCGTTTATATAACTAGCCACGATTTTCGATTGTCCCCCTGGAATGAAATTTTTTTTGGCGGGCAGGATCATTTCGATTGCTGATTGCGGACAGAGGAGCCGAACAACATGATGAGCTGATGATGTCTCATTTTTTCTGCGACCGGCCCTAATCGTGTGTCATATTTTGAGTCGGGGACTAACGGAAACATTTACTCATTTTTTCGCCATACAATATTTGCCCAGCGCATCGTCCGAATTGGCGCGATAGAAAGTTACATTAGACCGGCACTTGTCGGGCCATCAAGATAATGCGGGGAAGCTAATGGGAATCCATTTCGGCTCCCAGTGGAAATGTGACAACTTGCTACGAAACTAGCAGGAAAAAAAGCAGAGAACGATCAATTGGGCGACCTTTTTGACGTTTTTCCTCTGGCTTATGGGGTGACATTTTTATTGTTCCTCCACCACACATAACCACATAAAACTCACATAGCGAGCAGTCAGTGCGGGGCCGAATCGGCCAAAAGCACGTCATAAAGTTGGAAAGTTAGTCACTCCACTCAACTGGCTTTGTCAAGTGTTGTTTTTTCCATTTCCTGTTATCGGTGCTTCCTTGGCGGATGAAGTTTTCCGCCTTCTTTTTTTGGTATCGGACACCCACGCAGATGGAGAGATCGTTCCATCAGCAGCGGGACGAGATGGAAAACATTAACTGCTCCAGCCATTATTGTCAGCTGCCATTCCGTCGGTCCGTCGGTAGCGGGTTGAGCAGTATGAATGATTGATGTGCATTCGCTTTTGTCGTAAATTTTTAATGGAACTTTTCACGTTTATGTTGGAAAATGTGTGTAAAACTGGAATGGCCCGAAGGGGTTGGACTGGGGGGAGCAGTTTCCTATGGCGTTAATAGTTTCCTTTTTTGTGATCGAGACATCAGTGGTCGATAGGAATGCAGAAAGCTATTCTGTCCAATACAGAGGAAAAAGTTACACATGCTTTGTCTTCGGAAACTTGAATCTTGTGGTCGGACCACTAGTAGCCTCAATACGCACCACAATTGTGTGAGTCCCATCTAACACTGTTTCAATTAGAAGTGGAATTCTAATATAACTGCCCTTGTAAATTAGCGGAGCTGTTCCAACGCAAATAAGAATTTTTTCATATTTTTTTTCATAAATGTTTTATTGCAAAATATTAGGCAAGTATTTTTTATTTTTTCGTTAGGGCGACCATTTCGAAAATCTGTTTTTTCCTTTTTTTTGACGTAGAACTACGTCTTTCAGGAAGGGTGCCAAATCAGAAAACAGGTCACGTTTTTGTGAAATAAAGTTAACGTTAATAACTATTTTCACAGAGAAGAAATTCTGATACTTTGCACACCAATGGAATCGGAAATTCTCTCAGATTCGTTTGATATACTATACAGTACAATCCACTAATGCCTACACAGTTTAATTTAATGAAAACTGGAAGCATTCTCATTCTCCAATATATTTGTTCTGCCGATTTGTGTGCATCCCCGAACAGAGCTGTCAATAACGAGCAACTAATACATTCGTTTCTGCCCGTTTTCAACGTATTTGGTATAAATCAGCCATCCGCGACTTGAAGATTGGTGGTCATCGAAGCAACATGGTTGCCGCAGAGCGTCGAGCGGGAGAGGATTGTGTTCTTGTCGGGTGAAGGAGGAGTATGGACTAGAGTTCCTTTCCACAAGGGCCCTAATCAGGGCTAGAGGCGGAAACCAAAAATAGAATAGAATGAAAACACAGATGCGAGTGAGCTAGCATAACATAACGAGAATTTTGGAATATAGATATACACTGCATTTATTTATAAAAATGTATATTTCATGAAAGTATGCTTTCAAATTCCAGCAGGGTAACCTTACTTTTGCATGTTGCGTGGTTCGATCACATCTCAAGCGGAATATGTGAGCAAAAGGCATAGTTTTTTGATCGCAAAGCATAAGGCATTTTGTTTTTTGAGTTTGTGATCGATATCTGAGTGGGAAGGAGAAAGTCTGATGCGAGTTGAACCAAATAAACGGAAAGTGCTGATACCTTTCGACTCTACTCGACTCTTTCGAGTCTACTGAAGTAATAAAAAATTTAATAGCTAATAAGATATTACAAAAAAAAATCATTCTAAAATAATATCCGAAGTAATAAACATGTGGATAGAATAATATAATTCCGTAGTTCCACGTCGAAAACTGCGGTCGTGTTCTAGATACAACACATTACATTTTTTTCCAAGAATGACTTTTTTTAAAAACTCATAACTTTTGAACTACTAGACCGATTTAGATGACCGATATACCAAGTTAAAGCCAATTAGCTGGTCTTTTTTTTAAGCTTCAAAAAAATGTATTTTCCGTAATTATTTATTGTATTTGTTTTTTCATAGTTTACATGGCCTCGGGACCAAGGGCGCTATATTTTTTGTTATATTTTTTCTTGAAAGTATTCTTGAGAATTTTATACATAACATATCCGGAAATCAAAGATGTGATCTTTATTGTTTTTGAGATATGATTTTTCAAAGTTAACCGGTGGTTTGAAAAATTATTTTTCACCTTTTATCCAAAAATGACTTTTTGCAAAAAATTATAATATTTGAACTACTGAACCGATTTAGATGATCGATATATCAAAATGAAACCAATAAGCAAGCCTTTTTTTGAAAAAAATATCTCATTTGCGATAAGATTGCATTCTAGTCGCATAGGTCTAGTCTAGTCACATAACAATATTGAACAAAGACTTAAAACATGTTAAAATTGCAAAATATTTTTTTTTAGATAACTGTAAATATCGACGAGTTTTTTTAAAACCTCGATTTTCGGTGATTCATCGTTTTTCAAAAAAACTCAAATTTTAACGTTTGTGACACCAGTGAATGAAGTCCGAATGAGCTAATATTTTGCATATGGTATATTATCGTGCAAATCAACAATTTTGAGACATTCGGCATAGTTTTTTTTTCGAAAACCCCGATGGTGATTTTTTGATTTTCAAAAAACTCTAACTTTGACCGCTTTGCGCTACTCTCCCTTAAGTCCGATTGAGCTGATATTTTGCATAGTGTGTTTTTTCGAGGCGTGAACATTTTTTATGGGGTAACTTTTTGAAACTCGAGATGACCATTTTCATTGGCACCCTAACGACGGGGCCAGTGGTTGTGTGGTTAGCGTAACAGCCTCACAATCCGATCGGTCTGGGTTCAATCCCAGCTGGCGTCGTTGGGATTTTCTGAGGCGAAAAATCTCTGGTTACGTCTTCCTTCGGAGGGGAATTAAAAGAAGTTGGCCCGGCTCATGGGTTGTTGAGTCTGATAGGTAGGAACAGGTGGAGTCGCATCCTTGATGTCGGTGATTGGCACTAAAGTGGCGGAAATAGGCCGAAGAAAAATAATGGAAGATAAAAAAAAATTGGTACCCTAATACACTGCCATTCCATGCCAAACCGATATAGTGATTTCCCAGATTTTTTGGCAGGTCTGATATTTTAAAAAAATGGTTTCATTGGTTTTTATTTGATATGTCGATCATCTAAATCGGTCCAGTAGTTCATAAGTTATGAATTTTAGAAATAAAGGAATTTTTGGAAAAAAGAAGAAAATTTGCTTTTTTGGGGTTTAACTTTGAAAAATTATAACTTCAAAACGAAAAAAAAACACCTCTCTGATTGAGGATAAAAACCGCCCTTGGTCCCGAGACCATGAGACCAAAACTATGAAAAACAAATACAATCAGTAATTATGAAAATAAAAACCATTTTTTTGCAAGCGTTATATTGAAAAGATTGGGTAAGATTGGTCCATTGCCTTTAATTTTATATGTCGATAATCGAAATCGGTGTAGTAGTTCAAAAGTTTTGAATTTTTGAAAAAAAAAACAATTTTTGGAAAAAAGGGGAAGAAAATGATTTTTTGAACCTCCCTAAAATAAAATGGTCTACCTAATGAAAAAATGGAAAAAACACGGGTCTAATGTTTTGCGATAAAGAACTAAATTACCACTTTTTACGAAAATATGAGAACCATATATCGGTTTCACATGGAATGGCTGATATAGGATCTATTTTGAATTTACCGAACAATTTTGCAGTAAAAACCAAATAACTCATTGGCAGCTTTATTTGGAAAAAAAATTCAGTAAAGAGTTATTTATATGCAACTAACTCTGCCCAAAAATTGAGGTGGGTTTGCGCAACATGACGGGGAAACAAAATGTAAATCATAAATGAACCAATGTTAACAGATTTGAAAGAACACAAATAATCCGTTACATTCATGACACGATTAAACACAACTCTAATGGTTCAAATACAGCTTCCAGAATACGGTTTACCTTAAAAAAATAAACCATTAATTAAAAATGTTGCTATCTCAAGTTCTTGACCATATGACTTCAAATCTATCCATATATACACCCATTCCATGCCAAACCGATATAGTGGTTTTTAGATTTTCGTAAAAAGTGGCAGATTTGTTCTTCATCGCAAATTATTAGACCCGTATTTTTTTATTTGTTTTGTAAGGGTGACCATTTCCATTTTAGGGTGGTCCGAAAAATAATTTTTTTCGCATTTTTGCCAAAAATGACTTTTTTTTGAAAAATTCATAACTTTCGAATCACTGAACCAATTCAGATGTTCGACATATTAAATTAAAGCCAATTAGCTGGTCTTTTTTGGTAAAATACTACGGTTGCAGAGAATTTGGATTATGTTTTTGTTATTATTGATTGTATTTGTTTTTATAGTGTTCATGGTCTCGGGACCAAAGGCGCTATATTTTTTAATATTTTTTCTGGAAAGCTTGGGATTTTTCACATAACATAGTTTGAAACCAGGGACGCTTTTTTTTCGAAAAATAACTCCTCTTTGGTATTCGGAAATGTTATGTGAAAAAACCTCAGCTTTCAGGAAAAAATATTAAAAATATGGCGCCTGTTTTCTGTTTAATGTCGAAGCTAAAATTGCCTCGTGCATTAAAACGATGGATAAATGGGGTTTTGGCTTATCCAAGACTGAGGTTCTACAGACCATCGCACGGTATCTGACTGAAAACCATATTCCCAATCCTGTCAAACATTCTTTGTCCGGAGATGAATATTTTCATCACTTCAAGAAACGTCACGGTTTATCTAAAAAAAAAGGCTCAATCTATTGAGATTGCTTGAAAGAGAAATGTCGATCCATTTATAATGGCTAATTATTTTCAACTCCTAGAAGAAGTAACTCATGGAGTACCTTCTAATCGAATCTACAACGTTTGGAGGATGTTGGAGAGAAAGGGAGAGCAGCACACCGTGAGCAGCAGGACATGCCAAAGAGAATATTACCGTATTGATGGGTGGGGACGCAGTTGGTGGAAAACTGCCTCCATTGATTGTATTTAAAACAAAAAAAAACGTCCATATCCTGGATGGCGTCTAAAGAAGACGAGTTTCCTGAATTAGCTTACTCAGCTACTCCAAACGGATGGATGGATACTGAGCCATTCACCAATTATTTCGAGCGCCTAATTTGAAAGTGATTCCGAAGACACGGCCAGTTGTTCTGATATATGACGGCCATTCATCGCATATCATTCTGAAACTGATTGAAAAAGCAATGGAGTAGCAAGTCGTGGTTTTGAAACTTACACTTCAAACAAGCCACCTGATCCAATTGCCAAGTGATTATAATTTTTTTAATGATGGACTCACTTTGAAGACACATTATTTGAGCTAATAAAAGTTAATGAGATATATTTGCCTTTTTTCCTATGATTCTGTATTATTATTCATTTGAACAATCATTATCCACTTACCCCTTAACATAGGGGTAAGTGGATAACCTGGTATTCTTTTTTCAATTCGCTTCTATAGTGTTCTAGTCAAACCCAAGATTTTAGTTTCATACCTGCCTTCCTTAAAGTACCCTCAGATTTATTTCATGTTGAGTAGACGGTAAAATACTATTTTTTTAGAATGTGACTATGACTTTGACCATGAATGTGACTTTTGCACTAAGTTGAAGATGGACTCTTAATTTTATTGTTTCCACTTACCCCGGTGTATCTTAAAACAAATACAATCAATAATAACGAATACGTAATTCAAATTTTCTGCAACTGTTTTTCCAAAAAAGACCAGCTAATTGGCTTTAATTTAATATGTCGAATGCCTGAATTAGTCCAGTGGTTCGAACGTTATAATTTTTTGAAAAAAGTCATTTTATATCAAATTAAAGCCAATCTATCTATATATTAGGCTGTCAAAAAAGTCCTGCGGTATTTCCGCGAGGTGTCGTTGTAAGCGCGTAGTTCTAGTTGTATTCATTGTATCGAGTCATACTATAGCTTGTTGGAAAGGTATTTGCGCGCTATAATATAGTCCTTGACAGTGTTTTGTTTGGTTAAGTCGTTCGTGAGTTATAGTGTCGCAAATATGGAGCAAAATAAAGAGAAAATCCGACATATTTTACAGTACTACTATGACAAAGGCAAAAATGCATCTCAAGCTGCCAATAAAATTTGTGCAGTTTATGGACCCGATACAGTTTCCATTTCCACCGCACAGCGATGGTTTCAACGTTTTCGTTCTGGTGTAGAGGTCGTCGAAGATGCGCCACGCTCCGGAAGGCCTGTCGTCGAAAATTGCGACAAAATCGCTGAATTAGCCGAGAAAGACCGGCATAGTAGCAGCCGTAGCATCGGCCAAGAGCTGGGGATAAGTCATTAAACCGTTATTAACCATTTGAAGAAGCTTGGATTCACAAAGAAGCTCGATGTATGGGTGCCACACACGTTGACGCAAAAAAACATCTTTGACCGTATCGACGCATGTGAATCGCTGCTGAATCGAAACAAAATCGACCCGTTTCTGAAGCGGATGGTGACTGGCGATAAAAAGTGGGTCACTTACGACAACGTGAAGCGCAAACGGTCGTGGTCGAAGCCCGCTGAAGCGGCTCAGACGGTGGCCAAGCCCTCATTAACGGCCAGGAAGGTTCTGCTGTGTGTTTGGTGGGATTGTCAAGGAATAATCTATTATGAGCTGCTTCCCTATGGCCAAACGCTCAATTCGGACCTGTACTGCCAACAACTGGACCGCTTGAAGGTAGCACTCATGAAGAAGAGGCCATTTTTGATAAACAGAGGCCGCATTGTCTTCCATCAGGACAACGCCAGGCCACACACTTCTTTGGTGACTCGCCAGAAGCTCCGGGAGCTCGGATGGGAGGTTCTTTTGCATCCGCCGTATAGTCCGGACCTTGCACCAAGTGACTACCACCTGTTTTTGTTCATGGCGAACGAGCTAGGTAGTCAGAAGTTAGCCACAAAAGAGACCTGTGAAAATTGGCTATCCGAGTTTTTTGCCAATAAGGAAGCGAGCGTCTATAACAGGGGTATTATGAAGTTGGCATCTCGTTGGGAACAAGTCATCGAACAAAACGGCGCATATTTGACTTAAAACAGATGATTGTAACTAATTTTATGAACAAATGAAAATTCAAAAAAAAATACCGCAGGACTTTTTTGACAGCCTAATATATAAAAATGGATTTCTGTCTGTCTTTCTGATTTTATGGACTCGGAAACTACTGAACCGATCAACATGAAAATTAGTATGTAGGGGTTTTTGGGGCCGGGGAAGGTTTTCGTGATAGTTTGAGACCCCTCCCCCCTCTCTTCTGTCATACAAATGAAACACAAATTTCCACATTACTAGTGAATTAATCGAGCAAATGAAACAAAATTTGGCATATGGAGCTTTTAGGGTGCAATAAATGTTTTTACGGTGGTTAGATACTCCTTCCTCTTCTCTAAGGGGGGGCTGTCATACAAATGAAACACAAATTTCTGCATTACTCGAGAATTAATCAAGCAAATGAAACCAAATTGAGCATATTGAGGTTTTAGGGTGCAATACAAATGAAATACAAATTTGTGCATAACTCGAAAACTAATTGAGCAAATGGAGTCACATTTGGCATGTGAAGGTTTTACGGGGCACGAAACGTTTCTATGGTGAATACACTCCTCTCCCTCTCTAAAGGGGGCTGTCATACTAACGAAACACAAACTTCTGCGTGACCCGATAACTCATTTAGCACAATTTGGGATGTGAGGTTTTTGGGTATGAGAAATGTTTCTATAATGGTATGAAACCCCTCCCCCCCTCTGGAATGAAGAGGGGGTAAATTAAAAAAATATATATTACACATATTTCAACCGGAAATATTCCAACCAAACATGACAATTGAAAGTTTTCGGACAACTATGAAGGAAAAAGGGAATATTCGAAGATTAAATTCCGCTATATTCTACAATTACATGACAAGTGCTGTTAGTCGATTTGATGTTTGCGCTAGCGAAATTGATCTATGTTCGAAACTGAAAATGGATTTTAATGTGATGAAACGCACTCTTATATCTTCTTCTATCTATACCAACAAAGAATCGCCGGATGTGTTGATAAGAGCAGAACTCGAGGAAGGAATTGTCCGATTTTGGGCTGTCTTTATTATATCATATTTTCTGTATAAAACATTTATTCTATGTAACGCAAATAACGCAAGTGGTTGAAACATCTTGAACTAGAATTGTGTCTGAAAATAATCTGATATTATAATGATGAGTTTTGTTAGAAATACTAGGAATTCTATAGTAAAAGGTAAATTCAACGGGGTCGAATAGAAGATCAATCAATGAACAGTTCTGCGATTGGACCCATGAACTTGCTCATAGTTTGCCGGGTCAGCTAGTAATTTATAATTTTCCAGGAAAATAATATGCCTGCCGTATAATTAGATTTTGTTTTCGCGGACCAACTGTTCCTAAGTTAAATTTTTTTGAAAATTTTCGAACAGTTTTTTAGACCCTTTCAAAGGTAAGACTAAAGTCAAAACGGAACACCGATGACATAAATTGCTCTTTTGGGTCGTAAAGAATCTCTGCCGATGTTTGAGTTCAAATGAAATCACTCAGCGGCCTTCTATTGACTGACGACAAATTAATTGTCATATAAATAACAATATCGAATGCCAAATTTTGTTATTTCCACTGAAAATTTCGGCCAAATATACACAATCCACAGTTACTATTTTCGTATCCAAAGATAATCGCCACCATTAGGGTAAGCAACATACTGCACTTCAGTTTTATGTTGCCAGAGCAGTGAAGAGATTATTATATTGAAGAGGTTCTCGAAATGGATGATATGCACATGGGAGCTCTCTGTGTTTTGTTTGGAAGGGTTCCACTCTCCGACAAAAATTGTATGCACCATAGTTGGGTTGACAAATGTTACGAAAGTATGTATTGTAACAGAATTTAGCTCTCGAGCACGTTGCAGTCATTTCAAGATTTTCCGCGATAAAGGTTGAAGTACTGGCGGTGCATTTCTATTGTTGCTTCTTTTTCAGCGCCTGAAAGAAAAACTAGTTGAGGAGGAAGCTGTCCATCATTTTTCAGAACAAGATGTTTTCACAGTGACACGTTTTCATCGATCTCATTCGTTGCAAAGCGCTCACAATCAACAACAAGTCGCTGTGAGTTGTTGCATTGGTAAGCAGCAGGAAGCAATTACTGTTTAATCAATCTGGGAGCTTAAACATAGGAACATAAAAAAACAGTTTCACACGAAACACGAACACTTCTAACGCACAGCACAAAATCCTATTCCCCACTACTGCGCGTAATTGTTTGTTGGTACCATCCACAAAAGGTAAGATTACTTAATTATAACGTCACCGAGCCAGCCAGCTACAAATTACCACCGACCATGCAACTCCACTTTACAATGGGGACTGCTGCCACCTTCGGCACCACCGAACAACGTTGTTTGCGTCCATGCAACGATGCACCTGAAAATACTGCAAATCTCCTCCGCCACTCGACGCGATTATAATTTATTCCGCTTGATGGTTGCGCTTTTTCTGTGCCAGGAGCAAGGAACGAAAATAAAAAATTAAGGAAACAGAAATATTTGCTGCTTGTTCACACAGTCCGCTCAACAAATGACTTCTTATTATCGTGGCGTGAGTTTCCGCCATACAAGCGCAATGGACTTTCTTTCAGCAGTCTTACGTTTCCTCGTAACGTGAGCGCTCTCTCTCTCTCTCTCTCTCTCTCCTTCCATGTCCTGCCCATATGTGGGAAGTAAACAGAAGAATCAAGTTGCAGAAACAATATCGCGGCTATATTTCATACTAATTTATTATTAAAACTCATATGTTGCCTCCGAGGACCGAATCGAAATCGAAAGAGTTCCAGCTGGAACCAAGCTCTTTCGATTGGGGTTTTATGAAACAACCACATTTCTTAGACTTGAAAACATTTCCACTCTGATTTAGGAGCACGTTGTGCTTCATCAATCGAACCTGTGTCCTTGCGACCTCTCAGATAGCAGTGGTACCGAGCGCAGCATCGGAGCCCCACTTCTGGTGACCAATGTTGGCTTCTCTATTGTTTGGAATTCTAGTTTTATTTCTGTAACTCGCATGTTCGGGCCACATTTCTCACGGGGGAAGATACATTGGAGAAATGAGAAAACTTGGTTATTACAAAACCAGCTCGCGCCAGCTGGAAATGTGGAATGTACGTAATAATTTTCTTCTCAGTTTGCCGGATCATTAACGATGGTGGCGATATGGAACCGTGACGAAAGTTGCAATCAGGGAAATGCATTCGTGAATAATTTTGCTTCCGCTGTATGTCATCTGTAGTTTTTCGGAGATCAATTCGCCAAAATCGAAGTAATTTCATTTCAGCCCAGGATAATCGTTCGGCGTTAAGTCAGAGCGAACTGAATGATAAATCCCGTTGCTAACGAAATCGACGAAATGTGAATCACGATTGCGATCGACTATAAATTTGGTGGTCATTATAATCTAAGCAGTCAATCGAGGGCAAGGATCGCTAGAGTTTATCGTTCAGCTCTTTGCAGTAGTATTAAAGCGAAGAATGTTCTCTGAAGTTTTGATTACTGAAATGCATTTTTTTAATTGAATTAATATTTACTCATAACATTAATTTATGAACAGTACTGAAAATTATCCAGTGGTATATTAATTTAATTTAAGAAACAAGTTTTAACTTATTAATTCAATTAAACAAAACTGGCATTTCAGTAATCAAACCTTATTTTTATGGATGAATGGTTTTGCTATGCTACGCTAGCTAGTAATGAGCTACATTATTATGGTTTATGTTGTGTTAATGAGAAATTGTGGATTTTTCTTTAATAGCCGGTATCCAGCAAATATTGGCCGGATAGGCCGGATAGGCCAGATATCCGTTTCATCTCTAGTATCGATGTTTTTTTCATAGTTCGTCTTACTTTATTCCTAAATGGAAATTCCCCTGATTTTTTTTTCTGGGAACATTTTCAAAGTTACACTAAAAATTCAAAAAATGCCATAATAATACCAAGTGGAAAGACCGCCCAAGAATATCAGGTTGAAGGCATGCGTATTTCGTAAGGGAAATTGTCGTGAACTGTAATACAAAACAATCCGTACATTGCTTTCCCACAAGTTCCTTTTAATTAAAAAAGACGGGTGGGTAATGTCGGGGACATAACCGGAGTGACGTAGGACTATACAAAGGGGACAGCTTTTGCTAAATATATTTTTTAAATATATTGTTTTATTTTCTTCTCCTACGTGAATACCCACCTATCTACATGCAAAATGGATTAGTTTACTGTTTACTCTTTATGAACATGTTGGGGTTTCTGAAAAGAACCATTTGTGTTGTGTTTTTGCTTTTTTTTTACAAACGTTCTCAATTTTTTCTCACTATCTCATAGTTGATTCTTGATTTTTTTCTGAAGGCTTTGTACTTATTAAATGTTCAACGCCGGACATCTTTTGGCGTATGCACATATCGTACAATCAAAATGATGGCTGTGATAGGGAATGCATAGGTGGTCATCAGCTCATTCACTATCATATATTTCACTATTGAGCACATTACCGTACCTTAAACTGTGGTTTCGGAGACGAATGAATTGTAAGATTTGTATCTCCGCAAACAAGATAAATAGAAATGAAAAAGAACTGAGGTTTTGGAGACGCACACTACGATCTGTCGAGAATTAAACGAGCTATAAGCGTTCTGAAAAACCAACAGTAAATTAACACAGGATTAAAGTCCTTTAAAATAAGAACAGAGCAGCAGGAAATACATAGCTCATCATGTTGCTCCTTAGTTATGTTTCTATACAATGCAGATGTAACGTCAGTCAATTTTCAACATCAGTTATCAACCAAAGAAAGCAGTTCTTGCTACCGAGAAAATTCGTTAATGCCATCCTGCATACAATGTGTTGTAATTTGAAGCCACTTTTAATTCGGAAACCATGCATGGGTTTGTGAAAACTGAATGATCAATTTAAAAGACCCCAAACCAATAAATTCAAGAACAAGGATAAACAAAATAAATCAGTTTATATTATATGTCATATTATGTCACTTTAGATTGCATTGGTATCGTGAAAAACTTTTAATAACTCTTCTTTGAAAGGTTTAATGGCCCTGAAAAGCGCCGTGTTTTACGGTGGCTGGTTTTGCCACCAAAACAGTCTGTATAAACAAACTTATTCCTTCTTCTACCTGCTGCCGTTTTGCGATTGCGTTTGCCACTCGCTGAAACTAGTTGTTGCCATCGAACCGAATATGCTCTGTTCTGTAGGCGGGTTTTCTTATTGTCGTGAGCAGCTTTGAAAGCCAACTCGAGCACTCCGGCGGCCGAAATTCTATAACCGCTATTAGGTATACTGGTGCTCCGGCACCAATCCGTTGATGCGATGTGATGTGAAACGATGCCATACAACCACACTGATTTACGGTTTGAAAGAGAATGAGATATTTTTCAGCGGATTCGCGCATTTTGTACTTTAGGAGTACACGGTCACAGGATAGAGACAAATCGGCAGACTCAGCCAAAGGGGCGAGTCCAACGAGACGAACGAAAGAGCGTTAAAAGGCAGCGATGGCAGAAAAATATATTCATTACGATTTGTTCGCTCGTTGGATTCACATGCAGGCTAAAAAGGGTCCTTTTCAGGATCACAAAATTATCTTCAATCTAAAGAGTTTATTGTTTTGTTATCACTCGATATCCTCATCTTGTTCGGCTAAACCTTTCTGTTTAGCGATTGCGTTTGCCACTCGCCACAGCTTTCACAGTTGGAAAATTTCTTCCCATCCAGCTTTGTGACATGTTGTACAGTAAATTACATTCAATGCGACGTGCCGAAGCGCCACTCAGTGTCGCATTGGAGGTGATTTTAACCTGTAATTGAACATTTGCGAAGACAGTGGTACAATGTCGACTTTCAATGTGGGGTCATAATTTGGATCTCTATGTTTACAAAAATGTCCAACTAAATATGTCGCATTGCATGTCCGTCCAATTAGCTAAATGTCGAACTAATTGCAAATTACTGTACTTTCAATCTGGAAACAATTTAAGAATTGGTGAAAATTGAATAATCAGGAAAGTCCCCAACTATCAATAAGCTCAGAACAACTGCCAAATTCACATACTCATCAGATCTTGGCAAACAAATTATGAAAAAATCAATGTGTTTTATTATTATTTTGGATATTATTTTAGAAAGCATTGAACTGTATTTCCTAAACTCTTTTTTGGAAGGTTTAATGGCCCTGAAAAGCGCCTTGTTTTATGGAATGGTTCCAATTTAGAAAACTTAGTACTCGTGGTTTTGAAAAAAACATTTCGAACGCCCTTGATGCCGCCTTGTTCTGGATTTGCCACCAAAGCAGTTTGTAGAAAGAACAAACTTTTTTCTTCTGCTACCTGATGCCGTTTTGCGATTGCGTTTGCCACTCGCCACTCGCTGCAACTGCCTGTTGTCTTGATGTCCACCGAACCGAATGTGTTCTTGCGGGTTTTCTTATCGTCGCGAGCAGCTTTGCCAGCTAACTCGATCACTTCGGCGGCCGAAACTATATAACGCCGGCTAGGTGGACTGGTGCACTGGTACTAATGCGCTCGGCCTAGCTACCCTTGCGGGGAACTCCAGACCGACACGATTCGAGCGGGTTTTGCCTTTCCCTTAATTTTTCCTCCTTTGCCATGTCCAGATTTGGCTGCTTGGTTTGGTTTGTTGATGTGTTGTGATGCGAACTGATGTGGTGTACGGTTTGAATGAGAATGATCGTTACGGCAGCGGAGCGGGGATTTTTAAGCTGACTGGCTGGCTCGAGAATTACGCATGTGTGAGACAGCGACCAATGTTTCGTTATTTTTTTTTCTTTTTCCTTTCCAATCGTGCTTCATTCTATTTCGCTGCTGCTGTGGTTGCCCGTTTCGGTCGGTACGATTTGAGGAGCACAAAATGGACCAATCAAAAATGGGCACATAGTGCATTTGGACAATGCTTGATATTTCACAATTATTCAATTATTTATCTCAAGAAAAATGAAATGTTATTCGTTATGATAGACGCGTAGATATATTTCCTATCAATTGATGCAAAAACCTTTGCGATCTCTTGAGAAATGCTCGAGTTATAAGCGTTCCAAATCTTGCATTTTTTCCTACTTGTTCAGTGCCTAGATTTCCATTTCACCCCCTATATTCTCCGGTTAGACGTAGTCCTACGTCAAAAAAAAAATGAAATAAATTACTACTACTTTTTCCTGAAATATGTCAATCAGCTAAATGTACCGATCGGCG
This sequence comes from Toxorhynchites rutilus septentrionalis, assembly GCF_029784135.1. Taxonomy (NCBI): domain Eukaryota; kingdom Metazoa; phylum Arthropoda; class Insecta; order Diptera; family Culicidae; genus Toxorhynchites; species Toxorhynchites rutilus. Next base: position 88,024,106 of record NC_073746.1, read on the forward strand.
TCATTGTTTACGTTTGTGAAATGTCTATTAACCTTCGTATACCCGCGCATAGGCCTGACAGACCGATAATACATGAGGTGGCTGAATTGAATGACTATTGAAACTGAATGGAATTAAAGAAAACATATTTTATGGATTTCTTGACGTCGGATTACGTCTTTCGGGAACATATTGAGGTACAAATTGAAAATCGAAAATCAAGCACATCGTGAAAATTGTCCAATTTCAAACGCTTATTGCATCATTTCATGATGGATTGCTGAAATTTTTGCGTCAATCGATTTCGGCACTCCATAACTATTTTTTATATTTAATAAAATAATATATTAGGCTGTCAAAAAAGTCCTGCGGTATTTCCACGAGGTGTCGTTGTAAGCGCGTAGTTCTAGTTGTATTCATTGTATCGAGTCATACTATAGCTTGTTGGAAAGGTATTTTTGCGCGCTATAATATAGTCCTTGACAGTGTTTTGTTTGGCTAAGTCGTTCGTGAGTTATAGTGTCATATTTTACATATTTTACAGTACTATTATGACAAAGGCAAAAAAGCATCTCAAGCTGCCAATAAAATTTGTGCAGTTTATGGACCCGATACAGTTTCCATTTCCACCGCACAACGATGGTTTCAACATTTACGTTCTGGTGTAGAGGTCGTCGAAGATGCGCCACGCTCCGGAAGGTGAATCGCTGCTGAATCGCAACAAAATCGACCCGTTTCTGAAGCGGATGGTGATTGGCGATGAAAAGTGGGTCATTACGACAACGACAACTTAAAACAGATGATTGTACTTTTTTGACAGCCTAATCTGTCATGAAACTAACCATCGAACAATTGAAAAAACTCAACCCCTATCCTAACAGAAATACCCACTTCTGATTGGTCTCAATTGACGACACATGCGGCGGTACTCTAACAGAGACATCAAAACCAAGCTGCTTGGGAGAAATCGGCATTGCAAATACATGAAAGTAGGGAGAGCTTTTGTTCACACCGAAATATGTTCCCTAATAGAGACATCAAAACCAAGGTGCTCGGGGAAAATCGGCATTGCAAATATTTGCAAGTCGGGGGCATTTTTATATTACAAGTAAGGTGAGTGATACGTTTAATTCTAGCAAATTAAATTTAACTTTAAAACTTAAATGTTCGTTGCTTCGTGAATTTTCACCGATCGTGTTTTGTGAAAAATTTAGCACAAGTGCAAGTGTAAAATTGTATATGGTAGCAGTTGTGTTAAAAATGACTTAATATATAAGTTAAAGAAAGATGTATTCAATTTCCCAAAACATCCGCACCGGTGACCACCGAAGAATTCATCAACACAATTCATCAACGCAGCGTGGCCTGGTTCTGGAACTGCAGAGTTAGGCTTTTAGGCATATTTTGGTAGGCTCGAAATTATTGTAATTGACATGAATAAACCAGTCTTAGTTTAAATCGTTCAGAGAACAGTCGCGTTTCTCTTTTTAAAAACACCGAAATCCAACGCGATAACTTAATTTATATAACACGATTTATTTCAATTTTCATAAATAAAAACCAAGTTGTGTTGCCGCTCGAGAACAGGTCGTTCGGTTTAAGCTGTCTGTTTTGTTGGGTTCGTTTTCACGCAAGGAAAGTTCATACGGCGAGAAAAGTGAAGAAATATTCAAAAAAGTGATTTCCCATATGCCCTACATATAGTACAGTGGTAGACATTCGTTTAGCCGCACCCTATTTTTCCTCAATATTTTTAAAAATAAGTCAATTCTTTGTACAGTTTTGCTCATAAATCACGATTATTGTTTATTTTCATCAAATTCATTCTACAAAAAAGTATAAATTCACTTTTTGTTTTCTAAATAATTCAAATGTGTGGAATCAGAGTGACATTCGTTTAGCGGCATCCTAACATTTCAATAAAAGAAAATTTGTGCGGCAAATTTCGAGTCCAATCGGTAGCTAATATTTAGTATGTCCACCTCCATTTCGCCATATTGATTATAGCCCAACACTCCTGAATTACTGCCTTGAAACTGGAAATGTTGTCAAATTGTCATCCGTTTGCATAGACCATCTCGGCCAAGATTCTCCATAGGTTCTCTATGGGATTGCAATCGACTGCCAGCAGATCATTCAAGCAGCGGAATGTCCTTCTCGGTAAACCGTGCCTTCGATTGCATGGAAACGTGGATCTATGCATAATCCTGCTGAAAAAACGACATCCTCGGTAGCGTTATTCTCAATATAGCCAATCAAAACGTCCTCCAGTAATTGAAGATACTTTTCGGAGATCATTCGGTTGAAAATGAAACAAATGAGATAGGAAACGGCTCCCCAAACTGTCAAAGTTTCGCTTCGACCTCACGACATGCCGTTGACTTAAATTGTACCAAAAGCAAATGTAACAGTCCGGACCATCCAAATTGAACATTTTTCGCTGGAAAAAAACAACATTTCTCCATTCTAGTCTCCATTCCATGTATTGCCGGGCGAAAATGAGATGGTTCTGCTTATGGGTGGCGGTCAGTTTCGGCTTCCCTTGAGGTTTCTTCCGCATGATGTTTGGTGACTCATTCAAGATGCGCGCAATATGCCTCTTCGTTATTGGAACAACCGATGCTGCCTTAATGTATGAGCAGGGCTTCGTTTCCTGGTTGCTTCGTGTCTTATTCGACTTTTAAGACGCAAAGTAGCTTTGGTGTTCCCATTTGTTTGTCGTTATATCCCATATTTCTGGCACTATTTAAAGAAATTCCGTACCACTTTCTCAGATCGACCAATTTTTGTTTCGATCGAGCGATTAGAAAACTTTTGTTCACCGAATATCTTTATAATTTTCCACCCCTCTTCCGTCAATAGAATACATTTCGCCATTCCTTTAAATTCTACGTAAATCACTAATCTGGCCAACTTCTTACGTTGCACATCTAATATTTATCTTGTAAATTGAACATTCAAAAAACACAGATAAAGGCTTGGTGATTATGCGAAAACCCGATTTTTATGCCCTGCGGCTAAACGTATGTCTCGTGAAAAAAACCACGTTTGAATGTTTATATCCACCGATGCCGCCTTGTGTGTGTTTGATTGTGACGCACGTTCTTTCAAAAAAATTAACTTAAATATACTATCACTACAGCAAATAAGTATCTCGATAAAAAGAACATTCCTAGTTGTTTTGTAAGTGTTTCAAGTTTTTTTTTCAATTGCGGCTAAACGAATGTCTATACTTTGATCGCCCCGTCACGCAGATCTGGTTTTATTTGGCATTACTGCCATTCTACGCATAGTTGTCCTATGTTCCAAATTCAGCAACTGAGAAAAACGCAATCAATGTTTTCTAGTATATTTGTCCACCCGAAGTATTTAAGCATTTAAATTTGGCAGTACATCGGGTTTTTTACAAGCAGTACACTATTGTTTAATGAAATGTGAAAAGTTTCCCTCACTTGAATCAATTAAGCTTGATCACGGTTTAAAAATACATGGTGGGACAGTTATGCGTAGAATAACAGCATGGGACAATTGAACTTGATGTTGTTTTTTGAAATACTGGAAACAAACAATAAGTTTTTTTTTGTGTTTTCCGAAAGATTATGCATAAAAACATCGTTTTATAACGAAGGGAGTGATCTGCAACACCTCTACAGAATATAGATCTCATTGTTTTTAGGTATTCGCTAACAAAATGAACACGTGCTCTGTTAACCTTTTTTTTATTTGTTTGAGAATTAGTTCGTTCTTCCTAACCTGAAATGAGTGCATTACCCCGCTGAAAGCGTGACATGAAATTCTTGTGCTTGAACCGATTAATTTATTATGGATCTAGAAAAAATAAATGGCGAGACAATTATGCCTAGAATATCAACATGGGACAACTGAGCTTGATGTTGTCTTTTGAAAAGCTGGAAACAAACAATAAGTTGTTTGTGGTTTTCTGGAAGATTAGATTAGTTACACCATCGTTTTATGAAGAAAAGTGAAAATCATCAAAAAGTAACATGGGACCACTATGCGTAGAACGGCAGATTACCTATTGTAAACATGTTTGTATGTTTATCTGTAGAGTTGTCCCAAATCAATAGAAATTTAACCTCATTCCTGTTGACCGATTGATCTGAAATTTGGAGCACGCCTTTATCTCTGATGTCGTTATAAAACTGCGTATTCAATGATCTAGAAAATCCAAGATGGCGGCCGCTACAAAATAGCGGACTGCATATTTCATCAAAACCCAATCAATATGGGTATCAAATGACTTGACTCGTAGAACACAGCTATTTATAGAAAATTTGAATCAAAAATGGCCGCCATCACAAAATGGTATCAAATGAAAGTGCTTGACTAGTAGAACATACTTATTTGTGAAAAATTACATTTTAAATGTTGAAAAATCAATATAATTATGTCGTCTATAGTATATATAGTTCATCTAACATATCGTGCAGTTTTTCACTTGCGTAGAGTTCCTCAATATCCAATCGGAACTCGATGAGATGATACTCGAAACTTTTCTTCTAACGCTTCGCACTATTTCGTCGTCACTACTTTTCTCGCTTTAAGATTTACTATTACGCCGTCCGGTGAACATTTCAAAGATTAAAAAAAACACATGTATGTCCAAAAAAATTTTTTCTGAATAAACAGGGGCTTATCGCGTTACGCAATTATTATTCTCATTCTCAGAAAAAAAAAGTTGCAACTTGCTTCTTCTTTTAGCTTTTTAACTACCAAGCGCAAAGAACGATGAAAAGAATCACGTGAAAAATCGGAGTTGCTAAATGTGATACAGTTTATGACGATTATTTTCCCATAAATGTGACATATGTTCTTAGTATGATATGTTCACAGAATCTTCGCAAATCGATTGAATAGAATATTCCATATTCTCCAATAAAATTGTAGTTATTCATCGTCATCGAAAATAGTATATAGAGCAAGTACGTTCGGTTGAATTAAATTTTTTATTATCATTGGCAACACTGTATAATTGACTGAAAAATTATTTTTATAAGGTTTCTAATCAGCAGTCGGTTGATTTTCTTTCGTATTCAACAGAAAAGTAATCCTGAACCGAACCCGAATTCATTATTATCGTTGCCCGCTTATTTCTCTAGCGCACCGACCGTTTGGCCCCGCAAGAAACTCGACCGAATCGCCCATTTCATGTCAAAAAGTCTAATTCGGAACAAGGTTCGTCGGGTCAGATGGTTAGGAAAAAAGGGTGTTCGTTCGTTGTGTTGTGCTTGCTAGCCCGTTCGTGATTGTGATTTCACATCGCGGACGGCTTATTTATACCGAATAAGTCAAAAACAAGCCCGTTATTGACGGTACGGGTAGGTAAGCACATAAATCGACAAAACAAATGGCAAAATGGAAAAGCTTCCAATTTTCATTCATTTGAATCATTAAGAAATTAGGGAACTGTAATGTATTATATAGCAAGCAAATCTTAGAATCCATTCGAATGACATGCAAATTAAACAAAATAATAATACGGATAATGTACTAAAAACCAAAAAAAATTGTAAGGGGTTGTATCTAAGACACGACCGCATATTCTCGACGTAGAACTACGCAATTACATTATGCAATCAACTTGTTTACCACTTCGAATATTTTTTTAGAATGCATCGAAGTTTTGTAATAGATTATGTTCTTCGTTACAAATAAATTTGATGACCGTCCTTTACGTTTTATATGATGCCTAGGACTAACCAAATATGTGAACGGAAGAATTGTCAAACGATCATTGTATTTTACATTTTCCTCTGACATAATTGCACAACTCATGTTTACGCAGTTCTCGAATCGCGAAAGTTCATTCACCTCTAGTACCTGAAATGACGATTTTCCTAGGCTTCTCAGTTTAAAAGTACGTTTGAGGGAAACATATTCCGGTCTGCACAACAACAAGCGAGTATAAAAGTACTCAACACCAAAAAATATCGCCGACTTTCATGTATTTGCAAAGCGGATTCCCCCAGGCACATACATTTTGAAGTCCGTGATAGGGAAACACAGCTCGGTGGGAACAAAAATACTCCCAACTTGCATGTATATTTGCAAAGCGGATTTCCACAGGTACATCGATTTTGAAGTCTGTGTTGGGGAAACCGTAAATCGAATCAAAACTTGGAAAACTTTAGATAACGCTTGACATATAGAGTTATTCAATTGTTCATCTCATGAACTGTTACATTTTATTAATGTTGATAGACGCGTAGAAATATTTCCTACTAATTGATGCAAACATCCTTCCGATCTGTTAAGAAATGTTCCAGTTATAAGCATTCGAAATACGGGTAGGGTTAGCACACAAATCGGCAAAACAAATGTATGGGAAGAAAAGGAAGTTCTTCCAGTTTTCATGAATTTAAACAGTTTAGAGATTAGCGAATTGTAATGTATAGCATATCAAACAAATTTTAGAGAATTTCCGATTGATTGGTTTGTAAATCATGAGAATTCGTTCACAGTGAAAATAGTTATAAACGTTAACTTTATTTCATAAAAACGTGACATGTTTTCTGATTTGGCACCCTTACCGAAAGACGTAGTTCTACGTCAAAAATAATTGGACAAGTGTTAGATAACAGTTATCATCCACCCTTAATTAATCTGGGGTATTGATGAGACTCAAATGAAAATGCGCTGGATTTTCGTTATGGATTTTCAATTACGTGAAATAATTCCGCAGTCCTACGTGATGCTATCTTGTTTTGGACTTAACCCTCTATATATTTTCTTCTATATTGATTCGGAGACTAATATCGGATAAGATGATATCGATGCCGAAATCAACTCATTTTATGTTCATCTGAATGCTGGAAAGAGTAACTAAGGGTTTGTATTTCCAGATCCCTCCCCCTCTCTAAGGGGGGTCTGTCATACAAATGAAACACAAATTTCTTCATTACTCCAGAGTCAAACAAGCAAACGAAACCAAATTTGCGAAACGAAACCAAATTAGGGTGCAATAAATGTTTTTACGGTGGTTATTTTTTTGCATAACTCGAGAATTAATCAAGCAAATGGAATAAAATTTGGCATGTGGAAGTTTTAGGGTGTAGTAAATGTTTCTATGGTGGTTAGACACTCCACCCTTCTCTCCAAGGGGGGTTGCCATACAAATGAAACACAACTTTCTGCATTACTCGAGAATTAATCAAGCAAATGAAACCAAATTTGGTGAAGGTTTTACGGGGCACGAAAGTTTTCTATGGTGAATACACTCTTTCTCCCTCTTCTCTAAGGGGGGGTTGCCATACAAACGAAACACAAACTTCTACATAACTCGAGAACTAATCAAGCACAATTTGGGATGTGAGGGTTTTTGAGTATATTTAAGAAATGTTTCTATAATTTCTATACCCCTCCCTCCTCTGGAATGAAGAGGGGGTCACATAAAAATATTTAACATATTTCAGCCAAAAATATTCCAACCAAACATGATAATTGAAAATTTTCGGAACACTCTGAAGGAAAAAGGGAAAATTCGGAAAATTAAATTCCCATATGTTCTACAATTAAATAGTGACAAGTGCTGTTAGTCCATTTGATGTTTGAACTAGCGAAATTGATCTTTGTTCGAAACTGGGAATGGATTTTAATGTAATGAAACGCACTCCTATATCTTCTTCTATCTATACCAAAAAAAGGATCGCCGGATGTGTTGATAAGACCAGACTTGGGGAATGAATTGTCTGATTAAGGGCTGTCTTTATTCTATCATATTTTCTGTATAAAACATTTATTCCATGTAACGGAGAAACATGTTATTTACAAGTGGTTGAAAAATCTTGAACGAGAATTGTGTCTGAAAACAGTCTAATATTATAATGGTGAGTTTTGTTAGAAATACTAGGAATTTTAGGGTGAAAGCTAAATTCAACGGGGTCAAATAGAAGATCAATCAATTAACAGTTCTGCGATTGGACCCATGGACTTGCTCATAGTAAGAAAACGTGAATGTTTGAAGGCATAGATAACAAAAAACCAATTTTTGGCTGTGTTCAATAAACCCTGCAGTAAGAGTGACAAATATTAAGGCTCTAAATAAATGAAACCGTTTAAAAATACTGGCTCATCGAAACTTCCTGGGTAAGCCATTTAGGTAGTGTTTTTTGAACTGACGCAAGAAGATTCTGCTTCATTCTACAAGCCTTTTTCTTCCTCATCGTATGCCATCCCGCTGGAATACAGTATGCATATTTGGACGTGATAAATGGTTCGTCCTTTATTTGGTGAACATTATTTTAACCAGTTTTGCCGTACTACAAAGTCGCCTTGCAGGCATTAAAGAAGCTTATTTTGTTTACGCTTCCACATACCTTTTCGAGAGCAGATTTTCAACTTTTCTTCAAACCAAGACCAAGGTATGAATCAAACTGTTCATTGAAAGCAATATGAGATTTTACGAATTGTAATGTAAACTCTGGTTCGAAAACTGAGGGTTGTATTCGGGGGGCCAATGGACTGTTTGACAAAAATTTAATTAAAAAATTACAGTGCGCATTAGCCGACTGATTGGGAAACCATTCGGAAAGCACCCCTCCTCTAAAATCGATCCTGTCCCGTAAGACATATACATTCAACTGGAACAAGAAACTTTCCGATTCCACTGGCACTAATTGACACTAATCATTTTACGATAAGCGCTCCAGAAAATTCCGTTATTCGTTAATTGGTTTCTGGAAATTTTTTTATTTTTTGTTTTCCCTTGTTGTTTCAATTACACGTCCCACAAACTTACCGAGCGTCAATTAAGTCCAAAAGCCCCTTGTCCTTGCCCTTTGTTTCTTTAGAGCTTATTTTTATTTATACCCCAACCATTGCCGGCTAAATGCGTGCAAGCTGGGACGAGGATTCGGATCGGATGTAGACCCCAGCAGGCAAACCTCGAATAATGAAACACACCAACTCTATCGGCATTCCGGTAGCACCCTGCGAGGATCTGGCTGGCTGGCCTTAATGAAATTTAACATTAGGAAATTGGATCAAACTACCCATCCGCCAAGATGAAAATAATGACGGGGGAGTAGCAGGGTAGCGAGGGAGCAGTAGGGGAGCGCGGATGGTCATTGTCACCCATTTCGTCCCGAGCGGAGTGGAAATGCTTTCATTCAATCAACCAATTTGCTCTTGATTAGTGTTGTCTGCATTGTGTCTTCGTATCTTGCTCGTTTCTTTCTCGGCGTCGGGTTGGATGGATGAGCTCTTCTTCCAGGAAGAAAACACATACACTTGCCTGAATGACATGACAGAACAGGAAAAGGAACATCTTGCCGCTCCTCGACAAAAGGGAGGCTAATCCTTCTTCGTTTTAATTTAATTGCACTGAATAGATGGGACATTTCTTGATCATTCTCCACGCAATCAACGGAATGTCGACGTTTTGGGGTGAACAAGTTATGAGGACAACTTGAGTTAGCGCTGGAGCAGCAATTTTCAAGTAGGGTAACACGGGGTGATTTGGACCACCCCTTTATCTCAAACATTACGGCTCAACTTGGATTTTTTATAATGTCATTTCCTTCCATTGTTGAACCGTATGTACCTAAAGTAAAGAAACTTTGGTAAAAGTTCACAAGTAGAGGGAAACGGTAGCACACAGCAAGCACTTTGATCGTCAAAAAATGTGAGTTTTCCGATCGTGGTTTTAAGGTTATTCCCGCTAATTAAACAAACTTTTCGTGTATTGTACAGTAAAGGTCTGTTCGCCTACAGAAGAGGAACAATTTGATGTAGCGAAACTGTAAGTTTGATAACAATAAATTAAATTAATTGCATTTTAGTTTTTGCATGTTGTGTGGGGTGTCATAGATACGTTTTTATGGGGTGAATTGGTCCTACAGATTTGAGGTTTTTGTTTGGTCTAATTGATTCCAGATGTCGCAGAATTACAAAAAGAGGATGGGCAGACAACATTGGAAGAAGGAGGAGCTTGAAAGAGCAACGCAGGCCATCGAGAACGGATTTTCTTTGACCAAGCATCAAAAGTGTATTTTCAAACACTTTTCAAACAGAATTCAAGATGGTGTCAATCCAACTTTTCTGGTCTGGAATCTGGCCAAGACACCTGATATCGATCCCAAAACATTGTTACTGATTGTAACATTATCCCAAAATACTTTACATAAACATATGTATGCTTTTTTTCGATGAAACACACACTGGACCAAATCACCCCACAGACGGTCCAAATCACCCCGCATCAAATTTTAATGTCCAAAAATCATCTCTTTTATTTTATGATATATTTGGTAGTTTAAAGCTTGATATAATGATTAAACATTATTTGTTGAGAGAAAACAAGTGTAGCTCAGTATACAATGTGACATTTTTTATTTAGACCGTATTGGTTTGGAAATATTTGGCGATTTGCTTAGGTGGTCCAAATTCCCCCCTTTTCCCCTATAGTGTTCCGTAGAAAATATGGGTTAAGATTGGAATCTTTTCAAAGCAGTGCACATACATTATCACGTTTATCGGCAAACAGCGAAAAATAATCCTGTTATGACACAACTGAACATAATAAATTCATGATCTCCGCCAAACTAATGGTAAACATGCATAATTCAGGAAATGCTCCACTACCCCCTCACACACATACACACATAATCTGAGGCGCGAATCACAAACGGCAGCCGGCAGTGATTTGAATCCTCCAATTCGCACAGCAAACGAAGTCAAACAGAACAAATTCCACGCAAGAAGTGAACATCTTGTCCTTACTCGCAGAGAAATAGACGGTAAATCAGGCGAGAGGGCATTAAAGAATTTGAATAAATTTTATTTATGAAAGTCGGTGCCGCCCCCGTTCTACTTTTCGCGCACACTTTCACTCCGGGCGAAATCTCGTCTAAACTTTGGATTTGGTTGAAGGCAGCAGCCGAAATTTTATTTACATGCACAGAAAGAAGCACACATAAGAGCATATTCATCTTGTTCTTAGCCTAGGATTGCTCCGGTTCCTCCCCTCGGAACGGTTCTGCCCGATTAGGGATGCTTGAATTTGAATTGGGCTTTCGAAACCGGCTGAGCGCCGCATTTACGCCATGTACACCTCCAAATCTCGTATTCGCAATGTCGAGTTCTTGTTTTTTCAATGTTTGAAATTTGTAGGATTTCACGATGTTATTTTCATGGCAGCTGAGATTAGCATTCTTGATCCTTTTGCCTTCCAATTTGGTAAAGATTGCCTCGCCTACTTCGGCGCTTGCTTCCTTCCCCCCATTAATTCACTCCTTCCGAATATTTGGGGAATTTTAAACTGGGATCCAACCTTTTCTTGCCGGAATAAAAGGACTGGATGCCGGTCTGTTGTTGCTGGCAAAAAGGCAAAACACCGCCTAGGAGGAGGAGGAAAAAAAACCTGGCCCAACCACGTATGATGCACACGCACATTGTGTGGGCTGGGTGTTTCCGACTGCTTCAAAGCACAGGAAATAAAACTTAATGACGATGGTGAAATTCGGACCGAGAAAACACCCCCGAAGCATGGATGCTGAGAGCAACTTTTCTTCCTGCTGTTGTTGTTCTTATTTTTTGTGTAAGATTTTTTTTGTGAATTTTACACATCATTAGCTCTGCGGTTCGCTCAGAGGTCCTTTGTCATAAACAAAAGGCAAAAGAAAAAAGCTCGTCAAGGCAGGATGATGAGAGTGAAATAAGGGAGCGAAAATTTAAATTATGTGTACGAGCCAGATGTTCCCATGAACGATAAGAAAATCTTTTGCCTAGTGGGCGGGGTGGTGGTTGTGATGGAGGCGACGAGAAAGAGGGAAAGGGTGACCAACAACTTGCTCCCTTCGGGTAGAAGCTCTTCCCGTATACTACATCAATCCTGGTCTCGTTGCGGCAATGCTAAACGCCATCCCGCTCACCTCTCACCCCCAGCAGTCGTCCCTGCAGGCTGATTCCGGTTCGAGGAAAAAAGTTGGTCATTTGATGGAATACGGTTGGCTGAAAATTGTTCAGCATAAAAATGATTTATGAGTTGCGTGAACTCGGGAGATGTATCGGGCCAAATTGAGAAGGCTGCATATGAGGTTGATTATTTTCGCTTCCGAGGCTTCCAGATAGCGTCCTCCGATCGTTTTTGTTCTGCCTTGTGTTATCTTTATCAGGTCGGTTATTGATTACACGATGACGGCATATTGGAGCTGTTTGTATGCGTGATAAGGAGAGTGTTTTTATTCAGCTATCCATAACTATGAAAGGAAATCAAGTATTTAAATATGCGAAATTGATTTTCATAGGAAAACTCTTTGAATGTTTGTATTAAAAATTGGAATAATTCCGGATGGCGATGCAAAAAAAAGGTACTTTCGTATTAGCGTCACCGGAGCCGAAATACAATAGATAGCAATTACTTAACCGGGCAAACGTATGCCGTCCGACGCTCGCTAATGCTCGAACGGACCTAACTAAAGGATCGTCTCCTATGTTTCAAACTAACCGGGCAATCGATGGAACACAGGTTTGTTTGCGAAAGGCCGCCGGCGGGTCGGCGGCCGACTCGGGTTGCGTCACCTCGGCGACTTAGGGCCGCCTCTGTTCCTTATCCTCGATTGATGGGGACTACGTCCCCATTACGTTGACCTCAGAATAAATTTAATTAAGAAAAACTAATTCATAATGAAAATTGCGCTCCGATGGCGTTTAACCTTAAATACCCCAAATCCCAAATACCCATTTTCGTAGCACTAAAAAATGACAAAACACTGCATACAACAAGGCATCAACAATACAAATAATATTTGAATGCCAGTGCGAACAATAAAAATGCTATCTATTCTATTTCGGCTCCGGTGACGCTAATACGAAAGTACAAAAAATAACATCAAAAGTTAATTCAATGGAATTTTTTTTTTCTTAAATCATATGTTGATGAGGCGTTTTACAAAAACGATTCGACGCCCTGCCAGGCAACTGCATGGCAGTTGACCGGAACCTTAGTCATGGCCGATGAAGTTGTCGATGTTCGCATGTTCTTCAGCTCTTTCGTGGCCTGAGAGATAAGTTGCCGCTCCATTTTGTTCATGAGATTATCTGAGTAGATTCTCCGTGTGAGGATTTCCTAATGGTCGCTGCTGGGGATGTTGGGAGACTTGGTGGTCTTCAGTACACTATATACCTTCACCCGGTCCATCGCCGCCAGTGATCTCTTGGAATAATGGGTCGAGCCCAGGTCCGGCCAAAAGGCCACAGACTACAACTTCCGGCACGTGCTTCGTACTGTACATATCATTTACCACAATCATCGAATGGAAGAAGAGCGACTTGGACAGTCTCTTCTCACTGATCATCAGCCACAGGAAATCATCTTCGGGAACCTGGTGGCTTACCTCTTTGGTATGGGACATAAAGTACCCGGACCCCGCCAGTCGTTTCGAATGTGTTTTTCACCAGCACCTACACTCTGTCCAACTTCTATAAGACCACACTGATTCTATTTCGTTGCAACACAAACAGTCAGAATTTCAACAAGATATATTTAACGTCAATTTCGTTCAAAAGAGTTGTTTGTTTATTTATTGTGCTTAAATATGATAATTTCAACTGCCAGTTTCTATAAGACCACTTCGAAATTCATAAGTATTATCAAAGAAAAATTCAAAACTATCGGCTGATCTACCTGTCAATAATTGGTAACCTTGCCATTTCGACTAATAACCTTGAAAATTCGTTTTTTAATACTATTAACTAAATTCTGCTGAACGGATTTCTCGATATTTTTCCATTTTTCTGAAATTGCGATCTTGAGCTCTTCAGTCGTGGTGTACTGTTTTCCCTCGCTGTAGATTCTGCGTACAAGAAGAGAGGTACAAGGAGAGCGAGCCGACCAGTCCAAAAAATTAAGTTTTTGGTCCTTAATCCATTTCTCAGAGTTCTTGCTGGTATGAATAGTAGCATTGTTTTGCTGGAACGTGATTTTTTTGACGACGGCCCAAACATTGGTGCCGTTTCAATCGTCGTTAGTTGCCGGAATACATGTACATTTATATGTACAATAATTTATGCAGATTCTAATAGATCAGCCAGATCTTTTTACTCAGTACCTGCTGCGCATTTTTGACGTTGGACTACGTCTAACAGGAAGATACCGAAGGTAAAATGAAAATCTAAAATCTGAACCTGTACGAAATAATAGAAGATTTCAAATCTTCATAACTCGACCATTTCTTGATAGATTGAAAAGATGTTTGCATAAAATGAATGGAAATATTTTTTCGCATCTATCAGTAAACTAAAGAAGTGTGCACACCTCCGACCACCATATGAACACCTCGTAACGGGTTCTGACCTCGTATGTAAGATGTTGATACCGAGTGTCAGTGAATGAGTGTGAATGTGTGTGTAGTGATAGAAAGGTAAACAAAAACATAGATTGCAATGGCTGAAAGTTTATTGGATTGTTATTAGATTGGAAGTGAATTGGGAATCGTTAAAATTTGAGTGAAATAGATTTGTAGAGAGTCGCATAAGTTTAAAGTTGAGAAAAGGTTGTTTTATATGCATGCTGCGTTACCATCACATTGCTCTCGTGAGTTCCCTAACGAAGATTGATTGTACGAGAAAAGCGAGCAATTCGATCTGGACTACCGACCGAAACAGTCGTTTTATTTTCTGTTCTGTGCTTTAAGTGTTTTTGCGTTTTCTCCACGGTCTTCCGTGGCCACTCTCCACGAACTGGCCAGTCGAAGTTTGAACAGTAGGATTGTTTCGTAAGTTAAAGAAGGTTCATTTTGTTTCTAAACATTTAAAAATCAGAAAATTTATAGCTGTACTGGTATAGCGAGTGCCATAGCTGCACTAAAAAGAAAAGGAAAGGGGAAAACTATAAATGTAAGCTTGAAATTAGGAACCTGAAAACAAAGAGAAAATAATAAATTCAATTTAGTTTAAAGCTGCTAACAACAAAAAACTGCTGTTAAAATTTGTGCCACAGATTGGTCCGTACAAGAAGTGAACAAAAGCATAGTGTAAGAGGTAAACAATTAATTAATTTGTACCCAATTGCGCTGAATCCGACGTTTGGATCGGCCTAATTTGTGCAATTCAAATAACGAATACAATTTGAATACTCCAATACCATTGCTAAAACAATCGTAGCTATCCACCGTGTATTCTATAAAAGAAGAATAAGAAAAATACAAAAAAAACCAAGCCAGAATATAAATATTAGCCTCACTCTGGTCTACCTCAGTCTCGGCACCAGCTAGCGAGTAGATAAAAGTCTTTCCTAATGTTGATATCACATACAACGATTTTGCTTGATATAATGGAAGTCTGAAGGGAAAGGAAATATTGCATCGCATGCCGCACTGTGTTTCTCCTGTCGAAAAGCATAATGATCCCTGCACCGCTGTGATCAGTAATTTTCTGACCGGAAAGTAGCTATCAAGGAAGAATCTGAAAAAGAAAAAAGGATAATTAGATCCAACTTGAGGAACAGGAATGGTAGCAAACAGCAAAATCAATAGAAACAACCTCAACAACAATAACATCAGCATCATTGTTGACAAAAAACATTAATGTTCGACAGTCGGAAACCGCAAAAAGTTGAGTATATCACGTCAGTGAAGGAATTGATTAGCAACACGCGAATTTGACTATAAAATATTCCCAAAACGATGATTCTTGTAGAAATTTGTCTCAATTCTACGTTGACATCGTTTACGTTTTGTAAATCGTGAGAATTATACACGAAAACGAAAAAAACCCTGTTTTAGTAAGTCAAAACAAAGCCGTTCTCGTGGTATCGATCCGCATACAGTGATGTTTTTGACGTAGAACTACGTCTTTCATTAAAGGTGTCAAATCAGAAAACAGGTCACGTTTTTATGAAATAAAGTTAACGTTAATAACTTTTTTTGCCGCGAACGGATTTTGGCGATTTACATACCAAACGAATTCGGAAATTCCCTAAGATTTGTTTGATATGCTAGACATTATAATCCCATATATATATATATATGTATATGTATACGGTTTAAATTAATGAAAATTTGAAGCATTCCCATTTCCTCATACAATTGTTCTGTCCATTTGTGTGTTTTCCCGAACAGAGCTGTCAATAACGAGCAACTTATCGACGAGCAACGAAGGGGAAATCGTAAGAGTCTACGTGAACAAAGGAATAGAAGAAGAATGCTTAGAGTATAAACAGTGGATCTCGCTGAGGCTAACTTTTCATTCTTTGTGTAGACACCGACTGGATAACATCGTTGCTGGGCGAGCTGGACGGCGAGGGATCGAATGCCTTACTCAAGGCAATGGGGGTGGAGGAGTAATATGATGGATAAAGTAAAGTTTTCAAAGGGCCTTTTTGAAGGTTACAGACGAATGAACTGAAGAAGTTTAGAGTATCAAGCAAGGAAGGAAGGCAAACTTTCAGTATCGTTCTGTATTCACAGCAGTGAATATCGCTTGTTCTTCCTTGTTTTGTGTCATCACATGTCTTCGTTTCGGATTGAGCTGTGGACGCGACTCACTCGCTGTTGTCTTTGGCATTGCAATCATTGCATCAAACTGACGCCATTGCATTAAGGTTCTGAGTTACACAATTGTGTTGGTAATCATCAAGCTAGGCTATCGTCAGCTCACCAAGAAAATAAATGTTCTGGAATTTTGTTAGTGATTTGGTTTCGCATGACGGTAGGAAAACTCTCTCCACAAATGATGACTGCTAAGCTAATCTAGACTAGCAATATTAACGGATAGGGCTTCTGTTGAGAAGACCGCAAAACGGAGATAAGTGTGTGTATATTTAGTTGCTTCAAGCCATCGTATATGGATATTTGTATGCGTACGTGCGTGCTTCATAACCCGTACGTAAAAATACTGCATGTTCGCTACGCTGAAACCCTATTTATAACGATGTAACGATGTAACGATGTAACGGCAAATATTTACCCTTTTTCCAAGCAGTTAATATTGTTTGTTTTCTGTCATCAATGTATTGAACTGACGCTATGCTGAAGCAGGTGTCAAGTTTGTGCACCAATAAATTATTTGGGGAGTACCAAGTTATTCAATAAGTTATATTAAGTTATTAATTTTTTTTGGGCTTGCTTGCCAGTCGCAAAACTGCATTCAACTAGGATTGCATTTGCGCTAATCTTGATCATAATGAAGCAGTGCTACTCTTTTCGAGGTTGTTGAGATTAATAGATAGAGTTTATTTCGTTTATCTAGTCACCAAGAAAGTAAATGTCGTTCTGAAATGTTGTATGTGGTTTGGTTTCGCTTACCAGTAGCAAAACTTTGTCCACTAAGGATGACAGTTGCGCTTATCTGGAGCATGTATTGTTCTGCCAGCACAAGAATGAATCGTCAAACAATTATCCGCAAATGATTCTAAAATAAAAAAGACGGGTGGGTAATGTCGGGGACATAACCGGAGTGACGTAGGACTATACAAAGGGGACAGCTTTTGTTAAATATATATTTTAAATATATTGTTTTATTTTCTTCTCCTACGTGAATACCTACCTATCTACCTGAAAAATGGATTAGTTTACTGTTTACTCTTCATGAATATGTTGATGGTTCTGAAAAGAACCTTTGGTGTTGTGTTTTTGTTATCACTCGATATTCCCATCTTGTTCGGTTAAACCTTCCTGTTTAGCTATTGCGTTTGCCACTCGCCACAGCCATCCAGCTTGTGACATATCTTACAGTAAATTACATTCAATGGAACGTCGCATTACCACCACTCAGTATCGGATTGGAGGTAATTTTAACCTGTAATTGAACATTTGCGATGACAGTGGTACAGTGTCGACCTTCAATGTGGGTCATAATTTGGACCCCGAACTCTATGTTAACAAAAATGTCCAACTAAATATGTCGCATTACTGGTCCGTCCAATTAGCTAAATGTCGAGATAAGTGTAAATTACTGTACTTTCAATCTAGAAGCAATTGAGGAATTGGTGAAAATCAAAAAGCTCAGAACAACTGCCAAATTCACATACTCATCAGATCTTGGCAAACAAATTATGGAAAAATCAATTTGTGTTTTATTATTATTTTGGATATTATTTTAGAATGCATTGAACTGTATTTCGTAAACTCTTTTTTGAAAGGTTTAATGGCCCTGATAAGCGCCGTGTTTTATGGAATGGTTCCAATTTAGAAAACTTTGTACTCGTGGTTTTGAAAAAAACCATTTCGAACGCCCTCGATGCCGCCTTGTTCTGGATTTGCCACCAAAGCAGTTTGTATAAAGAACAAACTTTTTTCTTCTGCTACCTGATGCCGTTTTGCGATTGCGTTTGCCACTCGCCACTCGCTGCAACTGCCTGTTGTCTTGATGTCCACCGAACCGAATGTGTTCTGTTCCGAATGCGGGTTTTCTTATCGTCGCGAGCAGCTTTACCAGCTAACTCGATCACTTCGGCGGCCGAAACTATATAACGCCGGCTAGGTGGACTGGTGCACTGGTACTAACGCGCTCGGCCTAGCTACCCTTGCGGGGAACTCCAGATCAACACGGTTCGAGCGGGATTTTGCCTTTCCCTTCACTTTTCCTCCTTTATCATGTCCAGACATGGCTGCTTGGGTTGGTTTGTTGATGTGTTGTGATGCGAACCGATGTGGTGTACGGTTTGAATGAGAATGATCGTTACGTTACGGTGGTGTACGGTTTGAATGAGAATTCACGGAGCGGGGATTTTTAAGCTGACTGGCTGGCTCGAGAATTACGCATGTGTGAGACTGCGACCAATGTTTCGTTCATTTTTGACGTAGGACTACGTCTTTCATTTCTATACCGGGGTGTAAAATCAAAGTTTCGAAAACGAAAGCGTTACGCCGGAGACCGAGATTTTGAGCGTTAATAGCTCCTAAACAACTGAACGAAATGGTGTGATAAACACTTCATTCGAAAGATAAAATGTCTACGCGTTCTATACTTGTTATTTTTTGATCCAAAAACTTGTTTCAATAGTCTTAAAATTGCTTTCAAAACAGGCTATTGAAATCACCAATCGGTATATAAGCGAGCGCCGCTCGGAAATCCACTCTGGGGCTAGAGATAGATCAGAAACTCCTCTTCCGTCAGCACGTGGAGAAGAATTTGAATAGGTGTTCCGCTTTGGTTCGATCTCTGTACCCTCTGATCTGTCGACGATCCCGTCTCTCAAAGGTGAACAAACTGGCCGTCTACAATCAAATCATAGCTCCTGCCATCCTTTATGCAATTGTGGTGTGGGGGTCATGTGCTCAGACTCACAGGAACAAACTCCAAGTGGCGCAAAATCGTGCATTGAGGATGATTCTTGATCGTCCTTTTGACACAAGGATCTCGGATCTACACCAAGAGGCTAATATCCAAAAACTAGATGCAATTATGTATGAAACAAAAGCTAAATTTGTTGAGAAATCTAGATCCTCTGAAATTGACCTGATAAAAAATTTGTAAATAGTAGATTAGTTAGTTGGTTATTAGTTAGTTAGTTAGTAGTTTATAAGTAGTCTCTTTCAAATTTAATTTCAAACAATACCATTAAAATGGTGAACAACTGTCAAATTATAAATATGGAACTTTTGCTCAACAGTATGATTTTAAATCCAAAAGCTGAACCGAAGATGTAAAGCCCAGACTGTGTCACTTGAACTGTAAAATATGTATGCAAATAGCAAAACATCTGAATAAAAATGCATTTAAGTTGTAAAAAAAAAAAAAGAAATCCACTCAGTTCAAATTGAACAGCGATTGGAGCATGTTGTCGCTGTTGTGGTGAAGCTCTTCGTTTATCATGAAAGCGCGGATGAACGGTGTCACCAAGAGCCGGTTTGTGCACCCTAGGCCAGAAGAGAATCCATCAGGAGGAGAGTGATGCCACAAACGGCTCCCCGGGAAGACATCGCTACACACACATACACGCGCGGAATTCTTTCCGTTTGGATGCCATTCAGCATCGAGAAAGTTCCGGAAAGATCTAATCATTTCTGGAAAATAATCTGCCAGTTCCTCTGGGAATTTAAAAATACATTCATGTGAAAGAGTTTATTTTAATGTTTTCTATCCATGTAACACTGTGACCAAATATGTTTCAATCAAGTGTTATTAACAGGTGGTTATCGAGTTAGCATTAACCACTGGAGGGGCTTTCAGTATCGAGGAAAATGTGGAAATATCCAATCGTTACTGAAAATAATCTGCCAGTTCCTCTGGGAATTTAAAAATACATTCATGTGAAAGAGTTTATTTCAATGTTTTCTATCCATGTAACACTGTGACCAAATATGTTTCAATCAAGTGTTATTAACAGGTGGTTATCGAGTTAGCATTAACCACTGGAGGGGCTTTCAGTATCGAGGAAAATGTGGAAATATCTAATCGTTACTGAAAATAATCTGCCAGTTCCTCTGGGAATTTAAAAATACATTCATGTGAAAAATTTTATTTGAATGTTTTCTATCCATGTAACACTGCGACCAAATATGTTTCAAGCAAGTGCTATTAACAGATGGTGATCGAATTAGCATTAACCACTGGTGGGCTTCCAGTATCGAGAAAAATGTGGAAATATCTAATCGTTACTGAAAATAATCTACCAGTTCCTCTGGGAATTTAAAAATACATTCATGTGAAAAAGTTTATTTGAATGTTTTCTATCCATGTAACACTGCGACCAAATATGTTTCAAGCAAGTGCTATTAACAGATGGTTATCGAATTAGCATTAACCACTGGTGGGCTTCCAGTATCGAGGAAAATGTGGAAATATCTAATCGTTACTGAAAATAATCTGCCAGTTCCTCTGGGAATTTAAAAAAAAATCCATTCATGTGAAAGAGTTTATTTTAATGTTTTCTATCCATGTAACACTGTGATCAAATATGTTTCAATCAAGTACTATTAACAGGTGGTTATCGAGTTAGTATTAACCACTGGTGGGCTTCCAGTATCGAGGAAAATGTGGAAATATCTAATCGTTACTGAAAATAATCTGCCAGTTCCTCTGAGAATTTAAAAATACATTCACGTGAAAGAGTTTATTTGAATGTTTTCTATCCATGTAACACTGTGACCAAATATTTTTTCAATCAAGTACTATTAACAGGTGGCTATCGAGTTAGTATTAACCACTGGTGGGCTTCCAGTATCGAGGAAAATGTGGAAATATCCAATCGTTACTGAAAATAATCTGCCAGTTCCTCTGGGAATTTAAAATTACATTCATGTGAAAGAGTTTATTTTAATGTTTTCTATCCATGTAACACTGTGACCAAATACATTAGGTTTTGTGGTTTTTCAATCAATCGCAATTAACAGGATAGCTTCAGAAGATTATTCTTCCCCATCAGTAGGATATTTCCGTATCCAATATTGTATGCGTCCGCAATCGATTATTGTTCAGTCGCCGAAAGTTCCGAGCTCAGAGAGTTCATTCCCCTCTAGTTTGCCTTCCAAATTGCCATCGTAAACCACACCTTCTCTCGATTCAATCACACACAAAAATCATACTTAAGCGATATTCTGGTGGTGAGACACATTCATTTTTCGTGAGGACATCGACAAGACAACATCGTTGCCTAACGTGCTGGAGGAGGTGGACGGCGAAGGATCGACACATACACGCGCAGAATTCTTTCCGTTTGGATGCCATTCGGCATCGAGAAAGTTCCGGAAAGATCTAATCATTGCTGGAAAATAATCTGCCAGTTCCTCTAGGAATTTAAAAATACATTCATGTGAAAGAGTTTATTTTAATGTTTTCTATCCATGTAACACTGCGACCAAATATGTTTCAAGCAAGTGCTATTAACAGATGGTTATCGAATTAGCATTAACCACTGGTGGGCTTCCAGTATCGAGGAAAATGTGGAAATATCTAATCGTTGCTGGAAAATAATCTGCCAGTTCCCCTTGGAATTGAAAATTACATTCAAGCGAAAGAGTTTATTTTAATGTTTGCGAAAGAGTTTATTTCCATAAAATATCCATATAATACATTTGGGTTTGTGATTTGTCAATCAAGTACAATTAGTAGGATAGCTTCTGAAGATTATTCTTCAGAACAAGGTTTTTCGTATCCTTTATTGGATGCATAAAACCTTGTGCCTCCAACGTAACGCTCTCGTTTTCGAAGTCCCCCAAATATTCATTTATTCATTCATTCAGAATGGATTTAGATTCAACTTCAAACAAATGATCTCTAAATCAACGATATTCCTACGTCACCCTTGCGGTTATACCATAGATATAACCCACTTCCTGTTTTTTCTTTTTCCTTTCCAATCGTGGTTCATTCTATTTCGCTGCTGCTCTGGTTGCCCGTTTTGGTCGGTTCGATTTGAGAAGCACAAAATGGACCAATCAAAAATGGGCACATAGTGCATTTTGACAATGCTTGATATTTCACAATTATTAAATTATTTATCTCAAGAAAAATGAAATGTTATTCGTTATGATAGATGCGTAGATATATTTCCTATGAATTGATTCAAAAACCTTTGCGATCTATTGAGAAATTCTCGAGTTATAAGCGTTCCAAATCTTGCATTTTTTCCTACTTGTTCAGTGCCTAGATTTCCATTTCACCCCCTATATCTTCCGGTTAGACTTAGTCCTACGTCAAAAACATTTCAGGGCGACCAAACTGGTAGAATGGTTGTTTCAAAATTTTCGTAACATTATAAAATAATATCCGCAGTTATGAACAAGCGACTTGAATTAAACTACAGCGTAGTTCTACGTAAACAATGCGGTCGTGTCTTAAGCACAACCTCCTATATTTTTTGTTCGGTTGAGGAACTGCATCGATTTTTATGTCGTCTGGTGAAGAGAGCTTTTGCTTTTGCATCACACGCACACGTTGATGTTGTTTTCATGCGTTTCAAAAAGTAGATTCAGGTGGTTAAGAATCGTGGAATAATAGTGCTGCAGTGACAATGATAACTTTCAACACAGACTGTAAGGTGCTCGATAATGAAATCTGTTATAGGGAATAAGCTAATCCATCCAGCAACATCAACGCCAATGAGAACATCAAAGGTTCTTACCAGAACAAATTTTTCGAGTCAACTAATTTGTTTTTCAAGCAGATTGCTTCATGCACAAGCTACATTATTGTTTGATAAATTCGCTAATGAAAATGCCACAATATATTTGAATTGACAGTCTTCGGTGTAGTCTTACGTCTTTCCGGTTATGTCCCCGATATTACTCACCCATCTTTTTCACTCGGAATTCCGCAATACGGCTGGAGCAAATACAACGGTTCGTATGGTCTGGCTTGGTAAAATGTTGTTCAAATAAATATCTTCACTTCTCCAAACAATCCTGTTTGATATCAAATTAGCAGATGTTATGGAATTCCTCGACGGACAGACACGGATTCTGAACGCTCTAGCGGTCGATCCACGTTAGTGGAATCTGTGAGGAATTTGATGTCCTCTGGCACTCCAGTTATAAGTAATCTGTTCAAATTTTTTGTGCTGATTGAAGATATGCCTACATAGACGATTGCGGTGGCGGCGCTGAACTCCTGGTAAGAACTTCAGCAACCGTTATCAAATGATGGTGTTCGGTTTCGGAACTCTAGTATGGAGGACGTGCTGGAAGGCCTGTCTGCAAAGGATTTGGGGACGCAAACAGCATTGGAATTCCACAAGGAAGAATAAATGAAGGTACTAGGGGTTACTTGGGAAGCGGGTCGGATGTACATGGCATCGACGTCACGATGTTTCGACACCATGATCCGTTGCTGGACTAGGAAACAGGTGTATTCGGTCATTGTACGACTTCTCGACTCATTCGGTTCCATTGCTTTATAATGTGGACAAAGAACCGGATGCAGCAGCTCTGGTGGCGACTCAAGTCCACTTTGCGCCGCTAAAATGACATAACGTTGCATGAAGAGAGATCTGCGGGGCGTTGCTGGCAGTAAGACTCTACCACAAGGTACGACATGTGCTAAAGAGGTTAGAAATGGAATCTTGGTTCTGATCCGATTTGACAGATTACATTTGCTAGTTGCGATCGCCATCTTATGTCTGGCCAACGTACGTCGGGAATCGCGCGTCACAAATCTAGGAGTGGATGAAAGGACATCGATACATTCACGTTGATGATTTCGACACCAGGCATATCATTGTCGTTTCATTATAAGTTCCAAGACAACTTATGGATCGTCAAGTGCGGCAGGAAGCGTTCGCCACAGAGTTCAAGGAGCTGTGGGCGTTGTCCCCGTTCGCTCACCATTGAAACTCCTCAGTCCATTTTCAAACAGTTGGGTGTGCTCCACGTTGATGGCCAGTTTGAAACAAGCCCCTGAATGGTATGTCTCTGGCAAACTATACTCACCAGCCCAGAAGTTCTAAATCGCCGTCTTCGTTTGCTCCTGCACCAAGACAATACACTTGGAGGATCTAATCACCGCTCCTCATCGTTCCGTTGCCCTCCGAGGCGTTCCTGTCAAGATCCACACGGACAACGCCTTAACTTTAAAGGAGCCAACAACAAACTTCGCGTACTATACGATCTGCTCTACAGTTTCGCCAGTGTAACCAACATTTGCAACGAAAAAACGCGGAATAGAATCTTGTGGACATACATTCCACCAAAAGTTCCAAATTTCGGTGGTCTTTGGGAAGTCGCTGTAAAGTCCGTTAAGTCCTCACTAGGGAAACTTCTCGGACAACGTCGGTTGCCATTCGAGGACATGACCATTCATTTTGCTCAGGTTGAGGCTGCAATGAATTCTCGCCAGGAAGACAAGGCACTGAATTCTTGGCCATTCGGCTATAGCATGAAGGTTCAGCCTGACCCGGTTGGATTGGTCAGAGTGCTGATGCTACTCCTTCCGAGGACCCTCCGTAACTACATAGGCAGCAAGCAATAGGATGTTTACATGCGGAACAAATAGGAGCTATTCATTGAATAATTCCTTTGAGGAATCTGATTTTTGAATGGCAAATTTCATTATTTTATTAATGGATAAATGGATTTTTATTTATTGAAGATAAATTTTAATTTTTCATGCGTCATCAAAGGATGGAGATCTTCAATCAAGCAAGTTTGATTACGGGTTTAAGAATTCATTGTGGGAACAAACAATACGAGGTATGGCTATTAAATAACGAGACTGGTTACGAAAAAGGGTTATATTTTAAAAATTACGGTACAACGATATGCTCCCCTTTAATATACTCGTCGCTTTTTCCTTCGCCTCTTCTACGGACTGAAATCGGGTACCTTTCAACACGGATTTGATCTTGGGGAATAGAAAAAAGTCGCATGGGGCTAGATCTGGCGAGTACGGGGCATGTTTGAGCACTGGAATGCCCTTATCGGCTAAAATTGCTTCACCGACAGCGCGCTATGGGCAGGTGCGTTGTTGTTCGTGGTTTTCGTCATATATGATTTCCGACCCGCACTACAAACCACGTTCCATTCAAACCACTACTGCTCGCAAACTACTATAGTGAAAAAATGTGTTTTCGTACGTATATAGCAGACACTTCAAGCTACCGAACGCACTACTCGTTCACATTCTTGTATTTGAACCGATTCATTTATTATGGATCTACAAAAAATACATGATGGGACAGTTATGCCTAGAATATCAACATGGGACAATTTAGCTTGATGTTGTTTTTTCAAAAGCTGGGAACAAACAATCTCTTTTTTTTGTGTTTTTTTTTCTGAAAGATTAGGCATAAAAACATCGTTTTATAATGAAAAGTGAAAGTTGTCCAAAAGTAACAATTATGCGTAACTATACGTAGAACTGCAGTATAGTGAATACAGTTCTCAATGCATACTGTTTTTTATTGTTTTTATTGCAAACAAACGGGAAACCTATGTCAAACTCGCACCTACCGAATATTACTTAGACCGATTTCGTTGGAAGCCGTCTCCGCTGATTACTCACGTTCGGATGGCTTATTCTTGTTTTTAATCAAGAACAACAAAACTGATACCACTTCATCAGATCTGCCTGTTTATGCACCAGAAGGGAGCGGATGAGCCAGGAATGAAAACACCCCCTCTTTTCATCACAAACTTCATTTTCCGGGCAGCTTCTTTATTCTCTCGCACCAAACTCTTCTTGGTCTCCCTTTTTCCGGTGGCGGTGCGTCGATGGCGGCCTGCGCTTGTGTGCTTTCCATTAAAACTTTTATCGAAATTTTGTTCCTTCTTTTTGGTTACATTTCCGGCACGTGGTTAACCGCAATAGAGCGAGCGAGAGACAGTGATAGAGAGAGAGAGAGTGAGAAGGCGAAACGTGAACGTGAGGAGGGTGGGTATGATTGTGTGCTGCCAACATGTATGCTCTCTTTTGCCGAAGAGATTTATTTCCTTTTATTGCTGTTTGATGATGAGTTACATATGCGGGAATGGAAGAAAATCCAGATGGATTGAGAGGGTGAAGGGATTCCAGGAATTTTTCCCCCAAGCGCTTGCGGTGATTGAAAGTGTTGATGGAAATTGCAAATTGGTGTTTTCAGGTAATGTGCGACTAACATGAAATGTGAGAGAAAGAGGCCAAGTCAACGCCAATTATAAAATTTATTAGAACTTTTGTATTTGTGTGTAAAAATTAAACAAAAATCCTCGTCCAATGCCACCGAGCAAGACATTTTTTCAAAGCTTTTGATACCATAACTCCGAAAGGCACGATGCATTCCGTATGTGGAATTTTTCGTACTTCTCAACAAAGCTTACCGTTGTGTCTTTTTCCACTCTGAGAGTTTCTTTTTTACTGCTTAGAAACAAATAAAAAGAACAAAGTGGAAAATTTCCATACAAACATTTTCCGGTTAACATCTTTGTCTTGAACGCTTTCGTCCAGAGCAGTTATGTTCCCATCAAAAAGCACCCAGAAAAAAAAGTACAAAAACACTTATTTCCTTCTACTTGGTGTTAGATTTATTTCGTTTTATTTGCGCTCGCAGAAGAGGAAGAAACATTCGCTCTCCTACTGCGGATTTCCTGTTGGTTCGAAAGTTGAGCGAAATATTTCGCCTCCTCCTCCCTTCGCTTACTTCTTGGCCAAATCGCCCGCAGACACAATCTGTCAGTCAAAGTTGGTATAAATATTCACTTTATACTCTATATGCTTTTTACATGTGTACAATTTGTATGCTCGACGTTTTATTTTTCTCGAAGAGAGATTTGCCGAGATTTGGTGATGTTGTGGGGGTGGAAAATGTGGTTTTATTTCTCGATTTTCCTTATGATTTATGTTAATATGTATGTGGCTTTTCAACTTCGACTTTCGCGAATCTTTCGAGAGGTCATGCTCGCTCAGGCCATGAAGGAGGATAGTTTGGAAATTCTTTTGTTTTGTGTTCCTCTTGCTCCGATATTGATCCCATAGTGGTAGCGGAAGTAAAATAAATGTATCGATTCAATGTGCAATTTTTTCTTGCATGGCTTTTTTTACCGCCCATAAATCAACGAGTTCAATTCGCATTCGGGAACATAGTGGCGATTAAAGAGTGGATTTTGTACATTTCAATTATAATTCAAACTTTTGTTATACCATTCGTTTATTTCATTTAGGATCATTAGTATTTTCAGATGTAACAGAGCTAGATTTAATAGTGTTCATTTTTTATCTAATTGAAACATGTGGTGAATTACACAATATCGTCTTTTCAGCATTAAATATTTGTTTTGTTCCACTATTCACAGTTCGACCGCACTGGACAGCTGATATGAGGCTTCCATTTTTGTGTTAATAATCTATATACAGCGCCGACTAGATTATACACAGTCTCCGATTTCTTTTCACTGCATATAATCGACTCCTGTATATAATCGAGTCAAAACCAATTTTTTTTATTCGTTTTTTTATGCATATATTTTTCGTTTATTGAAAGTAGAAGAAGGATTTAACTATTGATTCATCCCTTCAAAGTCAGAAAATACCTTTCTCATATGAAAAAAAAGCAATTTCTTTCCAGAATCTCTCAAGAGGTGATAGATGATCATATTTGATGAAAAAATCCTTCTACGCATATGTTCGAATTTCATTAATGACAGAGTTGTGGAACTTTTGTTTTGTTTCGAACTCTGTTGCCTCAAACTGGTTCTACACTAAAAAGTACGCTGTCTGAGCCAATTCTGTAGCTTTCATCTGAAAGAAGAGAAAATTTAGTATAGGATATAGAAGTGGAACATCTGAATTAGTGGATTTAATAAACTTTTATCCCAAAAATTCATATTGAACTTGATTGTTTTTATCAATCAAATTAAAGCTCTCAAACCACTCTACAATTTGAACTTTGACACCCAAATTTTATCTTTCTTAATTTCGTTGCAAAATCGATATAATCAATTCCTGGTGAAAATTCTGGCAAAATCTTCAAAGATCACGTTTTTCACCCCACTGTACAAAACGAAACGAAAAGTATGGTTTTGGGTGCCAATAAAAATATTTATCTCGATTTTTCATTCGGAACTTGCTACGAAATGTTGATTTGCACGATATTATATCCTATGAAAAATATTAGCTCATTCGGACTTCATTTGCTGGTGTCTGAAACGTTAAAATTTGAGTTTTTTGAAAATCGAAAAATCACCGGAAATCGGGGTCTGCCATACAAATGAAACACAAATTTCTGCATTACTCAAGAAGTAATCGAGCAAATGAAAGCTAATTAGGCATATTGAGGTTTTAGGATGCAATAAATGTGTCTAAGGTGGTTAGACTCTCCATCCCTCTCTCTAAGGGGGGTGGGGTGGGTTTTGCCATACAAATGAAACACAAACTTCTGCATTACTCGAGAATTAATCATGCAAATGAAACCAAATTAGGCATATTGAGGTTGTAGGATTCAATAAATGTTTCTATGGTGGTTAGACTCTCCACCCCTCTCTCTAAGTGGGGGGGGGGGGGGGAGGGTTGGTTCTGTCGTACAAATGAAACTCAAATTTCTGCATTACTCGAGAATTAATCAAGCAAATGGAACCAAATTTGGCATGCGGAGGTTTTAGGGTTTAATAAATGTTTTTACGGTGGCTAGACACTCCACTCCACCACTCTAAGGGGGAGCTGCCATACCAAATTAAACGTGGTCGATTAGATCAATCAAAAGATCAATCAATGAACAGTTCTGCGATTGGTCCCATGAACTTGCTCATAGTATGAAAACGTGAATGTTTGAAAGTATTAATAACAAAAAACAAATTATGGGCGGGACGAAGTTTGCCGGTTTACTATAAAAAAGACAATAAATTAAAAATATTTTTTAAAATATCTTGAGAATGGCTACATTTAGAAGGAGATTTATAATGAGCTTTTTTGTTTTAAATCACGTCAAAAATCATAATTTGTGGCTAAAAATAATTGTTAACATACAAAAATTCGGAAATTCATAAAAAATCGATGTTCCACAAAGTTCGTCAAAAATTGTTTTACCATCTTGGACCCATTTTTAAATTTTCTACATGACTTCTATTTTATATGAAAAAATTAAAAAAAATAAAAAATATGTATTTTGGATATTGCAAATTAAAGTTTTTTTCTGTAAATAAAAAAAAGAGTACTATTTTTTTTCTCAGTGTATATTTTTTCATGTTTAGACATCAATACGCTATAACTCTTTCTAAGACACTATTTCGGTACGACTCATAGTTTTTTAGATATAAATTATCAAAGATTTCTCCTACTAAAATCGATACGCCCTTTTCAAAAGTTACGCTTGAGTCAAAAAATTCCCAATTGCTGTGGAAAACTCATATTTCCTCCAACCCAGACGGAATACAAACTTTCATTCGAATCAAAAATACATGTTTTTAGAATCTGCATTTTTTGGACGATTTCATTTGGAATTGCACGAATGGAAAACTTTCATGATCGGTTTGACGAAAGCATCTCAATGATTTAAAATTTTATTTTCACTTATGCGGTTTTTTTTTACTTTTAAATTATGTGGAGAACGATTTGACCATTTCAATCGAGGTCATTTACTGTGATCATCATACCGATATACCCTCTCCCTCGTTTACCCACCAATCGAATACACAGAGCAACAACCAAACTCGAGAGAGCACCGTTTTAATGAAATGAAATTAGCACCTTTTCTTGATTGGATAAGCGAAATTCCAGCGCCATCCGCTTCGGACGTTCCTCATTAGGGAAGAACAGCGTCTGCCCGATGCAGCAGGGTGAGGATTTGGATTCATGAAAATGTAAATCATTCTCATCATCGTAAATCGCTAGTAATTTAAGTTAAATGTGCTCTTCCTGCGTTTTTTCGAGCTCCGTTTTTTGGGGTATTTCCCCTCGCCCCTCCCTTCCGTTTGTGGAATTACTTTTTGCGTCTAGCTCTCGTACGAGCTGAAGGTAATCCAAATTCTAAGTGGATATAGAACAGTAGCTAACGGTTGGCTGAATGATGCGGGAAATGTCTGCAAATTACATCGATTTAATGAATAGCATTAAGGAATCGAAAATCGACTTCTTGGCGGTGAACAGCCTGAAGTGACTACATGACACAGGAGGATTGGAAGGTGAGTTCACGTACTTTTTCAGCACGATTTGTTTTTTTTGGTCCGTGTTTTGAACGGAACACCTTTTTCATAGCACACAGTTCACGTACAGATAGGGGACGAGGAAGGAAATTACATTCTAGCCTGCGTTTGTTTCATCGCTGGTTGTCGTGCCAAAAAGATGATGGCATGAAAATTCGGTACCCTTGTGCGCGAAGCCATTACTTTTACGATGGTGTATTATCATAAAGATTCAAATTTCCCGCCAGTTTCACATTTGCGATTTTCACGCCTCCCGCTCGGTCCCGTGTTTATGGTTTTCTTTTTTCTATGTTTTTTTTTGTTTTTTTTGTCTGTGTGTATGTGTATGGAAAATCGAAGGTTGAAGGCATTCAATTGTTTCCCCTGAATATGGAAATGATTCCAGGAAGTGCTCGAAAAGCTGTAACCAGGTTTAGCAGCAAATGGAGCGGGTGGTAATGCAACAGTAGTTGTGTGCGGGCTGAGAGTTGGGAACGATTTGGCAAATATGATTTATGGAAATGTGGAATTTTTGTTTTGCATAATTCAGATTCAGTGCTGTTTTGCACGTGATTGATAGCTGGGTAGGGATTTTTGCACCATGCGTTAATGTCACAGGGAGATAATATTATTTGGTTGGTTCCTCGAATTTTGGGTCGAAAACCTCCAATACGAAACTTTTCAATACTTTCATCAGATTCATCATACAGCACAACATATTCCATACAAATTTCCCTCGATGTCGTTCGACCACAATTTCCTCTGGGCAGTTTAATTTCAAAAAGCGGTTTTCAGGAATTTATCAGGAATATGTTGCTATCCTGAAAGTGGCCCGCCTGTGACACAGCCTTCGAGCAGTCGGTTTTCCCAATGTACCATTAAACCTCGAGGCATCATACAGATGGGGGTGCTGCTGAAACTGCAATTACTTAGCAAGTGATTTTCCAATTTTCCGTTATTGCTTTCGACAGAAAAGCGCAACAGAATTATTTCCGTCCGCCGGTCCGCTAGTGCGGCACCGTCTCGTCCCGAAATCGTCCTCTGGTCGGTAGAAGTTTCGTCTGGCCATAACCACCGTCCTCGATACAGTTGATTAGCTTTGTTATATCGAAATCACATTCGGTCTCATTGCAATTTTTGAGTGCTCCTTCGGAATCATGCACCACGGCTGAATGAATCAGGACATATGCCATTTGGAGCTGCCCCCGTCCCCGGGGCGAATCCACATCCGGCAGCCTAATGAAACTTCCCGTTGATTGATGGTGGTGGCTGGTCACTGTTTGCTATTGTGTTCGATTCCGAAACGTGCTTACTAGCCCAAAAGCGAAAAGACCGAACAGCGTCGGATCGTAGCCCGTTTGGCCAAATCGTGTGGGCCTAGGGGTAAGAGTTGAAGAGGAGCAGCTGGCGGAAGTGGTAGTTAAAATGCACAGTTCTTAATTCCCATCAATGCAAATGGACCGGCCGTGCTGATGAACACTCATATTCAAATCGGCAGGGTCTTTTGCGCTTCGTGCTTCGAGACGGAGATGGATGATTCAAAATGTATTACCATAAAACATTGGGATCTGGGAACTGGTAAAGTAGATATGGTTCGAGTTTGCGAGTTTGCAGCCGAATAAGCGAGTTTCGTAGGAGAGGATCAAATTCAGCGAAGCAATGTACTGGGGAAAGTTTGAAAAGTGAATTTATTTTAAGAAAAAACACTTTTGTGATAAAATGCAGAACGTAAGTTTGTTACACTTTGATACAACACTTGTGAAACATATTCCAAACTTGTGATTACAACAATGTATAGTAAAAACAGCTAATATCATCGCGCTCTATGTTTCTCATAAATCATTATCTCATTTAGAATTATTCTATGTCTGGTCCTAAGATTGAAAACATTCCGAATGCATCCCAATATTACCATTTTACTATTTTACTCGTTTCATCAAATCATATTATATTTTATCAAAAACTACTACCGTAATTTTATAGGATTGTTTGTTAACTATTACTCTTTCAAGTAATTAACAAGTTTTGCCAGATTTTGTTTACTCCCTTACGTGACTTCTTTAATATGGGCGAAGATGCGTTGACAAAAACAAAAGTACCCTAAAAAAATAATATTAAAATCCCTCAAAACCTTTGAGTAATCCCTCGTTTCTTTATGTTATGACAGTTAGAGTTGTGCGGTATTGTTAACAATCGATATTGAAGCGATATTTAAACAAATTGTTGTTTACATTGCATTGAAAACAGCATTAGATAATGATTTTCTCCATTTTGTTTGAATGAAAAACAATTTTGTCAAGTAAAAATAGCAATTTCATGAATATTCGTTATGAAAACAACATTATTCATTGCATTTCCATCATATTTATCTGGATTCAATTCATAAGACTTGAACCAAACATTTTATTTCAATGGCACAATAAATAAAAAAATAGTAAACAAACTTGGGCTATTTACCGAGTTCGAGGAATATCAAATCACACAATAAAAGTCAAAAATTTAAGAACATCACTATTTAAAGCGGGCTTCTTGCTTCAATGGCCTGTTGACTATATTTGAACATACTATCGACCAAGTTCTGGATGTGCTAAGGGTCGATTTCATTCCACGCCCTCTGGAGAGCCGTGAAATAAGTGTCCTTATTAGTGACACCATATTTCACCACTTTGCTGTCGAGAATGTCCCACACATTCTCAATCGGGTTTAGATCAGGACTTTGTGGTAGCCATCCAAGGGGTTTTACTTTGCATGAACGAAAATAGGCTTTGGTCTTCTTAGCAGTATGCTTCGGATCGTTGTCCTGTTGGAAAACGAAGCTGTTTCATAGGCCAGTATTTCGAAGCGATTCCTTCGGGTGTCCTTAAGGATGTCAATGTAGACATCTGTTGTCATGATTCCGTGAAGATTTCCAACACCAGCCCAAGAAAAGCACCCTCACCCCATTACATTGCTTGACTGTATCCTGCGAATGACATTCCCGCAATCCTTCATCATCCTTCCGCCTCACTCTTTTGCGCCCAGGAGACTGAATGTCTCAAAAATATAGAATTAAAAAAATATATATAGAATTATCGCGCCGCTTCTTGTTGAAAAGCTCAAATTTCGATTCGATTTCTTGCTGATAAACTGAGGTTTTTGACGTAGAACTACGTCTTACATTAAGGGTGTCAAAGCAGAGAACAGGTCACGTTTTTATGAAATAAAGTTAACGTTAATAACTATTTTTGCCGCGAACAGATTTTGGCGATTTACATACTAAACGAATCGGAAATTCCCTAAGATTTGTTTGATTTTCTATACATCACAATCCACTGGTGTGAAAATGGTTAAAATTCATGAAAACTATAAGCGTTTCCATTTTCCCATACATTTGTTCTGCTGATTTGTGTGCTTTCCCGAACAGAGCTGACAATAACGAGCAACGAAGGGGGAACCATAAGACATAATCTCCGTGAAGAGAAGAAAAGAAAAAGAATGAAAGGGTATATTAGGCTGTCAAAAAAGTCCTGCGGTATTTCCGCGAGGTGTCGTTGTAAGCGCGTAGTTCTAGTTGTATTCATTGTATCGAGTCATACTATAGCTTGTAGGAAAGGTATTTTTGTATAGTATTGTCCTAGACAGTGTTTTGTTTAGTTAAGTCGTTCGTGAGTTATAGTGTCGCAAATATGGAGCAAAATAAAGAGAAAATCCGACATATTTTACAGTACTACTATGACAAAGGCAAAAATGCATCTCAAGCTGCCAATAAAATTTGTGCAGTTTATGGACCCGATACAGTTTCCATTTCCACCGCACAACGATGGTTTCAACGTTTTCGTTCTGGTGTAGAGATCGTCGAAGATGCACCACGCTCCGGAAGGCTTGTCGTCGAAAATTTCGACAAAATCGCTGAATTAGCCGTGAAAACCGGCATAGTAGCAGCCGTAGCATCAAGAGCTGGGGATAAGTCATCAAACCGTTATTAACCATTTGAAGAAGCTTGGATTCACAAAGAAGCTCGATGTATGGGTGCCACACACGTTGACGCAAAAAAACATCTTTGACCGTATCGACGCATGTGAATCGCTGCTGAATCGCAACAAAATCGACCCGTTTCTGGAGCGGATGGTGACTGGCGATGAAAAGTGGGTCACTTACGACAACGTGAAGCGCAAAAGGTCGTGGTCGAAGCCCGCTGAAGCGGCTCAGACGGTGGCCAAGCCCTCATTAACGGCCAGGAAGGTTCTGCTGTGTGTTTGGCGGGATTGACAAGGAATAATCTATTATGAGCTGCTTCCCTATGGCCAAGCGCTCAATTCGGACCTGTACTGCCAACAACTGGATCGCTTGAAGGTAGCACTCATGAAGAAGAAGCCATCTTTGATAAACAGAGGCCGCATTGTCTTCCATCAGTACAACGCCAGGCCACACACTTCTTTGGTGACGCGCCAGAAGCTCCAGGAGCTCGGATGGGAGGTTCTTTTGCATCCGCCGTATAGTCCGGACCTTGCACCATGTGACCAATACCTGTTTTTGTCCATGGCGAACGAGCTAGGTAGTCAGAAGTTAGCCACAAAAGAGGCCTGTGAAAATTGGCTATCCGAGTTTTTTTGCCAATAAGGAAGCGAGCTTCTATAACAGGGTTATTATGAAGTTGGCATCTCGTTGGGAACAAGTCATCGAACAAAACGGCGCATATTTGACTTAAAACAGATTATTGTAACTAATTTTATGAACAAATGAAAATTCAAAAAAAATACCACAGGACTTTTTTGACAGCCTAATATTTGCGTAGAGTATAAACAGTGGATCTCGCTGCGGCAAACTTTCAGTCTCGTTCTGTTTTCAAAGCAATGAAAATCACTTGTTCTTCCTTGTTTTGCGTCATCACATGCCTTAGTTTCGGGTTGAGCTGTGGATGCGACCAAGATATTCATTCGCTGATGTCTCTGGGATTGCAATTATTGCATCAAACTGACGCCATTACATCAAGGTTCTAAGTTACACAATTGTGTGGGGAATCATCAAACTAGGCTATCGTCAGCTCACCAAGAAAATAAATGTTCTGAAGTTTAGTCTGTGATTTAGTTTCGCATGGCGGTAGCAAAACTCTCCAAACTCTCCAACTCCACCAAGGATGGTAACTTAGCTGATCTAGACCGGCAATATTAACAGGAAGGGCTTCTGTTAATAAATAGCGCAAAACGGAGATAAGTGTGTGTATATTTAGTTGCTTCAAGCCATCGAAATATGGATATTCATGTGCGTACGCGCGTGTTTCATAATCCGTACGTAAAAGTAGTGCGGGTAAATATTTGCGTTAGAGTATCAGTATAAATCTCTGCTGAGGCAAATATTCAGTTTATTTCCAAGCAGTTAACATTGTTTGTTTTTTTTTCGGCATCATAAAAGCATTGTTGGCGCCATTGACATTGAATTCAATGAATTGAACTGACGGTATGGCGAAGCAGGCGTTAAGGTTGTGCGCCAAAAGATATTTGGGGAATACCAAGCATCTTGAATGTCGTGCTGGAATGTTATAAGTTATTTGGGTTCGCGTGCCAGTCGCAAAACTTCTTTCAACTATGATTGCATTTGCGCTAATCCTGATCATAATGAAGCAATGCAACTCTTTTCGAGGTTGTTGAGATTAACAGAAAAAGTTTATTTCATTTATTTAGTCACCAAGAAAGTAAATGTCGTTCTATAAATTTGTATGTGATTTGGTTTCGCTTGCCAGTAGCAAAACTTTCGCCACTAAGGATGACAGCTGCGCTTATCTTGAGCATGGAAAAGTAATGCAACTTTTTTCGAGGCCAGTAATATTAACAGAAGCGTTTCTATTGAGAATAGCGCAAAATGATGAGAAGTGTTTATATTCCTAGTAGCATCAAGCCACCGATGTATGGCTCTGCATGCCTGCTATGACGAATGATGTCTAGAGGTGCGATTCCACTGAGGCAATACTAAATACCATGTAGCATAACATTTGATACTTGCAATTATTATCATTATTGTTGTTTCCATGCGGTGCCAAAGTTAGTTATGAGATGTGGAATAATGGTGCTGGTACAATAAGTATATAATCGACTGACATAGACTCAGCTATGTCAATTGCGAAAAAGGCCACCGGAATAGCGTTCGAGATAAATTTTCAATGCATTGACATGAAACAAATTGCGACATACGATCAGCTAGTGTATTGTCCTATTGTTCTGCGATGGCAAGGATCAATCATCAATCAATTATTGTCAACTGATTCTACAATAAAAAAAATTCGAGGGGTTGTATCCGAGACACGACCGCTTAGGACGTAGGACTACGTAATCTTTTTTTTTTTAATTTTTTGGTTTTTCATTTTGGAAATTATTTGCGAATACGACGAAGGTTCATAAATAACTCTTTAGTAAAAAGTTCCGGGGACCCTGAAAAGGTTTACTGGCTTGCGAGGTTTTGTAGAATCATTTCTAAAAGCAACAATTCATTCTTGCCATAGCACGCATTGCACTGGGTATTTAACGAGAGGCGTCTTCCGTTCATCGCCATTCAACAAGCATCAAACACGCGTCTAACAGATGCACACAGTTGCAGCATCAAAAATGAAACATGAAACGCGAAAATGACCGTTTATGAAAAATCGATTCTCGATTCTCGGTCAAAACCGTCAACAGAACCGTATTGCATCAGAACATGTCGTTGCGCACGAGAACAAATACGAATGGTAACTTAAAGTATCGAAGGTGTGCTATTCACATGTACAGCTAGCGTTCACAGCTCGAGGGTAAAACATGAAACACGAAACGAGCAGAATAAGCGACCATTGATGCAATACTTATACGCTAGCGACAGCTCACTTGCTTCGCAAATACTCTCTTTTCACTATCCCCCTTCGTTGTTTCTATTCTTCTTCTTCTTCTTCTTTTCCTTTATTTACGGATTACATCCAACGACTCATTCGTCTCCGACTGTTCCTATTCTGGTGGCTGCCTAAGTTGCTCGTTATAGACATCTCTGTTCGGGAAAGCACTCAAATGGACAGAACAAATGTATGGGGAAATGGGAATGCTTCCAATTTTTAACAATTTAAACCATATACAGACTATGGGATTCTAATATATAACATATCAAACATATCTTAGAAAAGTTCCGATTCGATTGGTATGCAAATCGTTAAAATCCGTTCGCAGCAAAAATAGTTATTAACATTAAATTTATTTCATAAAAACGTGACCTGTTTTATAATTTGGCACCCTTAATGTAAGACGTAGTCCTACGTCAAAAAAACCATTTCAGGGTGATCAAACTATTCTACTGAATAGTTATTTCTAAAATGTCACAGCATTATAAAATAATATCAGAAGTTATTAACAAGCGATTGCAAATATATAAAAAATAAAAATAATAGCGTAGTTCTACGTCAACAATGCGGTCGTATCTTGAACACAACCTCCTATAATTTTTGTGAATCTGCTCTGGTCATGGGTGATGAATTAGATAAATAAACAGATGATTGTACTATTTGTAAACATTACTTGTACATGTGATGCAAAATGCAAAGAACCGTGAAGTGAGTTAATATGTTGTTGGAAAAGCTAAACTCTTACACAAAAAAAAAACTCCACAAAAACATACAAGTTAACTCTACCTTTTGTAGGACTAGGAAAGGGAAACTTTCTCACAGCAAACCAACCTCATTGTGTAAG
The DNA here is from genome assembly GCF_029784135.1 of Toxorhynchites rutilus septentrionalis. NCBI lineage: Eukaryota > Metazoa > Arthropoda > Insecta > Diptera > Culicidae > Toxorhynchites > Toxorhynchites rutilus. The sequence goes on from NC_073746.1 coordinate 88,062,255, forward strand.
TTTCAGTGATTCGAACTTTAAATAGTCAATAACGGCGCCAGGCACGACCTTATAGTCACCAGGGGAAAGGAAAGAATGTTAGTATGATATTCGTAGCGAGGATGGTCTCCTCTATAGTGTGGCTCACTTGCGATTACCATGGAAGGAATAAAAAAGAGTCAGAACTCCCGAGTGATGTGATTCTGAAAGCGGGAAATCTCAACTATTTGGCGAAACGAGAACTCGAAAATAATATCCATTCTAATCGGATCGGATGTTATTCATTTCGTTATTTATCATACGTAGTAGCAGGTTTTTTTCCTGACCTAAAAGATCACAAAGAGAACTCCTTTATAACTCTCGAAATATATATATTTCTATTCATCACCCGTATTACATTTAGGTTTTTTATTCGATATTGGCCACCGAGGGTATTTTTGACAAACCGAGAAGGTCGTCGAGAAATTCCTTTAATATTCTTAGAATAGACGATCTATTTTTCAACCTTAGAAGGTCAAGAATGAAATTGCATGCCTAGGGGTTTATCCATTTCTTTCTACACCTAAAGTTAATTTTGAGCACATGTTCTGGCATCCCGATTTATTACATTAAATGAGCTGAAAGATAACATAAAATGTTCTACTCCTCAATACATGTATATCATTTGTATAATATATATCCTAGAGCCAATATGAGTGAGCGAAACAGGAGACACATTTAAATGAAAGCATATGAGAGCTTTTTGTATAGTTTTTCAAATACACGGCCCAGACAGAGAAAGATATATTCTCGTTCATGTTCTTCTTTATCGTCTTAGAAAACACCTTCCAACTTCATTTTATGATCAGGTGTAATATAATCACGCTCCTTCATAATAGCGCTGGCAGCTATATGGATAGCGTGGTTGTGTAAAGTAACTATGCATTCCAGCCGGCCTTGGTTCGATCCCCATTGACGTCGCATGGACTTTTTTTTGCACAATCCCAAATGAAAAGAGAAAAGAAAACAGAAAGGGATGTCTGCTCGCATACATACAAACCATTTATAAGCTTTCAAAATAGCTCATTATTTGCGCATTTGACTCTCATGAACAGGAAATGGCACCTTTTCTGCCAAAGATGACGTGTTTTCTGCCAACGCTAGTTTGGGTGTATGCTTAATAACCATGGATAACAGCTATTACAACCACATTGGGGTCTCTGAACCCTCTGCCTTGGGTTCAGGTTCTTTTTCGGACATGCTACTATAGACATATGTCACTCGCATGTGGAGTTAGGGTGGCGCTGTCATACAAATTAAACACAAATTTCTGCATTACTCGGGAATTAATCAAGCAAACGAACCGAAATTTAGCATATGGAGGTTTTAGGGTGCAATGAATGATTCTATGGTGGTTAAACTCTCCACCCCCCTCTCTAAGGGTGGGCTGCCATACAAATGAAACACAAATTTCTACACCACTCGAGAATTAATCAAGCAAATGATTCCAAATTAGGCATATGGAGTTTTTAGGGTGCAATAGGTTTCTATGGTGTTGAGACTCCCCACCCCTCTCCAAGCGGCGGCTGCCATACAAATGGAACACAAATTTCTGCATTACTCGAGAATTAATCAAGCAAATGAACCCAAATTTGGCATGTGAAGGTTTTAGGGTGCAATAAATGTTTATATGATGACTAGACACCAGTAGTGAGGAATTAGGGAGATTCCTGCGGTGAGGCACGTGACCGACTTTTGCTTATCGTTCCTACCCCAACAGCTCCCGTAGGTGAGTGAGGACACGATTCGGCCGACAGTGGTCTGGCTGACACAATGTAGTTATGAAGAAATCGAATTATCTAAAATCTGTCAGTGTCCATGTGCTATATGAAACGTCCCATACCAGAAAAACAAAAAGAAGAAAAAACGAAGCAGTGGACCGAAACAGAAAGAAGAAATATGAATAAAACTAACATTTAGTTCAGCGAATATACTTAAAGTTTAGGAGAAGATGATGAAAAATATCTATCAGTGTGTTAAAAATTTAAAAAAAAGTTGATTTGGCCGAGTTTTTCAACTATCCACAATCATTAATGAATTGTACTGGATTTCTGTCTGTCTGTCTGTCTGTCTGTCTGTCTGATTCTTATGAACTCGGAAACCACTTAACCGATCGACATGAAAATTGGTATGTAGGCGTTTTTGTTCTATAATTACATAGCGACAAGTGCTGTTAGTCCATTTGATGTTTGCGCTAGCGAAATTGATCTTTGCTCGAAACTGGAAATGGATGTTAATGTGATGAAACGCACCCCTATATCTTCTTCTATCTATACTAATAAAAAAGTATCGCCGAATGTGTTGACAAGAGCAGAACTCGAGGAAGGAATTGCCCGATATAGGGCTGTCTTTATTCTATCATATTTTCTGTATAAAATATTTATTCCATGTAACAGGGAAACATTTTATTTGCAAGTGGTTGAAAAATATTGAACGAGAATTGTGTCTGAAAATAATCTGATATTATAATGATGAGTTTTGTTAGAAATACTAGGAATTTTATAGTAAAAGGTAAATTCAACGGGGCCTATTAGAAGATCAATCGTTGAACGGTTCTGCGATTGGACCCATGAACTTGCTCATAGTAAGAAAACGTGAATGTTTGAAGGTATTGATAACAAAAAACAAATTTTGGGCGGGACGAAGTTTGCGGGGTCAGCTAGTAATTAAATAAATAATGATCGAATGGCAAACCGAAAGGCAGTTGTGGAAACTCCAATGAATTATGTAGAAAACAAAATTGTTGCTTTGGCGATAAAAACATTATTTGGATTTTTGCATCGATTCAAAGACGTTTGACACGATTTGTAGTGTTTTAAAGAATTTTTGGGACGGTTACTCCGAACGGCTTTGGAAGATTTGCCTTCTGACAATTACAAAATTATTATCAGTTCGAATAAACGTTCGAATAGGAGTCAAGAGTTCTAGTTTAATCCTCCCAAAAATTTACGGGAAACTTAATCTCCATCAATTTTGATGACAAGCTGAGACTAGCTAGTAATCGTATAACTTAATGTTGATTTGAGTAAATTTATGATAAAAGCAGTTGAAGGTAGATTTGTTGAGCTATTTCTTTTGTAGAAAAACCTAACAGAGGTAGAACTTTGCAGATAGCGGATTTGGCAGAGATCTCATAGATTTACAGAAAGGTGGAAAAAAGTAATGGAAAAGAGATCTCATAAATTTACAGAAAGGTGGAAAAAAGTAATGGAAAATAGATGTTGTTCTGATAGTTCAAAATTAACGAATAAAATTTTTTTACTAGAAAACATCAGGCTATACTCCCCATATTTAACAGTTCAAGAACCATTACAAATAGGTATACAAAAGATTACTGATTGACGGACACATGGATGAGTGTTTTATCTTTCTCTCTGAAACCAGTGAAATCCTGTCCAAATTGGCATCGGTACCGAAGGAAATGAAAAATAAATTTTCTGATAGCTGACATATGCGCCGCTTTCATTCCAGCTGACTGCCATCCATAAAATATCAGCTTCAACTTTGCACTCCCCATCGTGCATCGTGCTTGTGGGTAAATTTATTTGAAAAATAGATAAGCCATAAGGCATCCGCCGGTCAAGATTCAAACTGCTGATGATTATGATGGTGCTGCTGCTTCGTTGCTCACTTGGTTCGCCATAAAACGGGCTGAGCCATGGCTTCATATGCAGAACATGATGCTCCAAGTCATATTAGTTTTACACTTCACATAAAATCCTAAACCGTCCGATTTCATAAAGCACCCGAGCAACGGCCATACTGCGGACACCAGCCCAGCTTCCGTACGATGTAAAGCCGTGTGTAAGGTAACAGCGATAAATATACCCTCATATGGGGAATTTATTTTTCTCACGTTCGCAATTTTGTTATCACCAAACATTTCGTCTTGATCGTGTTTTATAGTTTTCAAGTCACGGCTCCGGCATATATCATCAAAAGCAGTGCGGGTGTTTGTGTGTGTTCGTACGCTTTGAATAATACCCCGGTCGGATGGTTCAAGATCTTTAGAGTTTCTTCCCTGGAGGATCATCACACGGTCGTGACTATAAAGCTCTGCGACGACGGGCACTGTGTCAATATAAACAAGCTCCGGGGGTTGCAAAAGGGATAAACCTGAACAATTTTATGAGCACTTTTTTGTGTGTGTGTTTGTCCTAAAATAGGAGAAATATTGCCTCGCGCGTTTCCGTTGGGTCGAAGGGATTGTTTACACTCGGAAAACGATATTCCATGGAGCCAAACTGGCTGAAGGTGATATTCCGGCGATATTCAAAGTATGTTGTTTTTCCGTGAGACGATGTTCAAGTGAAACGGCTGTATCATATCTAGCATCTCTTCTTAACTTCCGGCATGTGATTCATGCCATTATGCAATCATATTACCCTGCCAATTACTTTGGGAGAGACGTAAACTCGTACGGATTACTCCGTTGATTACCACCCTTATTTTGTCGTCTGGATTTGACTAATGAAATCCATTTATCAAAACCACTTTGTGGACACAGTTTTGCACTGACCCAGTCGGTGGCATCCAAGCCACGTAACCGACGTAATCGAACATCCGGTTGATGCTGGAATCTATCTCGCCCTCGCACCCGTCACCCACCGTAATAAATTAAACCGCGTTTGGACGCGACCGCGCTCAGGAATATTGTCACAAGTTTGAGTGGAACAATTAAGCGGCAGAAACGTTGGAAGCCGCGTGTATTTCCGATTACGGTAATTACGAAATTACCTACATGCACACATTTATTGGCAACTGTGCAGCGTTGATAAAATCTTCTAGTTAGATCAATTCTGCAGGGATTAGAATGGGTTTCAAAAGTGACACCAATACATTCGATTTTTCATCTCAATCTAATTGATTTGATTTACGAGATAAGGTTCTTGCATTTTACTGCAATTATACCACCAGAAGCTGATGGTGAAGCTGTAACGAAAAACGGATTTTTTCCTTTCATTTTTCGCATCCAGCTGTTGTCTGCGTTCGCTGGAAGCGCACCCCAACAATGCCTCACAATATTAAATTGAATCTGTATTTGGGATGGTGGAATGATAAATTATTACGAGACTTATTTTCCCAACTGCAGATGTTAGGCTAGTGATCAATCTCCGACTGAGGAAAAAAAAAATTTTAAAATGTGAGATTTGGCCGAGTTGTTGTGGGAGACGATTACAGCCCAACGAAGAAATCCTTCGTGATGGGGAATTTTGGGGATGGGATGGCAGGAAACATTTTTGTTACTGTTGGATGTAAATCGGAAAATGTAGTGGCTATAATAAGTACTGTGCGGTAAAATCGCGATTTTTGAAGATTTAGCTTGAATTTTCGTCAGAAATTGTTTATATCGATAAAGCAGCGAAATTAAGAAAGATAGAAGCTGGGTATCAAAAAATCAATTATAGAGCGTCCAGAGAGCTTTAATTTTATTGACAGAAACAATCAAGTATAATATGTTCTTTAGGGATAAAATTATTAAAAACACATTAAAAATTACTAACTTTTAAGTTTTTTCACTTCCACGTACTTTTTTATACAGAGCCAGTTTCAGGCAACTGAGTCCTAAACCAAAATGGGTTAGGGAAACACAGCTCAGTGGGAACAAAAATACCCCAGACTTACATGTTTTGACAAAGCGGATTTTTCCAGGCATATTGATTTTGACGTCTCCAAGGACCATTGATTTTGAAGTCCGTGTTAGGGAAACACAGCTCAGTTGAAAAAATACCCCCGACTTGCATGTTTTGACAAAGCGGATTCTCCCAGGCATATTGATTTTGAAGTCCCCCAGGCCCATTGATTTTGAAGTCCGTGTTAGGGAAACACAGCTCGGTGGGAACAAAAATACCCCCGACTTGCATGTATATTTTCAAAGCGGATTTCCGTAGGTACATCGATTTTGAAGTCTGTGTTGGGGAAACCGTAAATCGGGCCAATCAACCCTTGGCAGTTAGGGCGTTTAGATAACGCTTGAAATTTTACAGTTATTCAATTGTTTATCTCATGAAAAATAACATTTTATTAATTGTGATAGACGCGAGGAAATATTTCTTATCGATTGATGCAAACATCTTTCCGATCTGTTAAGCAATGTTCGAGTTATAAGCATTGGAAATACAGGTAGGATTAGCACACAAAACGGCAGAACGAATGTCTTCCAGTTTTCATGAATTTAAACCGTTTATAAATTAGCGAATTGTAACGTACAGTATATCAAACAAATCCTAGAGAATTTCCGATTCGATTGGTATGCAAATCATGAGAATTCGTTCACAGTGAAAATAATTATTAACGTTAACTTTGTTTCATAAAAACGTGACCTGTTTTCTGATTTGGCACCCTTCCTGAAAGACGTAGTTCTACGTCAAAAAATGTTCTATAAATCTGTCGTTGTCGAAATTCGAACATATGCGTAGAAGGATTTTTTTCATCAAACGTGATCATCTATCACCTCTTGAGAGATCCTGAATAAATTCATTTTTTTCATGAGGGAAAGGTGTTTTCTGACTTCAAGGTAATGAATCAAAAATTAAATTCTTCATTTATATTCAAGAAACGAAAAATATACACATAAAAAACTAATAATAACAATTTTTTACTCGGACGCGATTATCCGGAGTATTGATTTTTTTTTCACTCCGGATAATCGAATCCTCCGGTTAATCGACTCATTAAAAAAAACGAATTTTCTCTCGGTAAACGTAATATAATTATGATTTGCACTTATTTATTAAACGGTTTTATCTTGCTTGGGCCGGTTTGTATGTTTGTGTCTTTGTAACTTTGTTATTTTGTCTGTAGCGCTGTACCACATTAATAGAAATTTAATCCCCTTCCTGTTGACCATTTTATCTGAAATTTGGAATACATTTTTATCTCTGGTGTCATTATAAAACTGCGTATTACATGATCTTGAAAATCAATGATGGCGGCCGGTTCAAAATGGCGGGGCATGTACATATTTTCTGAAAATCCCATCAATATGGGTTTCGAATGAAAGGGCTTGATTCGTAGAACACAGTTATTTATGGAAAATGTAAATCAAAGATATCAACAAAATTCACCAATTTGTCGGTGGTTCTGAACACAACACTGAACGCTTTTTTATGCGTGTGAGTAACTCTCATGTACGATACAGAAAAATCAAGTTCACCTGTATTGCCACTGTCAAGCCTCGTCAATGTCAATTCAAACATCGATACATGCATACGTGATACATGAGAGAGAGAAACGAATTCAGTCTGGAAGGAGTTACTCCCCTACCTTATGGCTGAAGATCGCACCAGCACTTTAAGAAATACAAATCTACATTTTAAATGTCTACTTTTTGAGATCTGAGGCTTTTTGATACAACATATCAGAAAATCAGAAAAGTATGACCAAATTCCACGCCAGGAAGCTGCACCGCGAGTGGTTGGTGCAGCCGGAATGCATCGTAATGGACGACGAGACGTACAGTAAAGCGTTCGCCGATCAGATCCCCGGTCTGGAGTTTTTTGTCGGCAATCCCCGCCTGGATGTTCTGGAGTAGTTTCTGAAGAAGAAGGTCAACCAAGAAGTGCCTGATGCGAAAGGCGATCTGTAGGTGCGGCAAATAAACCATCAAGGGTCAAATATATTAACACTTTGACGGCCATGGTGTTTTGGTCAAAAAGTTCGAAAAAAGAGTCCAATGGTTGATTCTAATACTAGATGGTGCCAGGAGCATCTAGCATAAAATTTCATCCCCATCTGCCATATAAGGGTAAAACCTACCCGTGTATAGTACTGCATACGCGGCCCCTACTCAAGGTGAACGAGTAAAGTATCGATAAAAATCATTATAAGACAATTTATTTCTTCGAAATTACATTTTTGAAAACATTATTTCAAACTCGTAAAATATCTTCTATTAAAACAATCCAGACATAACAAACTTTTCGGAGTATTTCGGGCAGTGATAAATTGTAATTGGTAGAATAATACAAGCAGTGATATGAATATATGAAATCGATGTGTCCTACTACGTATTGAGGCCAATAGAAAACGAAAAACACATTTGTTTTAACGACGTAAAACGCATGCTGTAGCGCACACGTTTGAGACATTGGAAGATTTTGCGTGTGCAGTGCTGCACTCATCTGCCCATGTTTGTATAGGAGACGTAAACGACAAAATGAACAAAATTGACTTTTTCGCTGTTACGCATTCTACGCATTGTAATACGTATATTCAACATGCGAGTAAACATTTTTTGTTCGAAAACATTTGAGCGATTTTGAAGGAACGTTTTCGAAAAATCACTGTTTGTCCGCATAACAGACGTAGTTCCATACAGCTTTCACACATCGTTCGAGAATCAGCAATAACCAGTATTATGTGCTCAAGATGAATTTAAATTTGAATCACATTCTTTGTAGAGTCCAAACACGCCTTTCATGATAGTGTCCTATCACTTAGCGTTTCCTAATAGATGAATATAAGCAACTATTGAAACGCTGCTCATATAGTTACTATTTTCTGATTACTGCAGTGCGACGAACGTAGAGAAACAATTTTGTTTTTTATGTCGTAATAAGTTAAATTTCTGCATTTGAATCTTCAAGTAGATAATGAAACATTCAGATCAGTAGTAAAATATATTGATAATATAATATTGTTTTTTTCGTACTCAAAATTTACTCATACCGTTGGTGTATGTAAAAAACTTTAAACCTTTCAACTTTAAACAACCAGTCAGTTTGATTTACTCATTTTTATAATAATCAGTACAGCCCATTACATTCGTGCAGCCCATTTTATCGTGCGTCATCAATATTAAAAATACTTCTACAGTTTAAATGGTATGCAGTCGAAGATCGAACGATTTATATATAATTTTACTACAAATTGAGCTGTTTAATTTATTTTGCGAACATCTATTTCGAATTTTTAACCCAAGTTCAATAAAACACATCGATATTTTTTTAAAACTCCCCTGTAAACCATCTTTTAGTTGTTTTTTTTTGTTAATATCTCCAATTTCTTCATGTGATGGTTATAATGATAAGAAGAGCCTCTGGAGAAGACTATAGACTTAATGATAGTGAACGTTCTATGTCTCAATGAGTCTTCTACTGCCATCTGTAATTCCGCGTCGTCCTGATTTGTGACCGGTGAAATGGATTTATTTTCACATTCCGTGTCGGAGCTATCATAGATTCGCAACAAATCTAGAACACTTTTTCCAGACATTTCACTAAATTTTTTCTAAACCTCTTTGATTTTATCCTACAATTACTGAAACTATCGACGGAGACGTTTTGATTATCGGGAACGTAAATGTTATCGAATGTTACCAGAGCAACCTGGTGATTACGTCTAGCTATGCGAACAAACGTTTATTGAAACGATTTGTTGTTCGCATAAATAGACGCAAGCATTTTTCAAATGGAAAAAATATGTTTTAATCCGCAAAATCTCCTAGGCCCTCTTTCGGTCGATAATATCCTTAAACTGGACAGATTATTTCATTGGAAATTTGCATGGTTATGCTTGTAGGCCAAAAACCAACAAAAATGCGTTTCCTCAACACTAATGGTGTTGGTGATTACGTCTCCTACGCAAACATGAAGAGTAGGGTGCCAACGAAAATGGTAATATCTAGTTTCAAAAAAGTTACTTAACAAAAAGTTTTCACCACCTCGAAAAAACACCCTATGCCAAATATCAGTTCATTCGGACCTAGGGGAGAATGGCGCAAAGCGCTCAAAGTTTGTGTTTTGACGTAGGACTACGTCTAACCGGAAGATATAGGGGGTGAAATGGAAATCTAGACTCTGAACAAGTAGGAAAAAATGCAAGATTTGGAACGCTTATAACTCGAGCATTTCTCAATAGATCGCAAAGGTTTTTGCATCAATTGATAGGAAATATATCTACGCATCTATCATAATGAATAACATTTCATTTTTCTTGAGATAAATAATTAAATAATAAGAAATATCAAGCATTGTCCAAATGTACTATGTGCCCATTTTTGATTGGTCCATTTTGTGCTCCTCAAATCGTACCGACCAAAACGGGCAATCAGAGCAGCAGCGAAATAGAATGACGCACGATTGGGAAGGAAAAAGGAAAAAAAAAATGAACGAAACATTGGTCGCAGTCTCACACATGCGTAATTCTCGAGCCAGCCAGTCAGCTTAAAAATCCCCGCTCCGCTGCCGTAACGATAATTCTCATTCAAACCGTACACCACATCGGTTCGCATCACAACACATCAACCATGTCTGGACATGGCAAAGGAGGAAAAGTGAAGGGAAAGGCAAAATCCCGCTCGAACCGTGTTGATCTGGAGTTCCCCGCAAGGGTAGCTAGGCCAAGCGCGTTAGTACCAGTGCACCAGTCCACCTAGCCGGCGTTATATAGTTTCGGCCGCCGAAGTGATCGAGTTAGCTGGTAAAGCTGCTCGCGACGATAAGAAAACCTGCATTCGGAACAGAACACATTCGGTTCGGTGGACATCAAGACAACAACAGGCAGTTGCAGCGAGGGGCGAGTGGCAAACGCAATCGTAAAACGGCAGCAGTAGCAGAAGAAAAAAGTTTGTTCTTTATACAATCTGCTTTGGTGGCAAATCCAGAACAAGGCGGCATTGAGGGCGTTCGAAATGGTTTTTTTTCAAAACCACGAGTTAGAAGTTTTCTAAATTGGAACCATTCCATAAAACACGGCGCTTATCAGGGCCATTAAACCTTTCAAAAAGGAGTTTACGAAATACAGTTCAATGCTTTCGTGAATAATATCCAAAATAATAATAAAACACTTATTGATTTTTTCATAATTTGTTTGCCAGGATCTGATGAGTATGTGAATTTACCAGTTGTTCTGAGCTTATTGATAGTTGGGAACTTTCCTGATTATTCAATTTTCACCAATTCTTAAATTGTTTCCATATTGAAAGTACAGTAATTTACAATTAGTTCGACATTTAGCTAATTGGACGGACATGTAATGCGACATATTTAGTTGAACATTTTTGTAAACATAGAGATCCAAATTATGACCCCACATTTAAGGTCGACACTGTACCACTGTCATCACAAATGTTCAATTACAGGTTAAAATCGCCTCCAATGCGACACTGAGTGGTGCTTCACAAAGCTGGATGGGAAGAAATTTTCCAACTGTGAAAGCTGTGGCGAGTGGTAAATGCAATCGCTAAACAGAATGGTTTAGCCGAACAAGATTGGGATATCGAGTGATAACAAAACAATAAACTCTTTAGATTGAAGATAATTTTGTGATCCTGTAAAGGACCCTTTTTAGTCTGCATGTGAATCCAACGAGCGAACAAATCGTAATGAATGTATTTTTTTGCCATCGCTGCCTTTCAACGCTCATTCGTTCGTCTCGTTGGACTCGCCCCATTGGCTGAGTCTGCCGATTTGTCTCTATCCTGTGATTGTGTACCGCTAGAGTATAAAACACGCGGATCCCAAAAAAATATCTTATTTTCTTTCAAACCGTAAACCAGTGTGGTTGTATGGCATCGTTCCACACCACATCGCAGTTTAAGGTACGGTAATGTGCTCAATAGTGAAATATATGACAGTGAATGAGCTGATGACCACCTATGCATCCCCTATCACAGCCATCATTTTGATTGTACGATATGTACATACGCCGAAAGATACCCGGCGTTGAACATTTAATAAGTACAAAGCCTTCGGAAAAAAATCAAGAATCAACTATAAGAAAGTGAGAAAAAATTGAGAAAGTTTGTAAAAAAAAACGCAAAAACACAACACCAAAGGTTCTTTTCAGAACCCCCAACATGTTCATAGAGAGTAAACAGTAAACTAATCCATTTGTCAGGTAGATAGGTAGGTATTCACGTAGGATGATGACGATGTTGGATTAAAGAGGCTTTAAACTTTTCAGTTCATTCGCCTCTATGTTAGGGAAACACATTTCAGTCGGAACAAAAATGCCCCCGCATTATCGTGCAAAACAACATTTCGCAACAAGTTAGGCATGAAAAATCGAGATAACTATTTTTATTGTCACTTAAAACCATACCTTTCGTCTCGTATTCCGAAAAAAAAAGTTTCAGAGTGTCGATATCTGAAAAAAAAAATTCGTGATGACACTAGATCTCGACGTTTCATGCAATTTTTAGACCTTTGGCATCATTTTATTTTCGAAAACCCCGATTTTCTGATTTCCCTCTTGGGTGAATTTTCGATTTTCAGAAAAATCAAACTTTGACCGCTTTGCGCCACTCTCCCTTACGTCCGATTGAACTGATATTTGGCATAGGGTGTTTTTTCGAGGTGGTGAACATTTTGTATGGGGTAACTTTTTGAAATTATAGGGGCGATTTTTTCCATACATCCATTGGTACCCTAATGGGCAGTCATGGCCCCAGAGGAATAATATTTGAGTGCAGTACGGTACTCATGGTCGTCTAAGTGCTAAGAAGAATGCCTCCAGAAGCGCTTGCTGCCCTTCCTTCCTCCTTCCTCCCATGAAGGTGACACTCTGTTTAGACCGGATCTGACATCGTACCATTACGCGAAACCGGTGATGGAGTGGTTCAAAGACAATGATGTTGTTTTTGTGCCGAAGGAGGCAAATCCACCCAGATCGCCAGAATTTCGTCCAATAGAAAAATTCTGGGCAATTATGGAGGCCAAACTCCGGAAAACAGGGCAGGTTTTCAAGTACGACCAGGATTTGACAAAAGAGTGGATGGAAGTGTGTAAGAAAGATTGTGCAAGTTTTGCACAGGATTTGATGGGTAGCGTTAAGTCCAAGGTACAGGCATTTAGCCTCGGAGAGGAGGTTGAATAAACCAACTTTGCAAAAACATAGCTAATATGTAATAAACTGAGAGTTTCAAAAATATCCGACTTAAAATTGATTTTTCTCTGTTGAATTTTTTTCGAGTACAATCTTTTAGATCGTTAGAGATCGACTTAAGTAAGACGGACGTTAGCGTTAGAAAATTTCAACGAAATTTGATACAAAAAATTTAAGCCAATAAATAGCACATTTCAACTTGGTTTTGGAATTACTTCCAGTATAGTGAAGTTCATAGGGACCAATTAGGAATCTAATAGGACAATTTGAAAAGCTCTTCCTAGATTTTACACGAACAAAAAATCTGACATCTCTACCGTGGAGTAAAACTTGGATGTTTTTGTAATTTGTTATTCTTGTAATGATGGACACTCCGATACGAAAATGGTAAGAATATTTTAAAATGATCGATTATCCATGAAGAAAAAGTCCATCCCAAGCTTAATTCCAAGGGAGTTCAACGACACGACACCGCGTTTTGTTGGTTCCAAAAATATGGTTTGGCCAATGAAACATAATTCATCTTCGTTCGTCTCTAATATGCCCACGAAATCATGAATGAAAGTTCACGAAAGCTCTTGACACTATTCGGCTGCTTCGATGATAGATACGGGGATTGAACCAGCTGAGGCCTTAGAGCTATGCGAAGATTGTCCGGCTTTGAACACGATTGTTTTAACAGCACAGATAGCGCCAGCTTTCAACTTCACATCGCCTGGTTAAATTTATGGTAGCGATGTGTGACATCCGTTGCGTTGGTAATCCCCCCTGAAACAGAGGAATGCCGATGTGTACATCCTTGTCAATCTAGATTAATCTGCTATCTCATTAGAGCTTCATCACGGCACACCAGCCAGCTGCTGGTTGCGATGCGTTACGTTTTGGACTGGTCGGCAGTTTTACGCAGCAGCGGAACTGATTGTCAATGGAACGAACTCCGTCCGGGTCGCAGTAGTCAAAGCTGCTACCAACAGTTGGGATTAAACTAATGAGCATTGTCGTGCTTATCAATCGCAAATTAGCTCGTATCTAATTCAATATGGCACACTAAGCGACCCTTCCCAGTGCGAGGAGCAATTTCGAACGTGAAATCGCTATTTGCACAGACTTCCAGCTCGCACGATTAGATGCGAACGAAAACATTTCAAAAATAGGCTCAAATGGAGATTTATGCAACTTGCAGGTATTTTCGAAAATTTTCGACATATAAATGATTGATATACGTTTGACACAGTGCACTGCCATTTTTGTTCATTTTTGTCTGAAACTTCACCCTCCAACTAGAAAAATGAAAATTGCTGCCGGGTTGAATTGTGTAAATTTATAAATCTACTTGATTAAACCCCTCGATAATCTTTCCTCTGCGTTAAGCTCTCGAATTGTATTTCGCTAATGGAGCCATCGCGGAGTTCTGCGAAATCCCACCCACCGAAAGCGGCTTAATGCAATCGCGGTGATCAGCTAGGCGAGGTTCCGCCGATACGGGGCGCGCTAACCTTGGGGTAACGCACTTTTAGCGTAATCCTGCTCCGCAGTTCCGATGATGAAGCTTTTCGCTGCCAACAAATCTGCTAATCCACTTATCCACTTTGCTGGGCTGTCGCTGTCGGCTCGGCAGCTGATGTGGCTCTAATTTAATTGCTTCTCGAAAAAAAAAACTCCATTTTCAGGTGAGCACACGATAATATTTAATGACACAAATACTCGAGGTCCTGATGAACGAATGGATGCCGAGAGGGGAGGGCTTTGCAGGGTACATGTCTCGTTCCCCAGTTTTGCTCCAGTCTGAGCGGGGGTTAGTATGGAGCAACTCAAAAATTTAATTTGTTTAAAAGTGATTGCTTCTTTATTGAATTTTTACCGGAAGCCATCACTGCCAGAGGGTGAGGTCAAAAGGTTTGAACGGCTTTCGCTTCGTCTGATGGTAGAGAATGCATCAAAGTTCAATTAGGTCATGCGTCCCCCGAGATATTGTCGTTCTGTGCGTGAAGAGAGCGGATGGTGGGGGTGGATGTTTAAGCCAAATTTCGGCGAATTCTAGCGGTATACAAAAATTAATTTATCATTGGTTATGTTTCGAAAATGCAAAGGCTTTTTTCGATTCAAGCATGTGCACGGGCACACGTGCTCTTGTCTGTGGGAGTGCGTGTGAGCGACGGGCGGACGAGGATTTTAATTGGAAAATTAGCTTTCACAAATGACCGTAAATAGTAGCACGGATAACACAACAGACGGATTTCCACCGGCCAGAGATATCCAAGCCGAAGCGGATCTATTAGAACGGTCGGTTTTTGTGTGGACTCTAATTTCGATGGACTCGATTCTGTGGGATGCTTTGATGTTGGGATAATGATTAATTTGTCCCGACCGATGTTTCACGCTGGATTGATGAATCTGAATAGTGCGGAAGGCTTATTGGCTTGGTCAGGACGCATGTTATTTTCGTTCTATACATTATATTTTGTATGGCATAGAGCTAAAAAAAATCATTCGTGTGAATATTAAGCCGACAAGCAAATTTGTTTATTATTTATTTATGTTTTTATTTAAAAATGTTTATTATTATTAAATTATTATAATATATTTATTTCAATATGTTTTTTTAAATAGTGTTTTCATAGTACATATTTTCGATAGCTGTATGAGTTGGATTGGAAAGATACATTTTACCCAATATTCCGTAATAGTTTCATGAATAAGTAAGGCTGATACGGTTTTGTTATTTGTGAATGTTTTCTTGTTTGCTGCATCGATACAACAACTTTAAAACTTATAATCAATTGATGAGAAAGCATTATGGCAGAAATTGTGTAGCATAGTATTTCTTTTTTTCCTAGACCACAAACGTTCCTAGAGGATTCAACAGAGTATTACTTGCGTCATTTTAAATTGTTTTATTTAGCTTGACCTGTTTGTGTGCTTGTAGGTAGGGTTATCCTACATTAATAGGAATTTGATTCTCCCCCCTTTCCTGAAATATGAAAGACACCTTTATCTGTGCTGTAGTGTGTTCAGTGTGTTCCAAAAGCTTGTTGAAAATACAAGATGACTACCGCTACAAAATGGCTGACTACATATGAAATCCAACGTGCCCACGATTTTGTTTTAAACTCATCAATGCCTTAGATTAACGAAGGAAGGAGTGTGATAACTGCTAACTACTATATGCCTAATTGTTTTTAACCTTTTAGTAATTTACTAGCGGCCGAGTAGAATGTTTTCATAAGTTTTTCGCATAGTCATTGGAATAGCTTTGCACTCGAACAGACTCTCGTAACATTTTTTCTTTTCTTTTCTTCCATGTTTCTTTTTTACTCCAATTAGTACATTATCTGTATTATTGTTGTGTTCAATCAGAACGAAACCATTGAACTTATTTTTTAAAAATTTATTTAGTTATTACCACTCAGTTGAGATTCCTATGCCATATAATACGCCATGAATGTTTTCTGAGTGGCAAGCTTTGGAATACGCGTGACCATAATGCAAGTCGGAGGGTATTTCTTCGAGAACGGGAATTGAATCATTCACGGGAGCACGGCAGGTAATCATGTTTATTTTTTTATGTAAATAGTTTACTTTTAAAGCAGATTTTGAGCTATTGGAACAAGTTTTTGGAGCAATAAGTACAATACTCACATCTCAGTACAGTGATGGAAGACGAAGTACTACGTCAATGGGATGTGCAGTTATTAACAATGACCACTTTCTACCAAGAGTATTTGATTTAATCGTACATAACATGTTTTTCTTTATGAAAAAAAACAGCATTTTGGCAAATGTTTTTTTACTTTATGCAGTCCACATTTTCACTTTTTTGAAAAGAAGACTGCAGATTAGAGTCTGATGCTTTCGATCAGAAAGGAATAATAGTATTCTATTCGATTTTTGCGAGAATATTATTCCCGATTAAATAACAAAATTATCATTTTTACTCATCATTTTTGTTTCCAGTTTTGAAGATATGTATTAGGTTTAAAACTTACGTTTAATGTTTCTTTTTCCATTTTTTTTCTAATCTTTCTGAACGTTTGGTCTTCATCGGCGAAACGTTGATTCCAGTTGTTATCCTTTGTTATTGCCAGTTTCCTTCTACTTACCCTGAGAGAGAGTAGACAGCTGAATGACAGATAGTTTGTATTCTTCTTATTCTTCTTATGTTTCTTAACACTAGAACTATTAACCGGTCATTTTGACCGGTTATATGATTTGTTCGCAAGGTTTTGTATTGAAATTTATTTTTATTTTTTTCGATGATGTTATGACTTTTTCTAAATTCATGTATTGATCAATATTATAAATTATTTTGGTCTCTCACTTCCAATTTTTCAATTTTTCTGATATACATATGTGGTATACCTATTTATACCTACCGGTCAAAATGACCGGTCGTAACTTTGAGTATATATATCTAATTCCAAAATTGCTTAGAAACAACGTCAATCTGCCACTACGGTGCCAGCTAATCAAAATTTCCGGAACAATTACTGCTTCTAAACCACAAAATTTGGGAAATTGTTGAAAGGGCCTGGCCGGGTAAGGGAGTAAAAAAGTGCCCCCAAACCAAATCACTAGCTGTATGGCAAATATTGTAAAGGATATTAAATAAGAAATTTTGGCGGTTTATTTGAACCCCTATGTGGTTTGACGTAGGATCTATAGTGAAAAACGTACTTTTTCGTTTATTTCACGCCATTCTCAATAGATCCGAGATAAAAATTTGAAAAAAATACTGAATGTACATCTTACCACGGTGTATCAAGAAATATTATCAACAAAAATTTCATCAAAAATTTTAGTACTAAAAAAAATATTTAAATTCTGAAAAAAAAATTTTGGGATTTAGAGATTCAGTACTACTCTAATTCATATTTAAATGTGCTCTTACGGCTTTTCTAGATTGATAAATATCTTCAAACTGTTTTTTTTTCAAATATCTAATATTAAAAGAAAAATTTAAAAAAAATACACAGTACAAAAAAATTTTTATAGATTTTCTAGCATTTCGAAATTTTGAAAAAAAAAATATAACTTTGAGACCCACTCCTGCTCAAATTTTTATTTAACTGCGTTCGTATGTGTCTTTTTTCTACGTAATTTTTCCTGAATTTTTAAGAGCATTGTGTGACACAAAAATAATTTTCTTCATCGTCTGCACTATTATTTTTATTTTTTTGAAATCGATTGTTTTATTGTATTCGTGGTTTTCAATTGAAAGATTAGAATAAAAAAACAAATCGGATATTTGGTTTCAAAGTTATATTTTTTTTTTCAAAATTTCGAAATGCCAGAAAATCTATAACATTTTTTTGTACTGTGTATTTTTTTTTTTTTTATTATTTTATTTTTATTATTAGATCTTTGAAAAAAAAACAGATTGAAGAAATTTATCAATCTAGAAAAGCCGTAAGAGCAAGACATTTAAATATGAATTAGAGTAGTACTGAATCTCTAAATCCCAAAAAAAAAAATTCAAAATTTAAATATTTTTTTTAGTACTAAATTTTTTGATGAAATATTTTTTTGATAATTTTCTTGATACACCGTGGTAAGATGCACATTCAGTATTTTTTCAAATTTTTATCTCGGATCTATTGAGGATGGCGTGAAATAAACGAAAAAGTACGTTTTTCACTATAGATCCTACGTTAAACCACATAGGGGTTCAAATAAACCGCCAAAATTTCTTATTTAATATCCTTTACAATATTTTCCATACAGCTAGTGATTTGGTTTGGGGGCACTTTTTACTCCCTTACCTAACCACTCTTTGGAAATATAAAAAAAATATTTTTTGATACCGCGCAACACTGAAAAAAATCTGAAAAAAATCACACATAACTAGAAAAGCCGTAGAAACACATTAATATATGAATTACAGTAGTACTGAATCTCTAAATCCCAAAAAAAAAATTTCAAAATTTAAATATTTTTTTTAGTACTAAATTTTTTGATGAAATATTTTTTTGATAATTTTCTTGATACACCGTGGTAAGATGCACATTCAGTATTTTTTTCAAATTTTTATCTCGGATCTATTGAGGATGGCGTGAAATAAACGAAAAAGTACGTTTTTCACTATAGATCCTACGTCAAACCACATAGGGGTTCAAATAAACCGCCAAAATTTCTTATTTAAAATCCTTTACAATATTTGCCATACAGCTAGTGATTTGGTTTGGGGGCACTTTTTTACTCCCTTACCCGGCTAGGCCCTTTTGTAATATATTGTGATGCAATTATATTTTCGCATTGACAGTTGTTGTATACGGTAGAAATATGTGATATTGAAATTAGTGCAGTCGAAATACTCACAATATTGTGGACAATTGGGTTGATTTAAAAAAAATGCAGTTGTAGTAGTTTGCAGCATGAGTAAGTTGTGTATATTTGTATTATATTGAGGGAAAGAATAAAAGTATTCTAAATATGTATTTTTATCTAGTTATAAAACTTGATCCAAAAATGCAAAAATATTTTAGAGGACGTAACAGATTCAAGAGGAAATCTTGCTGATATCGATCAAGATGTTTACGAAACTAAATTCTGAAATTTTACCAGTATCTGAAATATAGATGATCAAATCATAAGAAAAAATGTTTGTTTCCTCAGAGAGCAATACTAAAGAGAATCAATTTACGTAGACTAAGAAGAATGTTGATACTGTCGTCATCTTTGGATGAGAATGACCGCCAACATAGCTATAATTTCTCCTGATGGAACTACCTGCACAAAAAGCTGAATGCACTCCAGGAAGAATACAAATAAACAGCATTTTCAAAGCAATAATTGGCGGAGTAGAGTGTGTGTATATGTGAAAACACTAAATATATGTGTGAATGCAATCACTCCTTACGATCAAAAAAAGCATGAGATCGGAAGTTATGAATCGTTCATTTGGAGGGTACGCATAGCATGTTGTAATTTTGGTACAGTGTGCGATGAAGTGTTGCTCTAATTTGTTCCAAACTTTGATCGATCGGCTAGAAAAAAAAACGGCTGAACGTATCAATATGAAATGTTCACAGGAGTTTAGAGGATACACTATGCTAAAAATTTACCTGCTAACATTCAAATTTACTGCAATATTTGCAAAATTACGGAAGATTTTCTAATACACTATTTTACGTAATTTTGACACTTTTTTGAAATTGATGCAAAAAATTCACATCGGTTTTTTTTTCAGAGCAACAAATTAATTTTATACAGAATTTATTGGAGTTTTCAAAACCACCTCTCCGTTTGCGATGCGACAATTATTTATTGAATTATTTATCATCAAAGATTGAGGGGTAACTTTCCATTCAAACAAAAATATCTTTGCATGTAAAAGTCCTACATGAATGTTATAGGAATCAAATGAAAGCTGTTTAATAAGATTGATTGGATTTGTTATTGAGTAGGTTAGCAAAAAATTCTATTAGCCTATAAAAAGTTTGGAAAAACAAAAAGAAATCGATTTTTTAATACTTCCTGATATTTTCGTCCCCTACATCTACATAAATCCAGATATAAATATGTTTCTAACCTATTCCAAAAATCACTTTACACTTTGTACTCTGTTTCTGTTACATTTTTGTCTTTTATCTATATATATATACATATATATATATCTATATATATATATATATATATATATATATATATATATATATATATATATATATATATATATATATATATATATATATATATATATATATATATATATATATATATATATATATATATATATATATATATATATATATATAAATGGAGTGATGTCTGTCTGTCTATCTGATTCTTATAGACTCGGAAACTACTGATGCGATCGTCATGAAAATTGGTATGTAGGGGTTTTTGGGGCCGGGGAAAGTTTTCGTGATATTTTGAGACCCCTCCCCCCTCTCTAAGGGGGGGCTGCCATACAAATGAAACACAAATTTCTGCATTACTCGAGAATTAATCAAGCAAATGAAACCAAATTTGGCATGTGGAGGTTTTAGGATGCAATAAATGTTTCTATGGTGATAAGATACTCCTTCCCCATCTCTTAGAGGGGGCTGCCATACAAATGAAACACAATTTTTTGCATTACTCGGAAATTAACCAAGCAAACGAAACCAAAGTTGGCATGTGAAAGTTTTAGGGTGCAATAAATGTTTCTATGATGGTTAGATAGTCCTTCCCCCTCTCAAAGGGGGGGCTGCCATACAAATGAAACACAAATTTCTGCATTACTCGAGAATTAATCAAGCAAATGAAACCAAATTTGGCATGTGGAGGTTTTAGGATGCAATAAATGTTTCTATGGTGATAAGATACTCCTTCCCCCTCTCTTAGAGGGGGCTGCCGTACAAATGAAACACAATTTTTTGCATTACTCGGAAATTAATCAATCAAACGAAACCAAAGTTGGCATGTGAAAGTTTTAGGGTGCAATAAATGTTTCTATGATGGTTAGATAGTCCTTCCCCCACTCAAAGGGGGGGCTGCCATACAAATGAAACACAAATTTCTGCATTACTCGAGAATTAATCAAGCAAATGAAACCAAATTTGGCATGTGGAGGCTTTAGGATGCAATAAATGTTTCTGTGGTGTTAAGATACTCCTTCTCCCTCTCTTAGAGGGGGCTGCCGTACAAATGAAACACAAATTTTTGCATTACCCGAGAATTAATCAAGCAAATTAAACCAAATTAGGCATATGGAAACTTTAGGGTGCAATGAATGTTTCTATGGTGGTTAGATACCCCTCCCCCCTCTCTTAGGGGTGGCTGCCATACAAATAAAACACAAATTTCTGCATTACTCGAGAATTAATCAAGTTAATGGGCGGGACGAAGTTTGCCGGGTTAGCTAGTGTCTAAATAAAAATACACATTAAAAAAAATATATTTTATGCAAATAGATGTATTTATCATGTACTTGCAATATTAGAATGAAATATAGATTATTCGCTGTATTTTTTTCGAATTTTCATATTTTTACAGCTAAACATCACCCCGGTCAAAATGACCGGTTTGGTAGAAATAGGTATATAACAAATGTCGGTAGTTCTAGTGTTAATCATGAAAATTCAAATCGGGCAATTTCAATCAGTAATTTGTGGTCATTCATTTTCGGCAAAAGGGTTGACGTGAATCTTTGCTTGTGAGAACAATTCTGCGTTTTTATCCGTGAATTGTTTTTTGACGTAGGACTACGTATAATAGGAATATATAGAGATAAAATTAAAATCTGAACACTGATCATGTAGGAAATAATGAAAGATGTACCAGGTCAGCCCACATCATGGCTTCCAGCAGCTTCGACCCACTGCAAACAAATTTGTTTTTAATTCTGAACATTTCGATATAGTTGTCCTGAAGAATTATTTCGATGCATTCTAAAGCAAAATCAGATATAGAGGAGACGTGAGGTCAACGACAGCAGGGATGAGAAAAAGTCCGAGTTTTTGAATAACGTAGAAACGTATTTTTAAAACTTCCTGTAATTTACAAACGTTACAATTGGGTGTTGATTATAATCCATCGACAACCTACGTTTAGTGTTTCTTTTATCCCTGATGGTTCTATTCACTTATAATCTGTTAACGTGTAATTTACACTGGATGGAAATGCTCCTGTACAAAGTGGAAGAGTTTTCCTTAGCGAAATTTAGTTGTACATGTTTAATTTCGTTTCCTTACCTTTTACTAAGATTTAGAATTCGAATAGCTTTAAAATTCAATACAATAGTGGCGAATTCTAACCCTAATAAATGTACTTAAATTAGCATAGATACATAGCAATTAAGAAACAAACAGTGCCACTTTAGTGGTATTTACCAAGTATGTAGGCCGTAAGTAGCGTAATTAGTTTATAACTAGGTTTAAAAAGTAAATGTAACGCAGCACGTAAGTGTATCCTCGTATCACCTCAAAAGCTCTTATTCATATGGTTAATATTGTTCAACTCTATTGTGTTTAACAGTGATATAACTTTTTGTTGTTCTTGCGTTTGACATTTCTCGTTGTCGGGCGAGTTTTCTGTCGCTCCGCTCGCGTTATGGAGATGCGCCGACCGAAGGGTCGTAACAAGAGATGTGTCTAAAACGAGCACGATCAAGATAGATCCATTCTCGCTCAGGGGGTGCGTATTACACACTTATCCTATAATAAGCAAATTAATTATTATGATTTGTTTGCCGATGAAAAACTCACGTGAATTTATGGTTGTTTTGGGCTCATTTTTGACCTTTTCCGATCGTTCATTCAATTTTCACGAATTCGTTCATTGTTTTCGAGTTAAAAGTCTTCCTAGACGCCAAGAATGCATTTTCCAGCGGCAAGAGCTGTTTTCTTCGATTGATAACAACAGGTGAAAATTCGTTTCGCTGCGGTTGCTATCACTACGACACCAAAATATAACTGTTTCGGTTCGGACTTCTGCTGTCGTTCAATGAAAGTTGATGCATAGATAAATTTTGGATTATTTATTTGGGAATGATGTTTGTACGAGCATTTCAGATGTAGTTTTGCTATAATAATACTGAAAACCTAATTTGATAATCAATAAGTTCAGGGTTTCAGAGTCGTTCAGACACCAAACAATCAACATGCAAATATTGAGGTTTAGAGTTAATTTCAAAGATATATTGCTCCGCTGATTTCATAATGGTTTGCGCATTTAGTTTGTCTACATTATATCTGGACTGTATATAGGTAGTTTTAAGAAGCCAAACAATGAACTACGCATTCTCAGCTTGTTTTTTCTAAACTTTATCGGTTTGGTATAGAATGGGTGTATATACAGGGTTTTCCATTTCGGGCTTCCGAAAGTATACAGCCCTGCGCTGACAACCGTTTGACATAGCTGTCAACCAAAGCGTCATATCGTTAGTTGAAGGTCTGCCATTTTACAATATGGATCGTTTTAGGATCGCACAACGTGTTAATTTTGTTAAATTATACTATAAAAATGATGAAAAACCGGCAAATGTTTTTCGTGCATTACGGACGGATTTTGGTCGTCATGGACGGCCTACAGAGCACACAATCGCTAATGTAGTACGTAAATTCGAACAAACTGGATCCGTAGCGGATATTGTGAAACCTGTGCATCATCGTAATGTGCGTTCGGTCGAAAATATTGCTGTTGTTGCTGCCAGTGTGGAGGATGACCCGAATGTTTCGATTCCACGGCGTGCTCAGCAATTGGGCTTGTCAAACACATCATTGTGACGAATTTTGCATTTGGACTTGCACCTACATCCATATAAAGTCCAACTGGTACAAAAATTAGAGCGTGGTGATCATGGAATGCGTCGGGCATACGTCGATTGGGTGAACGAACAACAGCAGCAAAATGTTGAATTTTCGCATCAAATTTTCTTCAGCGATGATACACATTTCGAGCTCGGTGGCTATGTGAACACCCAAAATTTCCGTATATGGGGCTCAGAAAATCCACACGTGATTGTTGAGAGGCCATTGCATCCGCCAAAAGTCACTGTTTGGTGCGCATTATGGTCTGGTGGAGTCATCGGCCGTATTTCTTTGAAAATGAGGACGGCGAGACGGTAACTGTGAATGGTGAGCGCTATGGCCGCATGTTAACCGATTTTTTTCGCCACAAATTGAAGATATGGATACGGATGACACGTGGTTTCAGCAGGACGGCGCCACGTGCCACACAACACGACCGAACATGGCCATATTGCGAACGAAATTTGAGGGACGCATAATTTCGCGTTTTGGTGATGTCAATTGGCCGTCCAGATCATGCGATTTGAACCCACTAGACTTTTCTTGTGGGGTTATGCGAAAGACCGTGTCTATGCCAACTCTCCGCAAACTCTTGAACATTTGAAAGACAACATTCGTGAAGTTATGACCGAGATACCGCCCCATATGTGCCGAAAAGTCATCGAAAATTACCTGTTCCGGATAAAGGTGTGCGAGGAAGCCCTAGGTGGACATTTGAATGATGTTGTATTTCACACATAATGGCATAAACCAAACTTTAATTTGAAATAAAAGTTTCATCGAAATTCGAATTCTAAGTGTGTTTTATTTCAATTTACTTTCGGAAATTAAAGTTGGAAAACCCTGTATATATATATATATATATATATATATATATATATATATATATATATATATATATATATATATATATGTATATATATATATATATATATATATATATATATATATATATATATATATATATATATATATATATATATATATATATTTATATATATATATCCATTTTTCCCCTTTTTTTCCAAAAATGACATTTTTCAAAAATTCATAACTTGTGAACTACTGAACCGATTCAGACGGTTGACATATCAAACTAAAGCTAATTAGCTAGTCGTTATATTCTTGAAATTTAAACAATTTGGCGGTAATTTTGTCTATTCAGAGGAATGTGTCCTGTAAAGCTAGTCATTCTTCTAGTTCTACGTTTGCAAAAATTCCAGGTTTTGGTCTTGTCATTATTGTTTATATTCGTTTTTTATTGTTTTTGAGTCATGATTTTTCAAAGTTACTCGATGGTCCAAAAAATCATTTTTCCCTCTTTTCCCCAAAAAAGATTTTTTTCAAAAGTTTATTACTTTTGAACTACACATATCAAATTAAAGCTTAGAAATTATTTTTGAGAAAATAACACACTTGCCAATTAATTGGATTACAATCACATATATCCATTTCTAGTCGCATAGAAATATTGAGCTTGAGCTTGAGCTTGGGTAGACTGTACAATTCGTAGTTGCTCTCCGTGATAGACCTGAACCAACCAAATTGCACAAAGAATACACAGAATGACGCTTGGGACGAGCAAATCATTCTCGTTGTGCAATTTTCGGTGATTCGAGCTTCAAATGGTCAATAACGACGCCGGCCACGTCCTTACAGTCACCAGGGGAAGGGAAGGAATGTTAGTATTATATTCGCCGCCCGAAGGCCAGAAGGGTCGCCTGTATAGCGTGGTTCCCTAGCGTTTATCAAGGAAGAGATAGTTGTTAGTGGGATTGGTTGAGAAAAATCAGGATTGAGATGTGATTTCCTAAACGCGGAGTCTCAGCCATGTGACGGAATCCTGAAAAGGTAATCCACTGCTCCTATAATTTCACTATCTTGAAAACATGTGTATAATCATATATCTCATGGATGTGCGTGGGAAACATCTTTCGATGACCTACCAAGGCCTAACCTAACCTAACCTAACCTAACCTAACCTAGAGAAATCTTGGGTTTCTCGATAATCTAATCATTTATGATTTTTCCTTGAAACAAACACACAACATATAATACTGAACTCTGGTCTGGGCACTCCTGAAATTCGAAGCAATAATGGCAACACTGCTGAATTTTATGTGTCGTAACGCTTACGTATATTTAACCCATTACTGCCCAGGAGTAGGATATGCTTACTTTGCGACCATTGCGAGAAACTCGAATTTTGCAAGCTTCAATACACAACAAAACAACAAAAATGACATATAAAATGACACTGACACAGAAAATACTCTTAAATTGTCATGTGGTATCATTTAAAATGCGCTTAACACTTTAGTTTCACAGTTTTTCAAAAACGGGCATTTTTGCGTATTAAATTTCATACGCTGGGCACTAATGGGTTATTTCTGCTGCTCTGAATTGATGCACACCAACGCTTGCATATAGCCCCACATCACACAATACATACTTGCGAGCTCAAAAATGGCAAGAAACGAACACTTTCACATGTAATCCTGAGTTTGCCAACAATGATGATGTTGTGATAACAATGCACATGACCGGCGTGAATACGCATATTTAAACTTCTAGACAAAATTAAATGTAGGGGAATACACAAATACGATTTCACCATCCGAGTATTAATTTTCTTCTATCTCGCTAACTACAAAAAATAACTGTGATAATAACACAACGCAATTACACACACCGATCGCTCTACATATACATTCGCTCAGAGCGATTTTCACGCTTCTTTCTCTATATTTTACACACGCGCTGCAGAGAAACACCAATCAGCACAATGGCGAAACAGTACCACCGGGAAACTTCTCGAAAAATTCACATAGATCTTCAGCCAGATACATCCATTTGGAGTGCACAAAAGCACAAGGCACTCCCCCGCGGGGCCCATACACTATCTATCACTTGAACGACAAAAAAACATGAGCACTCAAGCAGAAAAAAACATGCATTTTTCTTATTCAACTGATTATGTTCCACTTATATTTATTTTCATGGAATGCCCAATCTTCCCAGTTGATCATCACTGCACACTATTAATACACGAGATGATAACTGTATCGCGAAAATATAAGGGGAACACTTTGCCAACAGAATCGGCCAAAAACGCGTTCAAGCATGTTTGACAACGAAGAAGAGTCAAACGAGGAGCAAAGTAAAAACCATCCTCTCGCGACGACTGCCCGATCGAGACTCCCTTTTTCTAGTCGCATAGAAACATTGAACGAAAATTGAAAACAGGTGAGGGGCTTAAGGCCGTTTTATATTATCAGGCAAGTAGCGTAAACGGCACGTACCGACACCGGCAGACAAATACATGATGTATTCATATCATCAGACATAGCAACTTCTCTGTACGGACCGGCAGCGCAGACGGAGCGGAGAAATGCTACTGGTGATTGAACCGATGTCGTACCGAAGAGCGACGAACGCACCCACACCACGAACTTCGACGTTGGGTTTGTATGTATGGTGCTACTCGCCCATGTAGTTCGTGCCCGGCACCGGCAAAATATTCTTTTCGAGAATTCCTTCATGCATTTGTCTGAAGCGTGCTGTGTATGCCCGGAGCCGTTCCGCTATATATACGCATACACATTTGAAACACACGCAATAATATTTGTCTTGCATGAAACGTGCCGTGCCGGTTACGCTACGTGCCTGATAATATAATATTACCTTTAAGGTACCTTTAAGGTAATATTATATTATCAGGCACGTAGCGTAACCGGCACGGCACGTTTCATGCAAGACCAATATTATTGCGTGTGTTTCAAATGTATATGCGTATATATAGCGGAACGGCTCCGAACATACACAGCACGTTTCAGACAAATGCATGAAGGAATTCTCGAAAAGAATATTTTGCCGGTGCCGGGCACGACTACACGGGCGAGTAGCACCATCCATACAAATCAAACGTCGAAGTTCGTGGTGTGGGTGCGTTCGTCGCTCTTCGGTACGACATCGGTTCAATCACCAGTAGCATTTCTCCGCTTCGTCCGCGTTGCCGGTCCGTACAGAGAAGTTGCTATGTCTGATGATATGAATACATCATGTATTTGTCTGCCGGTGTCGGTACGTGCCGTTCACGCTACGTGCTGGATAATATAAAACGGCCTTTAGAATGAAAGTGGTGTAAGTGATTTGATCGATTTCTCTAGAGTTATTAACTAAACAAAAAGTTGATGAAGAGAAATCGATCAAGTCTCTTACACCCCTTGCATTCTAAGCCCCCCATGTTAACTTTGGAAAGTCATAACTTAAAAACGAAAAATAACACCTCTCTGATATTCGGATATATTAGGCTGTCAAAAAAGTCCTGCGGTATTTTTTTTTAATTTTCATTTGTTCATAAAATTAGTTACAATCATTTGTTTTAAGTCAAATATGCGCCGTTTTGTTCGATGACTTATTCCCAACGAGATGCCAACTTCATAATACCCCTGTTATAGAAGCTCGCTTCCTTATTGGCAAAAAACTCGGATAGCCAATGCAGTGACCCTCTCCCACGAATAGAACATCTCAGATAATTTCAATATGAATAAGTATTTACAATAAGAAAGATTCCTACTGAAGATAGGGGAGAATCCAACCAAGGATTTTCCAACAGGAACGATGGAATTTTCCATACTGTGCAAGTTGAAAATTCCCTACACATAGCAGGTAGCCAGTAAGTTAGTTCTAACGTTTTTAGAGTTCTGTACATCCTCACAGAGGGATCGAGGATTAGAGAGAAAAAATAAATGAGTTGATAGTTGAACATCGAGAAGAACAGTTGTTTCTCTCGATAGAACAAAAAAGAAAGGTGCCCCAGACCGCTCGGGCGTTACACCAATTTTCACAGGCCTTTTTTGTGGCTAACTTCTGACTACCTAGCTCGTTCGTCATGGACAAAAACAGGTGGTAGTCACATGGTGCAAGGTCCGGACTATACGGCGGATGCAAAAGAATCTCCCATCCGAGCTCCCGGAGCTTCTGGCGCGTCACCAAAGAAGTGTGTGGCCTGGCGTTGTCCTGATGTAAGACAATGCGGCCTCTGTTTATCAAAGATGGCCTCTTCTTCATGAGTGCTACCTTCTAGCGGTCCAGTTGTTGGCAGTACAGGTCCGAATTGAGCGTTTGGCCATAGGGAAGCAGCTCATAATAGATTATTCCTTGACAATTCCACCAAACACACAGCAGAACCTTCCTGGCCGTTAATGAGGGCTTGGCCACCGTCTGAGTCGCTTCAGCGGGCTTCGACCACGACCGTTTGCGCTTCACGTTGTCGTAAGTGACCCACTTTTCATCGCCAGTCACCATCCGCTTCAGAAACGGGTCGATTTTGTTGCGATTCAGCAGCGATTCACATGCGTCGATACGGTCAAAGATGTTTTTTTGCGTCAACGTGTGTGGCACCCATACATCGAGCTTCTTTGTGAATCCAAGCTTCTTCAAATGGTTAATAACGGTTTGATGACTTATCCCCAGCTCTTGGCCGATGCTATGGCTGCTACTATGCCGGTCTTTCTCAGCTAATTCAGCGATTTTGTCGCAATTTTCGACGACAGGCCTTCCGGAGCGTGGCGCATCTTCGACGACCTCTACACCAGTACGAAAACGTTGAAACCATCGTTGTGCGGTGGAAATGGAAACTGTATCGGGTCCATAAACTGTACAAATTTTATTGGCAGCTTGAGATGCATTTTTGCCTTTGTCATAGTAGTACTGTAAAATATGTCGGATTTTCTTTTTATTTTGCTCCATATTTGCGACACTATAACTCACGAACGACTTAACTAAACAAAACACTGTCAAGGACTATACTATAGCGCGCAAAAATACCTTTCCAACAAGCAATAGTATGACCCGATACAATGAATACAACTAGAACTACGCGCTTACAACGACACCTCGCGGAAATACCGCAGGACTTTTTTGACAGCCTAATATTATGAGAAAAAAATCTCAGCTTCCAGGAAAAAATATAAAAACATATGGCGCCCTTGGTCCCGAAACGATGTAAACTATAAAAAAAGAAATATAATCAATAATTACGAAAATAAGATCCATTTTTATTCAGAGTGTAATATTTTTTCAAACAAGACCAGCTCATTGGCTTTAACTTGATGTATTGATGATCTGAATCGGTTCAGTAGATCAAAAGTTATAATTTATTGCAATGGAAAAAATGGGAAAAAATATTTTTGGACCATCGGTTAACTTTGAAAAATTATAACTCAAAAACGAAAAAACGCCTCCTTGGTTTTGAGATATGTAGTGTGAAAAATCCTCAGCTTTCCAGAAAAAATATAATAAAAATATAGCGCCTTTGGTCCTGAGACTATGAAAACAATAAAAAACCAATACGATCATTAATAACGAGAGCAGAATTCAAATTTTCTGCAAATATAGTATTTTGTCAAAAAAGACTAGGTGATTGGCTTTGATTTGATATGTCGATCATCTGAATCGGTCTAGTAGTTCAAAAGTTTTTTGGAATTGCAATATACTATTCTGTATCAGTTTACCAAACGCAGTTTAAATTTGTTAGAATTTCAAATTATCAATATTACTACTGAAGTAGTAATATTGATAATTTGATAAACTAAAAAGATATTTCAAAAATTTGGATGCATTCTATAATAATATCCGAAGTAATAAACAAGCGGATTGAATAATATAATTCCGTAGTTCTACGTCGAAAATGTCGATAATTTGAAATTTGAACAGTGCCAAACTGCGTTTGGTAAACTGATACAGAACAATATTGTGCAATTTTAAATGAAATCGACAAATGACAAAACATGAGTATTTTTTGATTCGAAGGAAAGTTTGTATTCCATTTGGGTTGGAGGCAATATGATTTTTCTACAGCAATTGGGAATTCTTTGACTGAAGCGCAACTTTTCAACTTTTTTTTACGTTTTTAGTAAGAAAAATCTTTGATAATCTGTATCTCAACAACTATGAGTCGTACCACAATAGCGTCTTAGAAAAAGTTATAGAGTATTTATGCTTAAACGTGATAAAAATTGATTTACGAAAAAATACTTTAATTTGCAATATCTAAAAAGCATACTTTTCAATTTTTGTTTCATTTATGCTTATAAAGTAGATGTCATGCTGAAAATTAGAATGGTTGTGGTAAAACAATTTTTTAAAATTAGAATCCAATGTGGTAAAACTATTTTTGAGAACTTTGTGGAACATCGAATTTTTGTATGTTAACAACCAATTTTAGCCACAAATTATGAATCCTGATGTGATTTAAAACAAAAAAGCTCATAATCAATCTTCTTCTAAATGCGGCCGTTCTCGAGATATTAAAAAAGTCGTTCCAATTTATTGCCTTTTTGATAATAAATAAGTTCTTTTAATATTTTGGTCGTGTTATACCGTCATGTTCATAAAATTTTATAAATTTGCTTATAATTTCCAACATTTTTTTTCCAAATACGTCATTATGGTAAAACTATATGTTTACTTAGGAGTTACCTTGATAAACATTTGAACACATGTGGGTTAATAGAAAACGTAGCGATATCAAAAAATGTTTTTTTCTATCTTAATACAAACTTTTAACAATTTATTCGTGTTGCACAATCAAA
The DNA here is from genome assembly GCF_029784135.1 of Toxorhynchites rutilus septentrionalis. Lineage (NCBI taxonomy): Eukaryota > Metazoa > Arthropoda > Insecta > Diptera > Culicidae > Toxorhynchites > Toxorhynchites rutilus. The sequence goes on from NC_073746.1 coordinate 88,093,930, forward strand.
ACCCGAACAGTATTTATCGCAAAACATTTGACCCGTATTTTTTATGTTTTGTATTAGGGTGACCATTTCCATTTTAGGGTTGTCCGAAAAATCAACTTTTTTCTCTTTTTTCCAAAAATGACTTTTTTTAAAAATTCATAGCTTTTGAACTACTGGTTTGATTTTTTGGTCCATCGGTTAACTTTGAAAAATCATAACTCGAAAACCAAAAAAAAAACAATCTCTGGTTTTGACATATGTTATGTGAAAAATCTTCAGCTTTTCAGAAAAAACATAAAAACATATAGCGCCCTTGGTCCCGAGACTATGAAAATAATAAAAAACGAATACAATTCGAACAAAATTCGATTTTTCTGCAGGTGCATTTTTTTTCAAAAAAACCAGGTGGTTGGCTTTAATCGGCTGAATTAGTCTAGTAGTTCACAGATTATAAGTTTTTGAAAAAAGTCATTTTTGGAAAAAAGAGGAAAAAGTTGATTATTCGGACAACCCTAAAATAGAAATGGTCACCCTACTGAAAAAATAAAAAAACGGATCTAATGTTTTGTGGTAAAGAACAAAACTACCACTTTTCAGAAACCACTATATCGGTTTGGCATGGAATGGCTGAATCTATATATATATATATATATATATATATATATAAAAATGTATTTCTGTCTGTCTGTCTGATTCTTATGGACTCGGAAACTACTGAACCGATCGACATGAAAATTGGTATGTAGGGGTTTTTGGGGTCGGGGAAGGTTCTTATGATATTTCCAGACCCCTCCCCCTCTCTAAGGGGGGCTGTCATACAAATGAAACACAAATTTCTTCATTACTCGAAAGTTAAACAAGCAAACGAAACCAAATTTGGCATGTGGAGGTTTTAGAGTGTAATAAATATTTTTACGGTGGTTAGCAACTCCACCCCCCTCTTTATGGTGAATGGACACTCCTCCCCCCTCTCTAAGGGGTGAAGAGGGGAGGGGTCTGTCTTTTTTCTATCATATTTTCTGTATCAAACTTTTATTCCATGTAACGGAGAAACATGTTATTTGCAAGTGTTTGAAAAATATTGAACGAGAATTGTGTCTGAAAATAATCTGATATTATAATGATGAGTTTTGGTAGAAGTACTAGGAATTTTATAGTAAAAGGTAAATTCACGGGATCGATTAGAAAAACAATCAATGAACAGTGCTACGATTGGACTCAGGAACTTGCGCTTAGTAAGAAAACGTGAATGTTTGAAGGTATTGATTTTTTTATTGCTATTGATAACAAAAAACAAATTTTGGGCGGGACGAAGTTTGCCGGATCAGCTAGTATGTATATAAAGTTACTCAGATTGAAACATCGTTCATCAGTCGAACAATCTTCCTTATAGAGTAAACAGTATTCCACAATGGACTGCAACAAAATTTTCTTTTGTTGTAGACCTTTTCCTTAACTTAATGGGATGCAATATTCTTCTAAATACATTTAAAAAATTGCGGATCATTCACTATCGATATTACAAAGCTTTTTACCGGAAATATAGTTGTAAACACCATTTCCCTTGGCGTTGTTCTGCCTGTTAGAAATTGCTTCCCCCAGACGAATGCTATTACAGAAGTTGTTTCAACAGAGGGAAAAAATCAAACGCAAGCGATTCCGTACCGACTGTCACCGATGATCATCGATAATGGGACTCATCCAGCGCATCCCATCCTTTTGTCCTTCGACGAAACCCGCCGATAAAAGCTAGCGAAGCCTGGACTAAAAATGAGACAAAGTGGGCGCAAAATAAATTAGGCACCTACTTTTGGGAACGGCTTGTCTACGAGCCTCCGGGTACTTGGATATTCTGGTCAGTCGTCCCATCGAATGGGTGCACATGTGTTGTTCGGCTGGACGGTAAGCAGGGATGGGAGAAAAAAAAACCTATTGACGATAAGCACAACACGTTCAGGATAGATTCTTGACTTCCGGAATGTGACCAATTGGACGATGGCGCCTTGGGGTTGGGAGGGATGCAGGGCACCGAAGATTGCAGTCCCACCTACGAGCGTTCGGTCATGAATCATTCCGGACATAATGGAAAAATGTTGCTACGTGACCAAATCGATGGTTAACACAGTTTGTGCCCTTCACGGGGCTTGTGGGAGTATGGACACATTCCCACTAAGTTGCCATGATAGGCAAGGGATGAAGGTTGGCTGATGGGACGAATGTGAAAGCGCGAAAATGAAACTCACTTAACAAGTTTTCCTGTGTGCCTTAGCCGCACACTTCATCCCTGTTCGCACTTGATTCACTAATATGTTCCCAAGCGCCCACGCCGGTAGGCGTGTAACATTTCTTTTATGGGGCGTGTGACACAAATTGAGAATAATCATCGAGCAGCGGACGTGTCCTCACCGAGGCTCTATTGGTTCACGCAGCCAGTTGATGAAAAACAATAGCATGGAACGGAACGTGTGTGGCATACAGGAACACTTGAGCCGATGTTCAAGCCCCAGCCCATCAGACAGCGCACTAAATCTTCAATCCTGCCATCCCTGCCGACAATATACGTAGAGAATAGCATAATTCGAGGCAGGAGGCAACAAATCTTTTCCCTTCGATGATGCCATAAATATATTCGCACTTGAGTTTCGGTTGACGTTGAGAACGCATTACGGGTATATCCTGAATCTTATCTTGGCTGTCCAATAGATCTAAATTTTCACCCGAAATAGCCCATTTTTCGCAAACAGAATAAGATGGGTGAGAGCCAGCATGTAAATTTAATATGTACCGGCATTAAATATACATTTCTCTTGTTCAATTCCGACTCTATTAATGCATGTGAATGGGAGCATGACCGGGTGGTTCCCTAAGCCCAGGTCTTTGTGTATTGTCTATGAAGATTGCGCAAAGGACCTCCTTGGGCTGTGGGATGGAAGGATAAAAAACACTCGAGAACTGTACGAGTTGAAGGTACGAATCCAGAAATGTGTACGTGTGGCGGAGCTGAAAAGAATGCATGTATTAAAATCCAGCCGGATTTCGGACAGCCATTCCCCGCAAGAGTTGCTGAGGAAGCGAACTCCAGCGCTGACTCAGAGAAGAGGTTTGGAATCTAATGTGATGTATGCTGCTTTGTATGGAGGATGCGATTCGCAACCGTAATCCGAAAGTGACAGGGCCAGCGCGATTCGGCAAACGGAGACTTTTTTTCGGAGACATTTAGGGACGGTGTCGATTCCACATCGTTTGATCGTGGAGCAGATTGAGGAAAAGCGGATAATGGAAAAATACGTTACATAGAAGCAGGGAAAAAGTTGACAAGACATTTTTTTTTGTTGAGTTGAATAGATATTAAAACTGCATACTAATATTCCTCCATTTCTTTTAATGATATCGAACATGAACCCAGAACACAAAATTCGAATTATATTATAATATGCATCGTCTATTCAAATTTATATTTTCAGAATTTTCGTTTGATAGCCATGTTTAGTGCTTTTTTTATCCCATTTATTTATTTATTAGGCTCATTAGCATTTTATCTGTTACAGAGCCGGGTTTTTATCGTGTACATGTACATATCTTTATGTTTCTATAAATTGTAAATGACACAGTAGTAGTAGTAGCCATTTAGGCGTTAGGTTGTGTGTTCCATTACATTATGGTAAATTACACTGTAGTAGCCATTTAGGCGTAAGGGTATTTTATCTGTTCTTCCATTGTTCAGCAGACCGGACAGCGGAGCCAGTTGATATTGATCATTGTTGGGTTATTTATAGAACAGCAGCCCTGATGTTTCTTGCAGAGCAGAGCAGTTGTATGGATGAATCGATCATTGTTCCACCGTGGATCGATCTTCATCGCTGATGATTGTTGCGTGGACGTAGTTATTCTATAACAACACAAAGATGGTCAATTGAGGGCCCTGAGTTATGTTTAGTGCTTAACGAGCAGATATTTCTCATCTCGTAGGAAGCAATAAGGAAGTTCTCAAATTGCATCATTTAAAGATCTTGTGATGTAAGTTGGCCACCGAGATGATGTCGATTGTCATGCTGCTGGACTTCATCTTGTGGGACTTTGCGAGAGTTAATTGAACCTTGTTGAGTTTTTAAATATATTGATGTACGTTTTATCTATATATATAAAAATGGATTTCTGTCTGTCTGTCTGATTCTTATGGACTCGGAAACTACTGAACCGATCAACATGAAAATTTGCGTGTAGGGGTTTTTGGGGCCGGGGAAGGTTTTCTTGATAGTTCGAGACCCTATCTAAGGGGGGGCTGCCATACAAATGAAAAACAAATTTCTGCATTACTCGAGAATTATTCAAGCAAATGAAACAAAATTAGACATCTGAAGGTTTAAGGGTGCAATAAATGTTTCTATGGTGGTTATACACTCCTCCCTTCTCTCTGGAGGGGGGGGGGGTACTGCTATGGTGGTTCAACACTCCTCCTACCTTTCTGAAGAGGGGAGTGGGGAGGTCTGCCATAGAAATGAAACAGTTTTGTTAGAAATACTAGGAATTTTATAATAAAAGGTAAATTCAACGTGGTCAATTAGAAGATCAATCAATGAACAGTTCTGCGATTGGACCCATGAACTTGCTCATAGTAAGAAAACGTGGATGTTTGAAGGTATTGATTACAAAAAACAAATTTTGGGCGGGACGAAGTTTGCCGGGTCAGCTAGTATGAAATAAAACAATTTATCGGAAACTATCATTTCGATATAATATCCGGATCTGGTTCTTCTATTTGCATTGAAGCAAACCCAATTACATTTAAGTTAGAACTTCGTGGAAAAGTGGAAATTGGAAATTGGCTGAATTGGTTACCAAAATGAGTGAATCTAATGAAATTCACATGAGCTAATCATAATTTAAGAGAAAAGCTTTGGATAAATCTACACGGAAAATCTTATTATGATGATAAATTTTCTCTGTTTCAAAATGAGTTTTAGAAGAGATTCAAAGATATTTGAAAAATAGGGATTCTTTTTTCAAATATTGTATTTATTTTCCAGTCCTGATACGAAAATAATATTTATTAGAGAAACAAAAAACAAGTAACATTAAACATAATTTAGGTTTCCGTAGGTTTAGCCAATGATCGTACCTGCTATTTAATGTCCCTCTTTAGGTTCTGTACAACCGTCTCCTCGATGTTTTGCTCACATTTATTCAGTCTTTTCTAAACTGCTCCAGGCTACTCCCAAGTCTTCCTCCCGCAGTCGTCGTTTCATCGAAACTCAAAATTTTTCAATAGGCTTTATTTGCGGGCAATACGGAGAATTCATCTCCTTGTCAACAGTATCGACCTTGTTCATCGCATAATAGAGTTCTATTGCCAAATCATGAATTTCATTCGCAAACTTATCTGCAAAAAAATGAATAAATTTGACAGGAACCTGTCCCTAGCAGAATGTTTAAAATATTTTCGTCCCGGGATTTGTTTAGTTACCGTTTTGTCTCAAATTCCGACTTCTTCGAATGTAAGTTTACTGAACTTTAATGTTATAAATAAATGAACAATGAAAACCTTCACATTTCCGGGGTATATGCTCATTTTAAGATCATTTACAGGTATCGATACAATCTATAATTTTAAATACTAAGCATTTACAAAAAAGTGACCAGTGATAAAATGATTGTGTTAGCAAATTTCGTAAAAACAAGCAACGGGAATTTTTTTTAAATTTTGTTGTTGTTTTTACTCTTTTGTTATGTGTTTTCATGTTAATTGCTAGAAAAGATAAGATTCTATTATCAGCTGAAAAAATTATCTCTTATGCAGAAATGCAGTTTTTTTGCATTTTTGGAAAGTTTATGCCCTCAGAAATGTTGTCCTAAAAGGATTTTTCGATATTTGATTTCGTTGGAATGTTACAGCCAAAAATATGAAGCCACCTCAAGGGATATAGTATTGCTGTACGAATTTTAAAACGCGTTTTTCTCGAAACCATGTTATTTCAACTAGTGGTATCGATATCTCAGGATCTACTCGATCGATTTGGCTGAAATTTTTTATCAGCATGTAAAAATGAATTGTCTAAGGCAGTGGTGGCCAGGTATAGACATGGTGCGGGCCGCATTACAAGTTTCATTACAGCCGCGGGCCGCAATGATTTTTCTCTCACTACTTTTCATAATGAAATTTAAAATATACCTTTTTCAACTGGTATTTTTTTGACTCACTTTTTATTTTAAATTATAAAGCATTCAGTTTTATACAGTTATAAGACTCATAACTCGAGAACACAATTAGATAAAAACCCAGAACTTTTATTGAAGGTATAAAAGTATCCAGAATTAACATTTTTGGCAAAATTATTCGATAATCTCCTCTTCAAGCAGAGTTGAAAACGCTAAGGCCAATCGTCAATCGCTGCAGCTTTTCTTTAGAACTCTTCAACAAAATGGTAACTCCAATGAGAACATCCACAGATACCTTCAAAGTTAATATTCCGATGGAATGGCAAATGCCTAATCATTTGCGGAAAAGAAGTCTAGTAATTTTATTGCTAGTCTCGTTACGGAACACGAATCGTCCAACGGTTTGAGCAGCTCGTAAATCTGTTTTGTAGTTTTCCCGCACTTAAATAACGTGACAGTTGCCATACGCTTCTCGAACAGACTGAACTTTATCGTTGCTTGGGAACCGAACAAGTGCTGATGGGACCACGAAACTTGGTGAGAGTGAGGGAGTTTAAAAAAAAAACTTGTTTTATAAAAGTCTTTGTCTTTGTTTTCTCTTTAAACATTGAATAAACATTTCACATTTCTATTCAAACATCAAAGGCATTTCATTTTGATTCTCAGAGTAAAGGTCATAAAAAAATTTGAAAGCCCAGAAAACATATTTTCCAGGGCATTCATTTTGAACCGTCATGGAATTATTTAATTGAATAAATTATTTGAAAATTATAATTATAAATTCAACAACTGAAATACATCCAGAACTCCGCTGACAATAATCCCGTTGAACCCAATCGTGGCATTTAGTTGAAATCTTGGTAGTAGTCCCAGTTCTTGTTTTGTAATAACCAAACTTACAAAACTGCTTCTCTTAAGTTTACGACCACTGACCTTACAAAAGGTCCAATGTTTATGAAATTTGTCAAGTGGGTTTTGGTGACATTAGAATCAATGTCTACTAAAAACAAATGTACATTTTTTTACGATCCAAAAGACCAGAAAAATCAAAAAGAAATATCGATTTTCGCGACTTTTTTGGAGTAGAAGAATAAGATACGAAACATCGAAAATCGAAGAGTAAAAGATCGATCTTTTAAATACCGATCCAAGATCGCCCAATCCTTTTCACTATCACTAATTTTACATCTTCGAAAGTTCTCCAAATGTTGACATTATGTTAATTAACTTTGTCAGGTGGTGAGAAAATCGATGAACATTAAAAAAAAGAAACTCTGAGATCGAAAAAATCGAAAGAAAAAGATCGATCTCCACGATTTTTTCCGGAACAATGAATCGATTTAAAAAATTCGAGATCGAAATGGAAAAGATCGAAATTCGAACCAAGATCGCCCAATCCTGATGTAAATAATCGGAACTGAATGGGGTAGAGAAAATTGGGGAATTCTTTCATGTGCTTCGAAGTACCAAAATCTGCGAGAAAAATCAGCATTAATCGACTTTCCTAGTTGTTGACAGTTGAGAAAATCTCAATGTCAGAAAATGGGTAAAATGAAAATTTTCCATTTGTTGTTTGAACTTGCGTTTGTCTTCGAGTGAAAAAAAAAGAAAAAAGAAGAAAGGAGAAGAATTTTCAACTGTATTCTCAATTCGACTCAAATGATTTTTTTTCAAAATCAGGCTGCGGGCCGCATGAACTACGTTGCAGGAACGCATGCGGCCCGCGGGCCGTTTGTTGGCCACCACTGGTCTAAGGCGTTACATAGCCGTTTTTTGATATCATTTTTCTCGATTTTTAAAAAATCGCTGTTTAGTGACTTTTTATGAAAAATATCTCAATATCTCAAAATATTCATTGGAATTTGTTCTACGACACCCCGTTGCTTCAGAACCGATACCACCAGCAAGGTACCGATTTTCAGACAGCATCTACGCATTCAGCTATCAACAACGTAATAATCATTATTTGTGCACTCAAAAAATGGAAAATACATCTTCAAATATACCTTAAACAATAACCAAAATACATGAACACTTCGCTTTAATCGTAACATCCGAAAAAATCCACGAAAATTCATTATTTTCCGACCTTCCAGACGGGGGTCCCCCCTTTAAGTAGTGTTCGGAATTTGAATCAAATTTCGATGCATGATTCAAATTCGGAACAGTAGATGTTTGTACACACTATTTTCAGGCGAATACAGCAATAGTTCACAAATTGGGGTACATGGGGTCAATTCTGGAGCAACAATATAAAAGACCTACCAACATTTGCAAACAAATGTTTGTAAGCTCTCCCCTTGCTCAATGTAGGTCGCGGGCGCAAACAAACAAGAGTTAAATTTATTTTATTGGTCAGGTATCCAACTAAAACTACAACAACAACAGTTTTGATTCTATTATATACAGACTCGATTATATACAATTTTGGACTCTATTATACAGTGTCGGACAAACCATTGAGACCGCTGCTCAAGCAAATAATCCAATTCAGTGCTTTAATCCATTTATAATAATTTATTTGCATTGTTCGAAGAAATTTATGACATGAGTAGTAAAACAATAGTTATTCATTAAAAATGCGTTTTATGATTACTTAACAACTAAAAAGACGCGACCAAAATTGAGACTGATATTAAACTTTACGGTAAAAATTAGAAACAAGAAAATTCATACCGTGAAAAGCTTCTAGGGTTAGTAATTGGTCGTGTAACCTTTGTTATCCATCACCTCACGCATACGTTTTGGCATGGATTCCACTAGATTCTGGCATGTGGTGACCGGGATGGCGTATCAACAAGCTTGGATCCTATCTCACAGTTGCTGCTTATTATCCGTGTACGGCGACCTTTTCACGATCTCCCATAGGTTCTCTATAGGGTTCAGATCCGGTGACTGTAATGGCCACTTCTTGACGTCGAAATTGCTATCCTGGAACATGGCATATTGACGGTCTTGGCAGTGTGCTTAGGATTTGAGTGTAGAAGCACTGATCCATGATCTTATCCACCCAGTACAGGGAGCCAAGGCCGTACCAGGGGAAGCACCCCCACACCATAATGTTCCCTCCTTCATGCTTGAATATCTTCGTGGTATACTGTGGCATGTAAGCACAGCCTATTGGACGACGAACCCAAGTTTTTCCGTCCGAAAAAATTGGCGGATGTCCGATCGAGAGAGTCAGCATGGTGATGGACCTTGGAGTTCATCTCGATCCACAGATCATTATTCTAACGTAATTAATAAGACAAACAGGAACTTAGGTTTGAACTGAATGTTCGATCAGCCCTGGAGATGGCTTTAGTGGTATGGAGTCCATCTGCGCACGTGTGGAACAACCACATCATATGTTTCCACCTCCGGCGGTAATGAACCATTTATCTCGCAAATGGCTAACATGGGTAGCCACGGATTCTTTCATAGACGAATTTCATACCAAGTTGACTGGGCATTGGAAACACCATCTCAGATTGCAGTGGAATGTTGTTGGTATAAAGAAATTGGTCCTTAAAGCGGCTTTGCATACTTGGAATATAAAAAAAATTCTACTACTTTTTTAAATTTTTCAAAAATTTCTAGCTCAAAAATTATAAAACCTTCAAAATATTAGTCGAAGAATGAAATGTAAGTATTCAAATGAAATTTTCATTAGAATATAGCATAACCAATATAATTTATAATATCAACATGTCGTATGCATTTCTAAGCAAGTGATTTGAGCAAGTGAAATAATAATTGTATTGATATGAACACAATTTTATTCTATTGATTTTCATGACATGAAACGCTATGACTCAGGAATAACATTTTATTGAGTGGTTTTTATAGCTGTTTCGATGATGTTGTCTGGCATCAGTGTCGAAAAAATAACGATGCTTTCACCAATACGAACAAAACCATTGCCGATGATTGAAAAATGAAAATATAACTTTCAGAGCACTAGCTCGAGTTTTCCGACGTTTTTCACTGTACAGTGCGACAGCAGATGAAAATTTAATATCTTGTGAGTAATTGATTAGAGTTTGGTTGATATTACTTGATGGGAAGTGTGCGAAAACGATCATTTTCTTCACACTGTTTCGCAAAGTTATTGATTTTCGGGCGAGGGGTGAGGGAGGGAGACGAAAAAATGAGCGCCATTGTGGCAGCCATTTGTGGCTAGCTTCCACCTTCACCTTAAGCTACAAGGCTTTACTATTATTGAATAATCCACCAGAGCATCCTTCTAATTCATCTGAACTATCTGAAAATGTCATGATTGAATACCTTCCGAAAAATACAACAACTCTGATCCAGCCAATGGATCAGAGTGCAATAGCCATTTTAAGGTATATTACCTACGCCAAAATTTCCGAATCCGATGGTAACTCTTCAATAAAAACATTTTGGGATAACTATAATATCAAGGATGCTGTTGACAGCATCAGTGAATCACGGAAGAAATTAATGTTAACAACAATGAACATTGTTTGGAATTAAAATATGGCCAGAATATGTAAAAAGTACTGATGCAGAAGTTAATTTCCTTCCTGAAGTTGGGCAGAACATTTTGGAGCTAGTACATGATCCCGGCTTTATAGGTTTGAACCAGCCTTATGTGCTTGATCTACTTGAAGCTGGTAGGGAACCTCTTTCACATGAGGAACTCATTCAATTGCAAACAGAACCAGCATTTGATGAAGAGACAGAGCCTGCTGTATCCAAACAGCTAACATCAAAAATATTGTCGAAAGATTTTTCCTATTTCAATCAAGGAATAAGGGTGCTCATACACTGTTTGACCGAAGCCAAATATTTGACTCTTTTTGACAAATTTTGTTTTTTGAAATTTGGTCAACTGATCAAATATTTTCTACACAAAACACGACAAGCAAATATTCAATTATTGGATGCCTAGAATATTTTTTTCAGTCTGTTCTTCGAACCTGTCGGTACATGGTTAGGTTACCTTGAATATTTCAGTTGATTTTTTCCATGTTCGGTGTTTGATATTGTTTACTACTGTTGAAAATTGAAGAGTGGTAAACAAAATAGTGTTTGTACAAATATCAAATCAAACCTTATCTGTCAAAAAATATCAAATATTTGACCTCCGGGCAAACAGTGTACGGCCACCATAAGTATCCTCCTAAAATTTCTCTAGGAATTAATTCAGCCATTAGCTGTTATAAACCACTGAAGAATTAAATAGACAAGAAAGCAAGGCAAACGACGTTGGACTTTTCTTTAAGCCAGGTCCATACTTGATTGAAGCCATTTAAAAAAATATGTTTGTATACATACACATATTTTATGTAACATGAAGTTGATTTTTTCTTATTTATAGATTATTATTGGTTTTAGGAGTCTGTTATTATTTTATGTACAAATATCTTATTTTTCTTCTTAAATGACACAAACATTCCTAGAGAAACTTCGCCGTTTCAACGTAGTATTACTTGCGTCATTTGTTATTAGTACTTAGTTGAGAATCCTATGCCAAATAACACGCCTTGAATGCATTCTGAGTGACCAGCTCTAGAATACGCATGACCACAGTGCAAGTCGGTAGAATTTATTTGTCGAAAAATTTCCCCGACCAGAACGATAATCGAACCCGAACACCTGGCATGTTAGGTGTGACGCTAACCATTCGATCACGGGAGCACGGTAGCATGTACAAAAATAAGTACTTCTTATTTATGTATTTTTTATTTAAATGAAATAAAAAGATAAAATGAATTTTTTAACAAATTTGAAACCGACCCGATTGAATTTGTTTGATTTTTTATTAGGATAATTGATTCCTTATACGGTTTTTCGCTTTGCGGCCACGTTTTGTGGAAAGTATCTAGGCCGTAAAGCGAGGTGTGGGTGTACTACATAACAATTATGCCTCTTCTTTTTTTTCCGTGTTTATCTCATACATACCGTAAACTTGCTCATTCCCTTCGTTTCTAGCCTTGAAAAAGACCATTCCGGAAAAAAATAATTTTAACTCTCGGCCATTTGGAGAAAGGCTGCATTAAAATAGCATTTGGGATGTCTCGAGAATCGCCGCCTTCCAGATGCTCGTGATGTGACAGATGAATCATGAATGAATTGTGCCCAGCTGCCATGTTAGGGTCTCGTTGATGGCGTTTCGGTTTGAAGGTACAATAAATTAAAGAGGAAATGTATGGGAAAATGAGGATGATTCTAAATCCCGTCAACCTCAATCATTTGCGAACTGTGAATGTTTGAAGCAAGAAGAAATATTAACTTTTTTTTTTTTTTTTTTCCAAAATATATTTTTTATTAAGGCACATGTGGCGTTAGCCTGACGGGGCCGGGAGTCCAATATTTTGACAATTTTTGTCTTACAACTATGTTAGTAATATGTAACCGATTACTCGCGGTTGGCTCGAGGTTAGTATTACAAGTGTTCTCATAATTGGTATTAACTTTTTAACCGTGTCTATTTTATGATTTAACATGCTTAAAAAGATCTAGTCCTCTGTGAAGTGTGTGTTTTTCCAGGCTAGACAAAAGTACGAATCATTTTGAGTGAGTGCTCCAAGACAAGTCCTTTTATTCTGACAAAGTGATGCGTAGAATGTTGACGCGGTATGCAACATCTCAGATCATCATCTCGAAAGAAAAAAAATATGGCAGGTATGACGAACCAACTATAAGCAATATCCAGCAAACATTAAATCGCATAACAAGCGTATATATAATGTGCCCTAAAATTTGGTTGGCATATAAAGCGCCTAACTGTCATATGCATGCAAAATTTGAGGGATACATGGCGAATGCTTACCGATTTTGTTTGGATGAATATACAACATTGACCGGCTATAATAGCGATTTTGTTGAAATTGAATTGCGATCTAATAAGAATATATTCATGAATTGTCAAAACACCATTTACAACTTGCCATACTCATATACGTTTTATTACAGACATAGAAAAAAAACAAATGGCGCAAAATATTTTCTGAAATGTTTATTATAGCCTCACGAATCACCGTTTTTATATATGAGTATTTATGTTTGTAGAAATAATAATTGTTTGATTGACTTGTGTTGGGAGTGGAATATGAATGTTTAAAATGGCACAGATTGATGTTTGATTGATGTCAGCTATCACGCACGGCTATCTGAAATTTAATTTAACAGCGTTTAAAACTTTCGAGTGCATCAGCATTTCATTGCCATTTCAATATGATGTAATATGTTCTTTGTTAGGATCTAATATGATTTACTGTTTTTTACACGATACATACTTTGATTGATATTATATGCGATTATGATTTATTCGGATTTCTTGTAAGATTTGGCACGTGCAAAATCATACGATTTAATGTTTGCTGGGTAGTTTCATGTATACGAACATACTCGTTATGATGTAGGGAATAAAAAACAATTTTGAATCGAAGTGTTTTTGTTTGGTCATTCAACTACTGCAGTCAAAAATCCGTAAACTCCTGTACGCACACACTCTCCCAAGTGAGGACTGTCCGTAACAACAATGCTAATCAGATGACAATGGAACAAGGCGGCCAGAGAATCGAAATGCAAAATGCAAAAAGGGATTAGACCAGGATTAAAATCGTGTTGAAGATCTCGGCTGCTTTGCCATCGGCCGGGGCCTATTCGGGATTTTCTCTTCACTATTTTCGTCTTCAGCAGGTATTTTCGTATGAATACGACAGAAGCGGGCTGAAATTATCATAGATATTGTATCCATGTCGAATGGTGGAAAGATACGCAGAAACTGAACGCTCGGCACATCTTCGATGCTTCTCGGGAGAAAAGCCTGTAACTTATTGAGACTGATGCGAATGCCTATCACTGTGCAGGTGAATAAATAGGCGTGTTTCACGATTATATGATCCAAATATAGTAAGATATAATTTTCCTGCAATTAGATAACTACAAGCTGCATCTGCACAAGGAGGAAAAAAAACCGTCAATCTGTTGCTCGCTGGTACAAATCTCTGCAATCTGATCGAAAGTCAATAAACACAAACACAGCACAGAATCGAAGCGGAAGAGCGTGGAAAAAACTTCTGCAAAACAAGCAAGCAACAAATTATCATTCTTCACATGCACTCGCCTCACTCAGGCCAGACAAAAGCTCGTAAATCAATCCGGTCCAATAGTTCGGGCAGCCCTTTTTTCTCCTCACATTTTTCTTTCCCCCCATTTCTGTTCTTATAAGCAGTTTTCCATCGTTGAATCTACTTCTTCGTGTAGATGGTTCCCGGATCGAATGAGCAGATTTTTTTTCTCTCCCTGAAGTTTTCCACATACAAGCAGCTTAAGAAACACTTTGCAACAGAACAACTTTGCTTTTTGTTTTCTCAGCTCTTTTGGCAGTTGAGCTTTCGTTTCATTAGTTCTTAATTTCGACGAACTATTGTTATCCGGTGCCCCTGCTGCCAATATGTTTCCAGGGTTGTATTTCGGATGAACTGCGGGCATCAACAGTTCATTCACAAATCAAGATACGGTCTGAAGTGGCCTCAGAGGAGTAGGAAATCGAACACCTCTCATTCCGAATTACAACCCTCTTCTTGAAGTAGTTTTTCCTTTGGCTTCAATGATTTTCTCATTTGTACTCCTCCATGCTTCTCGTTGGATTTGTTGAACGAGAACAAGTTTTAAAGATTTCCACTTCCGTGCTCGATTTCAACTAATTGCAATCAAAAAATGTTTGATTTGCTTTTTTGCTCTACATGGCTCTACTTTCTGCTTCAACGTTTGAATTAGAGGTCTATTTTTTTTCCTCTTGCATCTTGTAAATGATTTCGTTGTACATAACAATCGCAAGTTGATCGCACAAAATATGGATTTTCTTCCCTCCAGTGCTGGCGCAAAACAAAACCCAAAAATATGCTCCCCCAAAAAACATACCGAGCGAAACACATTTACTGAGACAAATCTCTCGGCAGTCATAAATTTCACTCAGCTTCCGATGAAAAATCCCATCTTTCGCGCCACCGGAAGTCGACAGCACGGCAATAAAAGCGAGAAAGTTTGCATCTAAATTTATTTCATGTTTATGTCAAAACTCTTTCCGTTTAGCATTCGCTTCTGTTCACCTGTCCTGGAAGGCAGGAGTACTCGGCATCCTGTGCAACAGCAGATTGTTTCCCCCTCTCGGTTCTTGTCCCTGCCACCACCACCTACGCAAAATTCGCGCAGAAGTTGAACGCCCGCCAGGCGATTCGTACACTTGTACCTGGGAGTCTCACTCACGCTCGGTACAACTGCGATGGGTAATGGCTTGTTATTATCATTCGCAATGTCGTGCTCAATTTTCCATTTTCTCGACTGGAAATCCAGGAGAAACGAGCAGCATCGAGCGGAACTCTCGGACGACACTTGGATGCACTGTTTTTGTACATCTTAACAAAACAGTACAATCACTTAAAGTAATTCGTTCAATGGTCCGTGAAATGGTGTACTAATAAATTGAAAAGTTTAGTAATAATATTATCCGACTGTCAGTGCCACACTGGATCCATTTCCACCCTGCACTCCCGGAAGCAGCGAGCGCTGGCCAGCGATACCACTATTCATACATGTTTATTCCTTGGACCATTCGGTCCGTGCCGTGCACAGATCGAAGCCAAGCAAGTTACCTGGAATGCTCAGTCGAACACCGATAATAGCAAAACACTGTTCGTCTTTAGGTCTGACTCACCGGCGTCGCTTGTTGTCCTCCGTCGGTTGATATCTACTGGAACTGGAGACCAATCAGCACAAGGGTTATAAATGATGACTGTCGGAAAGTAGGAAAATTGAAAATGAAAGTTTCTTGAAAGCATTATGGTGTTTCGATTCCATCCGATTTCGAAACCCAACAGCACTGACTGCCAGCCAGCTGGCGAACTGGAAGAAGCAGGCAAGGTTACTTTCTCGTCGAGGGAGGACGACGAGAAACGAGTGCGGTGGAAGGGTCTGTTTAGTTATGTGTTGTTGACATTGAACTGAACGATTCGCTCGTGTGGCATTGCTATCCATTTTGATATCAGCAATTTAACGGAAAAATAAACATTTTCCGATTTTAACCCAACCTAACAGATGAAGAACCTAACCTTGTATATTTATTGCTTATCCGGCTATTTTAGATTCGCATTTTTCCACTTTGTACAATGGAGCAAATGATTCCAATGTTTGTTTCAAAGCTACCATTCATTTAATAGGTGTACCGGTGAGTTTCTTGTTGTTGAAGCGAAAACAATATAGTTTTTTGCTACTTCGAATATGTCGTACCAACGAGTGTGTTTTTGCGGGGAGTGTTACCGTTTTGTGTCATATTTCGAACAGTCTCAAATTCCGAACACTTATTTTTTTAATGTAAATTTACTGATTTTTTATGTTATAAATAATTGAATAGTGAAAACCCTGACATTTTTGGGGTATAGACTTCATTTTAACATCATTTACAGGTATCGATACAGTCTATAATTTATAATAATAAGAATATGCAAAAAAGTGACAGTCAAAACCAATGATAAAATGTTTGCGTTAGAAAACTGCGTGAAAAACAAGCATTGTTAATTTTTCAGTTTTTGTAGTTTTTTCGACTATTTTGTTTGCTGTTTTCATGTTAAGTGCTAGAAAAGGTAAGAATCTGCAATAAAAGGATGAAAAAATATATATTATGCGGAAATCTTCATTGAAACTAGTATTGAAGTAGTGTTCGGAATATGAATCAAATTGCTACGCATGATTCAAATTCCGAACACTTCATTTTTAAATGTAACTTTACTAAACTTTTATGTTATAAATAATTGAATGATGATACCCCTGACATTCTTTGGGGTATAGGTTTCATTTTGACATCATTTACAGGTATCGATACAGCCTATAATTTATAATATTGAACATTTGCAAAAAAATTACAGTCAAAACCAATGACAAAATGTTTGCGTTAGCAAACTCCGTAAAAAACACGAACCTTTTTTTCAGTTTATATAGTTGTTTCAACTATTTTGTTTGTTGTTTTCATGTTAAGTGCTAGAGAATGTATGAACCTACAATAAATGGGCGAAAAAATGATATTTTATGCAGAAATCTTCATTAAAATTAATATTGAAGTAGTGTTCGGAATATGAATCAAGTTTCTACGCATGATTCAAATTCCGAACACTTCATTTTCAAATGTAAATTTAATGAATTTTGATGTTATAAATAATTGAATAATCAAAACCGTGAAATTATTTGGGGTTTAGACTTAATTTTAACATCATTTACAGGTATCGATACAGCCTATAATTCATAATATTAAGCATTTGCAAAAAAAGAAAGCAGAAATCTTCATTAAAATTAAAATGTTCGGAATATGAATCAAGTTTCTACGCACGATTGAAATTGTGAGCACTTCATTTTTAAATGTGAATTTACTGAACTTTAGTGTTATAAATAATTTAATATTCTAAACCCTGACATTTTTTGGGTTATAAGCTTCATTCTAACATCATTTACAGGTATCGGTACCGATGTAGCGCCCTTGGTCCAGAAACCATGTAAACTATAAGATACAAATACAATCAAAGATTACAAAAGCGAAATCCATTTTTTTTCCAAAAGGATTAGCTAATTAACTTTAATTTGATATATCGATCATATGAATCGGTCCAGTAGTTCAAAAGTTATGATTAAAAAAAATGCAATTTTGCTATTCGGAATTTGAGACAAAAGTAATCAAACATATTTTTAGTTTTTCACCATGAATATGTATTTGTAAATCGATTTTATTGTAGTCAAATGAAAAAGAAGGCTCTATTGTATCTAACAATTAAAAAAATTTCGCGAAAGAGTACCATTTTGAGTAATGAGACATTGTTTAATGGCCAACAAAGCTTAAGTGCTTGTAATATGAGACAAAACGGTACTTCATTACATCAATATGAAGAAAAAAGCTGCGGAAAGTCATCGCATTTTAGTGGAAGTTTATGGTGACCATGCTCCAACTGGGCGAACGTGTCAGACGTGGTTTGCACGGTTTTTTTTGTCCCATTTATTTATTTCAGGCTCATTGGCATTTTAGCTGTAACAGAGCCGAATTTTAAACGTGTACATGTCACATATTTATCATATCTATAATTAGCACATTACACAGTTGCCATTTTTCGGCGTTAGAGTATTCCCTTCTATACCATTCCATATGGTACACACATTTACACAGTAGCAGCCATTTAGGCGTAAGAGTTTTCTATCTGTTCTTCCATTATCCAGTTAGACCGGACAGCGGAGACAGTTGATTGATCATTGTTGAGTTATTTATAGAACAGCAGCCCGATGTGTCTTGCAGAGCAGAGCAGTTGTATGGATGAATCGATCATATTTCGACCGTGGATCGATCTCCATCGCTGATGATTGTTGCGTGGACGTAGTTATTCTGTAACAACACAAAGATGGTCAATGAGGGCCCTGAGTTTCGAACTCACGATCGATCGCTTACTAAGCGAACGCGCAACCAATGTGGCTACGGAGGCCCCCCAATTTGCACGGTTAAAAGTGGTAATTTTGACTTGGAAGACGAAAAACGTTCCGGATCGCCAAAAAAGTTTGAAGATGAAGAATTGGAGGCTTTACTCGATCAAGATCCGTCACAAACGCCACAAGAACTTGCAGATACACTTGGAGTATCTCAGCAAACCATATCCGATCGTTTGAAAGTATTGGGAATGATCCGAAAGATAGGACATTGTGTGCCGTATGAATTGAAGCCACGAGACGTCGAACCCCATGTTTTCAAATGCGAACAACTGCTCCAACGGCTAAAAGAAAGGGTCTTTTTTTGCATCGAATTGTTACTGGCGATGAAAGGTGGGTCCATTACGACAATCCTAAACGTCGGGCAACGTATGAATACTCCGGCCATGCATCAACATCGACGGCCGCGCGGAATATTCACGGCCAGAAGGTTATGCTGTCTATTTGGTGGGATCAGCTGGGTGTGGTGTACTAAGAGCTGCTAAAACCGAATGAAAACATTTCGGGGGACCTCTACCGAAGACAATTGATGCGTTTGAGCCGTTCACTGAAGGAAAAACGGCCACAATACGAGCAAAGACACGATAAAGTTATTTTGCAGCACGACAATGGTTGACCGCATGTCGCGAAACCGGTCGAACCATACTTGGAAACGTTGAAATGGGAGGTCCTATCCCACCCGCCGTATTCTCCAGACATTGTTCGGTCCGATTACTACCTTTTTCGATGGATGCAACATGGCCTGGTTGACCAGCACTTCTCCAATTTTGATGAAAAATTGGATCGATTTTTGGTTAGCCGATAAACCGGCCGATTAATTCCGCAAAGGGATCCACGAATTGCCAGAAAGATGAGAAAAAGTTTTGTCTATTAGGTATTAGGTTAGGTAATACTTTGAATATTAAATTTGCAACCATTTTTGCAGAATAAAGCATTAATTTTTGAAAAAAAACCATGAAACTTACAGGTACTCCTATTACGTAATTTGGATCTTCTCTCTGGGTAAAATTGCTTCCAAATTCAGTGTTTGAAAATGTTCTCATGCGAGGTAAGTTCGGTGTTCTATGTGCAGTCTCGTCCGTGTTCAAATACTCGTTTATGAAGCAACATGCAAAATTAAAGCAGAGGTCAGAAGATGTCATTTTTGTTATTTCTTCAAACGGTTTTAGAAGCCTAACGCACTGTTCTGGCGTTGAATTAGTTTTGATTGGTAGTAAAGAAAGTGTACCCTCTCTCAGATTACCATGCTTGGAGACAGTTCTAATTTTTAAACCTTGAATGAAAATAATTGATTGATGTTCTTTTAAATTTGTAAATGATTAAATTTGTAATACTTGTTCTTACTCGACCAGTATTAAATTATTTCAATATATTCACGAAAATCTTATAATTCAGAATTTTTATTAGAGACATAAATTGTACAAGATTTCGTGCAGAAAACTTGATACTCTGTTGAAGATATTCTTTCTACGAGGGTCGTTCAAAAAATAAGTTTCAGTGTCTCAGAAATCGCGGAAAAATAAAGTTGTGACAAAAAACAAGGTGATTTTCGTAATCTACGTTTTATTTTTTATTTGTCTACATAATCGCCGTAACGTTCGAGGCATTTTTCATAGCGTGGCACGAGTTTTCTATTCCGAGCGCGAAGCGTGTAGCGTTCAACTTTTTGAACGCATTAGCACACATGCAGTTTCTCCCAGTTTTGTATTCGCAAATAAAGAGCCGACTATCCGGCTACCGGATATTATGTCAGATATCTATTATCCGGTATCTGGTTAATATTTTTTAACGATAAAAATGGTAATACCTCGAAAACGGTTAATCCAAGGATAATACGTTGTATATAGTTTTTCATGTTGAATCACAATGGCTACGATTTCACAAAGTATTGGAATTTAATAAATTTCCAAAAAATCATTTTCATCAGACATGGATTTTGAGTTACGATTTTTTGACAGAGAAGTCAATGATTTTGAATATGCTCTCTTAAAAAAATCAGTCGAAATTCAAATTGATCTTATGAAAACAACAATTGTGAAGTTTGGTAGCTACCATCATATGCACCAAGTTCGATTAAAATCATTCTTCTTTCTTCTTTCTTCTTTCTTCTTTCTTCTTTCTTCTTTCTTCTTTCTTCTTTCTTCTTTCTTCTTTCTTCTTTCTTCTTTCTTCTTTCTTCTTTCTTCTTTCTTCTTTCTTCTTTCTTCTTTCTTCTTTCTTCTTTCTTCTTTCTTCTTTCTTCTTTCTTCTTTCTTCTTTCTTCTTTCTTCTTTCTTCTTTCTTCTTCTTTCTTCTTTCTTCTTTCTTCTTTCTTCTTTCTTTCTTCTTTCTTCTTTCTTCTTCTTTCTTCTTCTTCTTTCTTCTTTCTTCTTTCCTTCTTTCTTCTTTCTCTTCTTTCTTTCTTCTTTCTTCTTTCTTTCTTTCTTCTTTCTTCTTTTCTTCTTTCTTCTTTCTTCTTTCTTCTTTCTTCTTTCTTCTTTCTTCTTTCTTCTTTCTTCTTTCTTCTTTCTTCTTTCTTCTTTCTTCTTTCTTCTTTCTTCTTTCTTCTTTCTTCTTTCTTGTAAATTCTTTCTACAGCAACCGACGCACACGATTTACCTCGTAAATGCAGACGTCCCGAAAGATACCTTCGTTCGATCGCGTTCGATCGCCATCGACCCGAACCCTGTCGGTTGAGTGCTGAGTGGTTGGTGTGCTGTTACACATCAGACTCATGTATATTGCGTAATTATTCAACCGGCTAACCCATACCATAAACATGTACACGAATTAATCCGACTCTGAAATAGCTAAAATACTGATGAGCCTAAATAAATAAACAAATGGGCTATACACTGCGTTTCACAACCACTCATTTTTTCCGAGTTTCCACCACTGCTCTGCTCTGCAAGACACATCGGGCTGCTGTTCTATAAATAACTTAACAATGATTAATCAACTGTCTCCGCTGTCCGGTGGTCCAACTGGATAATGGAAGAACAGAAAGAATACTCTTACGCCTAAATGGCTACTGTGTACCATATGTAATGGTATAGAAAGAATACTGGCGAACGGCAACTGTGTAATGTGCTAATTATAGATATGATAACCATGTGACATGTACACGATTAAAATTCGGCTCTGTTATAGCTAAAATGCTAATGAGCCTTAAATAAATAAGTGGGATAAAAAAAAACAATAAGTTTCTAATTCGTAGGTCATCTTTAGTTCTCCATCAATTAAAATAACCCATTCGGGATGGTTTTGACCAAGCTGCGCAATGTTGTAGTGTGTATTTCGTTCTACGCAGTGATATTGCTCGTTTAAGCTGTTCTAATCACTTATACTGATTGTAATTGTATTGTAATTGTAAAAATCACTTATACTGATTGTAAAATCACTCCTAATGAGTTCTTGATAGTGTTTTAATCGGGTAAACAAGCTGACCAGTTCAAAATCTGAAGCCCCTATTCAATAAACCATGCCTTGACATACCGGATTTTATGAATTAATGCCAAATTACCCAATTATCACATTGTTTGTTATGTAAAAACGGCAGTAAATGATTCAGAAGAACTTCTTTGTACTTCTGACTGTACATTCGTGTTGATGGTAAGCTCGTTTGAGGATAAACCAAAAACGGGAAAATGGGGTCGAATAATAGGTCAGTTCTCGAGATTAGGAACGTAGTGCGAAAAAATGTTGGCTAGTCGGAATCAAACGTTCATCACGTAAAAGAACGTTTGGATTTGCGAACCTATAAGAAGCAGAAACAGCCACAATGAATCCCAAAACAAAATGAAATGATAGGATGCTTGGAGGAAATTCGAAGTGCGGAGTGCGTAACAATTGTCGACGAAATATACGTGAAATTCGACTATTCGGCCGTACTATTATACAGTGCGGGAAGGGCGCGTATTAGATCAGTCTGAAACATCGAATCTTTCTGAGTTCTGAGTCGAAAAACTTGTATTTTTATTTATCTACTTTTTTCATATTTTTATCTTTTCCATAGCTTCTCTTTTATCTGTTTTATTTTTACCATATATTTCCATATTCTTCGTCTCTTCCATCTCTTTTATCTTCGTCTTCGTTTATCTAAAAGTCTTTTTTTGCTCTTTATACTTTATGGTACGTAATTTGTTTCAAATGTGCTCGATAGGTCTTCTTCTTCTTCTTCCTATATTATAGTGACTTTCAACACTTTTTGGCTGATTCGTTACTTTACTTCCTCATTTCAGGAGTGAGAATTAAAACTTGTGACCAGTGTTGCCACACGTACAGATTTATCTGGAAATGTACAGATTTTTTCGTTATTTTTGGTACAGATTCTGTACGGTACAGAGTGCAGATTTTCGTCAAAAATTACAGATTTGTATAGATTTTTTCCGTGTATAAAATTTCTTACGTTTGAGCAAAGCAACATTAGGGTGCATGAAGACTTTTACGCCGCAGTATCGCTTTGGTGTTGCTGATCATAGAAGTATTCACAATGCAATAATTGATCAGTTTCATGAGGACGAAATTCGTTGTGTTAGAGGCGTTTCCAGGGTTCTACGCTGGGACTATACATGATCTGGAGAATAAATTCCGTACCCTAAAGGTAAAACCAATTCGTAAGGAAATCTCAGTTTCAGAAAACGAGTATGTGCAGGATTAGTGGACAAAAGTTTGATATCTAAAAAGAATTGACGGTTCGCTCGCATTTTCGCCGCTTCGATGCCTTGTTTGTAACTTTCATACTACACCTCACTCGTCTGCAATTTTTTCTGAATATTATCAAAACAAAATACGCTTCGAAATCGGCTCAGCAACAATACGATGAACGCTATTTTGAGATCAAAAGATTTGATTAAACACAGTAGCTATGTATAAGCATCATCAAACACACTAATGACTTGCAAATGAAAATGTAGTATTTGTAATAAATTAATGAGCATTTTTTTCATTCTAATAATATATATTTTCTCTACAACGAATTTTTTACATGGTGCAGATTTTTTGTATAGATTTGTGGAAGAAAAAGTACAGATTAGAAAGATTTTTAATCCGTCTGGTAAAGATTAAAATGTGGCAACACTGCTCGTGACCTTTAGCTTGAGAGGTACGGCTATTACCATTACGCCTGATCGCCTCATCACTCGCGATAGGTCGCAAACGTAAGACATTCTTGAAAATATGGGTCACTATCCAAACATAGCTTTACTCAAAATCTTTAATATAACAAATAAATTCATTGAATACCCTTTAACACATTGCGGACCACTCACGAGTTTTCTCGCGTTTCGCGTTCCGTCTGTTACGGATGGATCACGAAATAACCCGTGTTTTCTACACTTGATGATTGAATCCTTGGTTTGGCAAGAATCTAACAACACCTACCGATGGCTCGCCTTCGTCTCATCCACACCGGAGGAAACGATCTCATTCGTGGAATCCGAACAAATGAAGCGTTCAACTTTGCCTCAAAACGTGCGGTCCTTAATATGCTAACATGAAATACATTTTACCAAGCTTTCGATCGATTTTCTGTGCAATCGTTATTCTATGAAATATTCATAAATACGAAAAGGTGAAGAGAATGTGCTTAGGAACGAGTTTTGTGTAGTTCAAAATTCTTCGAAATAATATTTGTGTCAAACATACCTCTGTTTTGAAGAGCAATCGAGACTCGACAGTAAACGTGATAACATCAATTATTGTGTTTCAAAACGATGGAGTTTAAATTAGTTGGCTTTTGGCCACTCAATGAATATAAATTGAAAAAAGGAAAGATTCATTTCTACTCACAAAACGGTCTTATTGATTGTATACTTTGCAAGATCAGTTCCATTATGCTGCTTATCCATAAAAACATGATCAGGGCTACATTGAAACAATACTTGAGTACCGAGCAAGCAAATACTTGTAGTTCTGCCTGAACAAATAATCTAAGAACAGCACTAATCCAAATGGAGTATATTTCCGATTATCACTATGGCATACACGTTTTATCATTTTATTGGGAGAAGAAAACTAAAGCGAAAAAACATTTCCCATTTACAATATCTGCTCCCTCCGCACCGATGTGTCCCATTTCCTGATCCGATCCAATCCTGCCAGACGGGTGTATGGAAATTGCTAATAAAGACCCGTTCATTCTGTCCGGCCGTTTTGTCGTTATCGATTACGTTTCGAGGGCGACGAAAAGCCGGGATTACTGGTGTTAGGCCGGTAATAGCCCCTATGTTTCGGCCAATAGCCACCAATCTTTTTCTGGCGTTTCAACGATACGCAGCACTAACGCACGTGTAGTTCAGCGATAAGAGAGCGCTCGCCTCTCTCCCCTTATTCAGGAAAATAACGGCCGATCCTACCGAAAACACGATTGCCTCATCATGTTCACGGTCTTATTGCTTCGCTCTTTGATTGTTTTATTATCGGATGAAACCATTAAACTAAATCCGGCGTCATTTGGAAATTCCATTCTGATAAACGGACTGTGCGGTAACAAGCGGTTTCACAAACGGATGGTAGACCATTTCGTAAAATGCTAGGTAACACATAGCACATGTTGAGCCCTTCATCGGCATGACGTGTTATCGATATAAATCTGTCGGCCACAATTCCCTTTCCATCCCAACAGTTTTCAAAATCATGCTGATAAAATGTTCTGCGGAACTTGTTTGTACCCATTACATCTTCAAAAAGATTTTCGGTCCTCTTCTCCTCAGCCAAGCACATGCCTTTTCCGCAAATAGCCACCCGTCATATTTCGCCTGGCATCCGGAGTGGATGTGTTCGCCGCTTCAAAGCGGATTCCCCAGTTGCGCAACTTTCCGTAAGATCCGCATTCCAACCTGACCGATTTTTGGCAGAAAGAATAAAAAAAAACTGTGAAGCGGTGAGTATGTCTACACGATGTAATTTTATGAAAGTTTTTATACTTGCCTAACGACTTTAGTCCTGACGATTATATTCTCACCCTCGAAGCAACGTGAATTTTTGCTTTCCCGAGAGGAGCCTACCGAAAAAAAGCACCATAAACGTTGCTTGTTGCTTCTGACACCGCCGGTGTGGGTTCAAAGTTGACTTCCAACTTTTAACTGTACTTTACGTGTTTTAATTATTTTACATTTAATCGAGATTTTTCCTTCGGACTTTTGACGGTGGGGACCAAGTGGGGTGCGAGAAGCTTCGCTGTTGAGCACTTCCCAAGGGGTGCAATTAAGAATCAATTTTGCTGCCAATGAGTTGCGACAGAGTCACTGCGAAATGTCATTGCTTCCGTTCGAGAAATCATATGGCACGAGGAATGTGGAACTGCTGTGCCTAACTTATCTCCACACCAGATTGCCACCCGCTCGATGCAAGTCCTTCGTACACGAACAAGTGTTCCCGTGATAATATTTTCATAAACTTTCCATGCTGTTTTAATTAAAGCGACAATGCAACACATGTAGTCAAGTGCGAACATTTTCATTACACGGCCAGCAGAGCTTGCGCAAGGACCGTCGTTGGATCTGGAGTGCGTGACCGGGCGCGGGTTGTAAAGGCAGGTGTCGGATAGTGATGGTGGGTGTAAAAAGTTGCAGCTCCCGATAGTGCTAGTGAACACACGTAACTAATCAACTGACCGTTACCCTCCGACCGTCGGGTTTATGATATGTTCGCTCGTTCGTTGATTCGGTATTGGCCCGCTGCCGATATAATGTATGGGGCAAGTTTTCACCAATTACTGTCTCAATTATCTGCTATCAATGTTTCTAGTATTTTAACATTCCAGGTAATGTTAGAGTTGCGAGTTGTTTTTCGGTATCTTTACTTTCAATTCTCAAGCATTCGATCAATTTATTTGTTCAAAATCATGCCGTATCCTATGAAGAGAATGGTTCTCACTCACAACATCGTTTCGCTAGTAAATCAGGATCATAGTAGCAGATCTCAAACTACTGGACGCACCTGCCTAGCCTGGCTCTACAGATCTGATCTTCTTCTTGTCCCTACTGCATTCGATGCAAACACTATATTTGCAGGACTGCTGTCCGGAAATCTTGCAACATCCCCTGCCCATCGCCATAGTCCAGCCTTGATGATTCACCGTAGAATTTCGCCAGTTCGTGGTTCATAACGTTCGCATTAGAAAAAGGGACTTTTTGACGTAGGATTACGTTTTTCGGGAACATATTGGGGTACAAATTGAAAATCGAAAATCGAGCACATCGTAAAAATTGTCCAATTTCAAACGCTTATCGCTCAGTCATTCCATGATGGATTGATGAAATTTTTGCCTCAATCGATTTCGGCGCTCCATAACAATTTATTATATTGAAGAAAATAATATATGTCATGAAACTAACCATCGAAAAATTCAAAAATCTCAAACCCTATCCTAACGGAAATACCCACTTCTGATTGGACGAAATTGACGACACATGCGGCGGGAGATACCAAAACCAAGCTGTCTGGGGGAAATCGACATTGCAAATACATGAAATTAGGGGGAGCTTTTGCTCCCACCGAAATGTGTTCCCTAACAGAGACATCTAAACCAAGCTGCCTGGGGAAAATCCACATTGCAAATACATGAAAGTAGGGGGAGCTTTTTTCGATTCCCGGAATAAAGCGCAGAAGAAAACGACTGCAACAGAAACCACCACTCATAAAAAGTGTAGTAGGCTATAAATATTGTGGCGCGGTATTGTATTTCAAAACAAGAATCAACCGGGTAAACGTATCGCCCCAGGCAAACGTAACGCCCCGGACAGACGTATGCCGTCCGACGCTCGCTAGAGCTCGGTCGGATATTGCTAAAAGATCGTATCCTATGTTTCAAACTAACCGGGCAATTAGTGGATCCCAGCTTTGCGTGCGAGACACCGCCGCTTCCGACGGCGGGTCGGCGGTGTACTCGGATCACGTCATCTTGGCGGCTTGAGCCGCCTCGATTCCTTATCTTCGCCAAATAGGGACTTCGTCCCCATTACATTGTCCTCAGAATAAAATTCTAAAAACGAGAACAAGAGAATAAATTTATAATAGAAATGTGAGTCATTTATACACATGATGTTTTTCCCGCGCCAAATATTTCTAGCCTACTGCACTTTTTCTAATTGGTTGTTTCTGTTGCAGTTGTTTACTGTGGCGATTTATTCCGGTCACGCTTTTTTTCCTACCGAAATGTATCCCCTAACAGAGACATCAAAACCAAGTTACCTGGGAGAAATCTACATTGCAAATACATGAAAGTAGGGGGAACATTTGTTCCTACCAAAATGTGTTCTCTAACAGAGACATTGAAACTAAATCATTATCAAAGAGGTTAACGATGTAATTCTTCAAACATACCCAAAATCAACAGATAGCCTAATGGAATCCTACGTCAACTATGCGGTCGTGTCTCGGACACAACCCTCCTGCGACTTTTTCAGATGGTGATAAAAAAACTAAATTGAGATTGATAAATTTCCCATGGAAGGTAATTATATTAATTTACTTGCAAAAAAATTCTACGCCCTTGCGAGCGGCCTTCTCAGTTTTCGTGACAAAATTGTTGGAGTAGAACTTACGCTTCAGGTTTGCACAGAAATTCTCCATGGAATGCTGCTGGGGAACGTAGGACGGGTTCGCCGACTTGGGTACTACATCGATATTCAGCCGCTCAATCTCCTCTAACGATCGCTTCTAGTAGTGGTCCGATGCCAGATACGGCCAGAACACTGCGTCTTTGCCGTTATGGTATTTCTTGATGAACGACGCAACTTCTGGCAGAAACTTCGTACTATAAATTTACCCGTTCACGGCCAGTTCGGAGCTAAATAAGAGCGGCTTCGATTCCCCCTATACTCACTTTCCATTTCTTACGTTTCGAGTCACAATACAGCTGCCGAAGTCGCGTTTATGTCAAAACAAACAACAGAACAAAACCGATCAGCCAACTGGAAACTGTCCGTGGAGTTTTTATAGGAGGTTTTGCCATACAAATGAAACACAAATTTCTGCATTACTCGAGAATTATTCAAGCAAACGAAACCAAATGTGGCATGAGGAGGTTTTTAGGAGGTTTTGCCATACAAATGAAAGACAAATTTCTACATAACTTTAAACCTAATCAAGAAAATGCCAAATTTGGCATGTGAAGGTTTTACGAGACACAAAACGTTTCTATGATGAATAGACACTCCTCCCGTCTCTCTGAGGGGGGGAGGGGGGCGGTCATACAAATGGAGCATACATTTCCGGATAATTCAAGAACTAATCAAGCAAACGGAACTAAATTTGGCCTGTGGAGGTTTTATGTGGAAGAAACAATTCTAAGGGGTTTCGACACTTCTCCCCTCTTTCTAAGGGGTGAAACACAAATTTTTGCATAACTCGAGAACTAATCAAGCAAACGAAACCAAGTTTGACATGTGGAGGTTTTAGGATGCAATAAATGTTTCTATGGTGGTTCGACACTCCTCCCCCTCTCTTAGGGCGGGCGGTCATACAAATAAAAAACAAACTTCTGCATAACTAGAAAACTAATCAAGCAAATGGAGCCAAATTTGGCATTTGAAGATTTCAGGGGGCACGAAACGTTTCTATGGTGAATATACACTCCTCCCCCTCTTTAAGGTGAGAAGGGGGGAAGGGTCTGTCTTTATTTTATAATGTTTTCTGTATCAAACATTTTTTTCCATGTAACGGAGAAACATGTGATTTGCAAGTGGTTGAAAAATCTTGAACGAGAATTGTGTCTGAAAATAATCTGTATTATAATTATGAGTTTGGGTAGAAGTACTAGGAATTTTATAGTAAAAGGTAAATCCAACGGGGTCGATTAGAAGATCAATCAATGAACAGTTCTGCGATTTTTTTTTTTTTTTTTTTATTAAATCGTTTATTTTTACAGGCTCAGTTACATAAGTTTAAAGGAGCCAAACTCCTGACTGTATTGTTACAAGTATATATAAACATTTTTCCTTAATTCTAATGTTAATGGTGTAGAAAACCGATTACTCGCGGTCTACTCGAGTTTAGAAGGGTGACATATTTTCTTCAGGAAAAGGAAGGGATAAAAGGATATGTTGACAATGTTCACTCTCACATTCACACTCACATTCATTACACTCAATTCTTAAGCCTATCTTATATCTAAAATGTTTTTACAGTTCACCTTATTCTATTGTTAATAAGAAGGGATTTGATTTCTCGCGAAGAAAAAGGAAAAGGAGAATATAAGGATATAAGGATAATCAGACACGAAGATCGATAACTTTTAGGAAGACATATATTTGGGACATGTAATCAAGGTCTAAACCAGCCAACACATCTCTCACCGGCACATTGGGCTGCCTTCCTCTAGCCCGAAGAGAGTTTTCTAAATTCGATCTGGCAACAAGATACTCCTCGCACGACCAAACAACGTGTTCGACGTCGTGGTAACCTTGGCCGCAGGCACAGATATTGCTGTCGGCAAGATCAAAACGAAAGAGTAGCGCGTTTAACGAACAGTGATTGGACATGAGTCGGGAGAAGGTGCGAATAAAGTCCCGACTCAAGTCCAGACTTTTGAACCATGGTTTGAGGCTAACCTTAGGGATAATTGAGTGGAGCCACCGGCCCAATTCATCTTCGTTCCATTTGCGTTGCCAGTTAACGATGGTATTTTTACGAACTAAAGAATAAAATTCATTGAAGGCGATTTGACGCTGATAAATTTCGCCTTCAATTGCACCTACCTTTGCTAATGAGTCAGCCCTCTCATTACCCGGAATTGAGCAATGTGAAGGGACCCAGACAAAGGTAATGACATAACAGCGTCTGGATAAAGCACTCAAAATTTCTCGTATTCTCTCAAGGAAGTACGGCGAGTGCTTTTCCGGCCTCACTGAACGGATAGCTTCGACAGAGCTAAGACTATCCGTTACAATGTAATAGTGTTCAACAGGTCGTGAGGCGACGCTGTCCAGCGCCCAGTGTATCGCTGCCAATTCAGCAATATACACTGAGCAAGGATACTGAAGACTGTGTGAGGTGCTAAAAAAATTGTTGAACACTCCAAATCCTGTGGACTCATTCATAGAGGACCCATCAGTAAAGTACATATTATCACAATTGACACGCCCATACTTTGCTTCGAAAATCGTAGGAACGATCCCCGATCGATGATAATCTGGAATTCCATGGATATCCTGCTTCATGGACAGATCAAAATGTACAGAGGAATTGATGTAGTCAGGAAAACAAACACGGTTGGGAATATACGAAGAAGGATCAACCTGCATGGAGACGAATTCATGATATGAGCTCATGAATCCAGAATGAAAATTTAGCTCGATCAGCTGCTCAAAATTTCCGATCACCAATGGGTTCATGACCTTACACCGGATGAGGAACCGAAGAGATAATAAATTGAAGCGATCTTTTAGTGGGAGTAGGCCTGCCAAAACCTCGAGACTCATGGTATGCGTTGAGGGCATACATCCCAACGCAATACGGAGACAAAGATACTGAATTCGCTCGAGTTTAATGAGGTGTGTTTTGGCAGCTGATTGAAAACAGAAACTGCCATACTCCATCACTGAGAGAATAGTTGTTCGATACAACATTATAAGATCTTCGGGATGGGCTCCCCACCAGGTGCCGGTAATTGTACGGAGAAAGTTTATTCTTTGTTGACATTTTTTACTCAGATACCTAATATGGGCCCCCCAAGTACATTTGGAGTCGAACCATACCCCAAGATACTTGAATGACATAGCATGAGTGATCGGTTTACCCAAAAGTTGAAGCTTTGGTTTTGCTGGTCTATGCTTCCTCGAAAAAACCACCATCTCTGTTTTCTCCGTGGAGAATTCGATCCCTAGCCCAATGGCCCAGGTTGAAAAATTGTTCAAAGTATCTTGTAAGGGTCCTTGCAGGTCGGATTCGTTTGATCCTACGACAGACACCACTCCATCATCTGCAAGTTGTCTTAGGCTGCAATTTTGTGTAAGGCAATTGTCGATGTCGCTTACATAGAAGTTGTACAAAAGGGGGCTTAAACATGAGCCCTGGGGGAGGCCCATGTAAGAGAACCGACTTACTGCCGAATCTCCGTGAGAAAAGTTCAAATGTTTCTCACAAAGCAAGTTATATAACATATTATTCAATAGAGGCGGCAGACCCCGAAAGTGTAATTTGTCTGACAAAACCTCTATTGAAACAGAATCAAAGGCCCCCTTTATGTCCAAGAATACTGAAGCCATTTGTTTTTTTCCGGCGTAAGCCATTTGAATTTCTGAAGAAAGCAACGCAAGACAATCATTCGTCCCCTTGCCCCTGCGGAACCCATATTGTGTATCTGAGAGTAAGCCATTCGTTTCAACCCAACGATCAAGGCGAAACAAGATCATTTTCTCCAACAATTTCCGTATACAAGACAGCATTGCTATTGGGCGGTACGAATTGAAGTCGGACGCGGGCTTTCCGGGTTTTTTAATAGCTATAACTCGTACTTGTCTCCAATCATCTGGAACAATATTATGCTCCATAAACCGATTGAATAAATTCAACAAGCGATGTTTCGCCACATCAGGGAGGTTTTTCAGCAAGTTGAACTTAATTCTATCCGATCCCGGCGCAGAATTGTTACATGAAAGGAGAGCAAGAGAGAATTCTACCATCGAAAACTCGGAATCAAGATCGCACCTAT
This sequence comes from Toxorhynchites rutilus septentrionalis, assembly GCF_029784135.1. Taxonomy (NCBI): domain Eukaryota; kingdom Metazoa; phylum Arthropoda; class Insecta; order Diptera; family Culicidae; genus Toxorhynchites; species Toxorhynchites rutilus. The sequence goes on from NC_073746.1 coordinate 88,126,175, forward strand.
CTTGTGAAATATCTCGAACAATTTTTTGTACAGGAACGGAATCGGGACAAACCTTCCGTGCAAAATTTAAAATCCATCGATGTGAATATTCCTCGCTTTCATTCGTTGAAGAGCGATTTCTCATGTTTCGAGCCACTTTCCATAATTTTTTCATTGACGTTTCTCGTGACAGACCTCCCACGAAATTTCGCCAATAAGCACGTTTTTTCCCTTTGATCAAGTTTTTAAATTGATTTTCAAGGGATAAATACGTTTGAAAATTCTCAATGGTTCCACTTTTCCGAAAAGCTTTAAATGTATTCGATTTATCCTGATAAAGCTTGGAACATTGGCTATCCCACCATGGATTGGGAGGCCTTCGACGAATAGTGGAACCTGGGATGGGTTTCGTTTGAGCGCGAACCGCGCTGTCATAGATCAAACGAGAAAGGAAGTTATACTCCTCCAATGGAGGTAAACCATCTTTGGAATTGATGGCTAGAGCAATCGCGTCCGCATATTTTTTCCAGTCAATGTGTCTTGTGAGGTCATATGCCATGTTTATAGATTCAGAAGAATTCGACCCAATGGTGATGGAAATTTCGATTGGCAAGTGATCACTACCGTTGGGGTCCTGGATTACATTCCACTTGCAATCTAACGATAGTGAATTCGAGCAAAGCGAGAGGTCAAGAGCACTTGGGTTAGCAGGAGGTTTAGGTACACGTGTTGTTTCCCCAGTGTTCAAAACGGTCATATTGAAGCTGTTACAAAGGTCATATATCAACGATGAACGATTGTCGTCGTACTGTTCCCCCCAGGCAGTTCCGTGAGAGTTGAAGTCTCCCAAGATCAATCGTGGCTCAGGAAGGAGTGAGCACATGTCAACAAGTTGCTTGCGGCTAACCGCAGATCTCGGAGGCCAATACAAGCTGACTATACAAAGGTCTTTGCCTCTGATGTTTGCATGACAGGCAACAGCTTCGATCCCTCCAATAGGTGGAAGGTCAATTCTAAAAAAAGAGTGACACTTATTGATCCCCAATAGTACCCCTCCGTATCTGTCATCGCGGTCCAAGCGTATTATATTAAAATCGTGGAAAGAGAGATCATTTTGAGAAGAGAGCCAGGTTTCGGACAGTGCAAAAACATCACAATTGACTTTATGAATTAGAAATTTGAATGTATCCAATTTAGGGGTAAGACTACGACAATTCCACTGTAAAACAGTGATATCTCCGACCTCTCTATTTAAATTAGACATCAAGAGAGATAATCATTGCAAGGAGGGGCCATGTTTGCATCAATTGTTGCAAAATTGTCTTTAATACTGGAAGCATTGAGATGACAATGGTTCTGATGGAGTCGGAAACATTAAAACACTTGAAGATTTGATCCAAAAGGTCAGACAACTTTATAAATCCCGATTGGGAAGTTGAGCTGGACGGAAAAATAGGGACAGTTGGGGTTTTTGATGTCCCCTCGAGTGCTGGGTCGTTCGAAGATGAACTATTCCCACGGAAACCAGGGGGAACCTGATTTTGCTTGTCCGCTGCACTCGATTTTTTAGGCAAGCTAACAGGGGGTATCACCGGAGGGACTTGTCCTTGAACTTTGGGAGTGGTCACATTTTTGCGCCGGGGATTCCCTTTGGAAATAACCGTTGTGCCCCCGCTAGCTGTGTCCGCTTCTATTTCGTCAACTGGCAACGCAGCGAAAACATTATGTGTGTTGATTGGTTGTTGCTCTTGAGCCAGTGGAGAAGCGCCCTTCAAAATTTCCGCAAAAGTGCGCTTCGAGCGTTCCTTCAAAGAGCGCTTCTGTTTATCCCAGCGACTCTTGTAAGTTTCACAAGCTGAGAGCTCATGTGGGGATCCCCCGCAATATGGACATTTATGCTCAGTCGCACTGCAGGATTTCCCCTCATGTTGCTCTCCGCAAGTGGCACAGCGCTCCTTGTTGGCGCAATAATCTGCTGTATGACCAACTGACTTGCATTTGTTGCAAGTCATGGGCTTTGGCACGAAGAGTCGCACTGGAAGCCTTAATTTATCCACCATAACGTAGTCAGGGAGGGCGGAACCAGCAAAAGTTACTCGAAACGAGTTGGACGGCGTGAATTTTTTTTCTTCCCCATTCTGGGAAACTTTTCCTAGTTGCTGGCAGTCCAATATTTTAATTTGCTTCAAAGGGAGCTGTTTAAATCTGCCATCTCCCTCTTTTATTATTTCGCTCGTCAGACCCGTTTCTGTAATCACCCCCGCAATTTCTACGTTATGGCAGGGCACATATACGCGATATTCTATTACAAAACGATTGTCGACAACAATATCGTTAGCGTGCTTCCGATTAGCCACGACAACACGCAGTTTGTTCGGTCTAGCCTTTCTAATTTCGACCACGGAGGAATAATATCTTGCCAGATCTTTAGAAATTTGAATGACATTTAGAGATTTTCCTTTTGGTTTGGGCCGGAAGAAAACAACCCATGGGCCAGATCCAGGTGAATCTTCTGGATAGACCTTGACACGAGGAGAGGAAACAACTGAGGGGGACGAGGTCGATTGTTGAGCGGGATCAGGAACAGTAGGGCTGGGAGGCAAGTTCGGGAGTTGATCGGAAGCGGGAGCAGGAGATTGAGGGGGTGAAGAGGAAAGGTTTGCAAATTTTCTTGAGGGGGGCTTGTTTAGGTGACTTAACTCTCCCTCTAAAGAGACATCCGAGGGGGGAACGCGTTTAAGCGACTTTCCAGCTCCCGTAGATATGGAGGGGTAGACAGTGGATTCAATCTCCATGTCAACGGTTCCTTCTTCATCTGCCATTTAAAGTGGCAGATGTACACTTTTTAGTTAATTTTTCAATTTTTTGTTTGTTTTTTCTTTCTAAAGCTAATAAACTTAACCTAATAAAATTATTGATACTTATAATGCACACCACACCAATGCGGATAATCTCCAACGCGTATCAATCCTTCGGTGCAGCTGAACCGGTGTATCGCACCACAGCACGATAATGGTGTCGATGACGAGAGGCGATAAATTCACCAGCACACAGCACACAGCGCCCGCGCTGCAGGCCTTCTTCCTCCTGCTTGTTGTGTCCGCTTCAATGCAATCCAGCTACAATCTAGGGAATCCCGTTATTGCGCACAATCACTTGACCAGTCACGAGAATAACGGTATCACTTCAACGATACACGATCACGAAATATATGCGTCCGGCGGCTTCGAACTTAGGAAGACGAATGAAGTTCTGCGATTGGACTCATGAACTTGCGCTTAGTAAGAAAACGTGAATGTTTGAAGGTATTCATAACAAAAAACAAATTTTGGGCGGGACGAAGTTTGCCGGGTCAGCCAGTGGTATGTATTATAACATATATCGTAAGAATGATTCTGCGTAATATGCATTCGAAATCTCTTAATTTTTTCGTAAATTTTTTTTGAAGGGTGACCCTCCTATATAGGAAACAAAGTAGTCCTACGTCAAAACTGATTAGATCCTAAATAGTACGTTGGCAGTGAAACACTTATGAACTTGCTGTATTTTCAACGAATTTAAACAGAACTTTCTGCGGCGCTCTAAAATCATGGTTTTGTTGCATAAAAATGTCTATGGGGTGTTCCAAATACATTTAAAAGTTTTTGGTTAAGTAAAATGTTGAAATAATATTCCAAGTTCAGCGAAAAAAATATTTTTTGTTGGTGGCAATCAGTGTTTCCACATTTTTATCTGTACCAGAAGGGGTAAAAATATTTTTAATATATACTTGTTTTTTTGAAAAATCTTTTTATCATCATTTACTTACTACAAATACAACATTTATTCTAAATGTACATTTGTTTTAAATTTACATACATTACAAGTCTCGAATCACTCGTGTTTGATAAAATTTTCGAGCAAATCTTTGATTTCCAAATTGAGTTTATCGTGTCATTGCTGAGGCAATTTTGAAGGTTATTCCTGCTTTGACTATATTAGAGATAAAAAATTTCAGACCCTGACCGCATTTTAGAACCCTGGAAACGCTTCTGATACACCGCTAGAAGAGAGAGCAGGACAACAACAGAACACATACTTCACATATACGTTTTGTTTTGTTTTCATCATTCATATCATGAAATGCATCTCTAGTATTAACAGTGAGCAAAAAAAGGTAAGGGGGTCTCCGTAGCCACACTGATTGCGCGTTCACTTAGTAAGCGATCGATCGTGAGTCCAAAACTCAGGGCCCTCATTGACCATTTTTGTGATGTAACAGAATAACTACGTCCACGCAACAATCATCAGCGATGGATATCGATCCACGGTCGAAATAAGATCGATTCATCCATACCAACTGCTCTGCTCTGCAAGGAACATCGGGCAGCTGTTCTATAAATAACAATGATCAATCAACTGTCTTCGCTGTCCGGTGGTCTAACTGGATAATGGAAGATCAGAAGGAATACTCTTAAGCCGGGTTCAGACGGTGCGAGTAAGCATACGAGTCGGTCTAGTCAGTTACTGCAGTGCAGCTACTCACACCGTGTGAACACATCATGCCAGTTAGTGTCATGTGTGATCCGGCTTGCGAGCTACTACAAAGTTTTTTGAATTTACTCGCACTCGCATCCCTCAAAACGTCAGAAACAGAATTTAGCGCTCGAATCAGGGATGCCAAACGTAAAGAAATGTTTCTATTTTTAAGATATTTGAAAATATGCGAAGATATTTGAAAATATGCGAAGATATTTATAAACTTGAAAATTATTGGAAAAACAAATAAAACCCTCATAGTTCCTAAACAAAATCGTTGTTATTTTGTTTTGCACGCTGGCGGGGCACGTTTTCTTTTTGAGATAGTTTTCTTGGGAATCTAAATATAAAATCATTATCGGGCACAATTTTCATTCAAAATTCACTCACAACTTGCCAAAAAAAGTATTATTCTAAGAAACAGAATACATATTCGATTTAGATTTTCATTCATTATTTTAGTTTTTAGCGCGTATTTATTCCTCCTGCAAATCTTATATTAATTTCATTTCACAAATTGGTACACGAAGCTGCTGTCAAGGCGAAATAAATCAAATTTTGATAGATAGTGGTGGAAGGAATCGGGAAGAAATAAAAAATCAGTTTGTAGACAAGTCACTGCATCAGTCTTTCGGATGGAGATAATTAACTGCTACGTTTGGTGTAGCTTTCTCGACTGAGCGGCCCAAGTGCGGCTCGTTTGGTTTTATTCAATCAATTGTCTTATTTCCTATGTACCTAGCTATTTTACATATCATAATTTCTAGGCGTGGTCAGACGCACTCTAAAGAAAACCATGTGCGGAACATCTCTTCCGTATGCCAGAATTAATAACAAGGAAGACCGGCACCCAGCGGGGTTCTTGCACATGTGTTTACTATTCGTGGCCTTGCCGAGGCTAGCGGCAAAGCGGAAAGAAAGCAAATGTACAATCACGCTTGGTTCGCATCGAGTTACGTAACCATAAATAATAAACAGACCCTTGGCCCAGTAAAGAGGCTTGTAGTCGAATAATACTTATACTTGCGTTGCTCGGCGCCTTCGTGGGGGATTTATTGCCTTAGGGGTATTGAACAATTTTGGATTTTGTTTATTATCGCGCGGGTGGTCTAGTAGTCATATTACATCTTCTCCCTTTTGGAGATTGATGTAATGACATGGAATTAATCGTACGTATTTAACTAGGGAGTTCGTCTGACCTTACAATTATAAGGTTTTAACTTTGTGACATTAAAATTTCTTATTTATTGAGTACTGCATTTTAATGTATAATAGGTGAAATATAATAACAGTAACTATTTTTCTTTTTAATTATTTTGTGTATTTATTTTGGGTGAACCATAAAAGTTGATTAAAAAAAATTATAAGTTCAAGTGTGTTTTTACATTAAATGTATGACCCCTTTCTCCTTAGGTGAGGTGGTGCTTGTACATTATTAGTCTATTTTTATGTACAGTGTGTGTTTTCAATGATTTCTCATCCTGAATTGTTACATTAGGATGGTCTATGTTTTTGACTCTAAACGGTCCATCGTATATTTTATCCAACTTTTTTCTGTTTTCGTTCGTAAGCATAACTAAATGTTGCTTGTTTATCAACTATGGGTTTAATGATTATGTATTTCGATAAATTGCATTGTATTGTGAGTGCATATCTATTTCCAGAATTTGATCTATTAAAGGGACCAATTGTGTCAATAGATACGCAGTCAAATGCCTTTTGAGGTGTTTTGATTTCCGTAAAATTCTCGTTGGTGTGTATCGTATGTTTATTCTGTTTGCATTGTATGCAGTTTTTGACGTAATTTCTAGTGTCGTTTTTCGTATGTTTCCAGGTGTAGAGTCTACTTAGTTTCTTATATAGTCTGTTGGTTCCAATGTGTCCTCCGGTTGGAGTGTCATGATTATTTATCAGGATTTCTTTAATTTCATCTGGATTCTGTATCACACTCTTGGGTGTGTACAATATTATTTGCAAGTCTTTTAGCACGTCATTACAGCTTTTTTTGAAAAGCTGTACATTACATATTTGGAATATAATGCTTGATAGCGCTAGAGCTATCGCACAAATTCTCAATTTCTTGGCCATATTTTCTACTTGTTTCAGTATATTCCCTAGGTTTTCTTTATTATTGCTTGCAATTTTAATTCTTGTCGACATTAATTCTTTTGTACCTGATTTCTTTGTTAGTGCGCACTTAAATTCATGACTCACTTGGTTATCTATGTTCTCGCTAGCGTTTGTTCCGTTTTTCTCCAATACGCGTCCGAATTGGAGTTTTGGTAAGTTATACCATTCGTTCAATTCGACTGCTTCGTATGCTTTGAGTTGATCAGGCTCATTGCTTCCGACAACAGTGGTTCGTTTTTCAGTTTCATTTTTATTCTCGTTCAACTTTTTGGTCATTCCTCTTGTCTGTACCGCTAAAATGTTAATTGATTTCAGCGTTTCTAAATTTATATTAACTCTTGATAGTGCATCTGCTGCAACATTCAGTTTCCCCTGTACGTATTGTACCTCGAAATTGAACTCTTCTAGGTCAAGTCTCATTCTTGTGAGTTTTGATGACGGATATTTCATTGAAAACAGATAAACCAATGGTCTGTGATCTGTTTTCACAGTGAATTTTCTGCCGTATAAGTATGGCCTGAAAAAAGTAATAGCCCAGTGAATTGCTGTCAATTCTTGTTCTATTGTCGATTTGTTAGCTTCTCCTTTAGTGAAAGCTTTACTGGCATACGCGATTGGTAATTCTACTCCGTCATGGGTTTGCGCTAGGACTGCACCACATGCAGTTTTTGATGCGTCTGTTATTAGAGTAAATTCCCAAGTAAAATCAGGGAATTGTAAAATTTTTGGACTTATAAGGGCATTTTTTAATTGTTCGAACGCATTTTGGCACTCGGTGGTCCATTCGAATGTTGTTTTTTTCCGTAATTGTTTGTTTAGCGGATGGGCAATATCTGCGAAATTTTGGATTAATCTTCTGTAATAGTTACCGAATGCTACAAAACGTCTTACTTCGTCTGCACTGGTGGGTGTGGGGAAATTCACTACTGCTGAATATTTTGATTTATCTGGTTGTATTCCAGATACTGATATATTGTGCCCGAGATACGTAACATCGGGTCTGAAAAATGAGCATTTTTGTGGATTTAATTTCAGATTGTAATTTCGCAACTGTTTGAATACTTTTTCTAGGTTACTTAAATGATGATTCACTGAGCAACCAACGACGATGATGTCATCGATGTACAAAAAGGCGCACTCTGGTGGTAAACCACTTAGTGTTATAGTCATCATCCTTTGAAAACTATTAGGTGAGATATTTAGTCCAAATGGTTGAACTCATAATGGCCATTTGATGTTGAAAATGCTGTTAGCTGTTTTGAATGCTCGTCTAATTCAATTTGGTGAAAACCAGACATTAAGTCTAGTGTTGAAAAATATTTAGCTCTACCCAGGTGATCTAATATTTCGTCTATTCTGGGCAGAGGAAATTTATCGGGAGTAAAGGGTGTGTCACATCAAATTGCATCACGGAAAAAACGCTGTAGAAATTCGCCCAGTAGACCGATCCTTTTGAAAATTTTAGACAGTAAAATAAAAACTATTAAACAACTTTTGGCATTTTCTTTTTAATCATACTTCGAGCCCAAGCCCGTATGCTCGCACCTTCCTCTTTACCCCGTCCATAAGGTTCTGTACAACGTCAGGTTGTAGTTTTTTTTTGAACAGAAATCCATTTTCTCTTGAAGTCCGCCTCCGATTTGACAACTTTTGGGTTCTTCCGGAGGGCCTGCTTCATAATCGCCCAATATTTCTCTATTGGGCGAAGCTCCGGCGCGTTGGGCGGGTTCATTTCCTTTGGCACGAAGGTGACCCCGTTGGCTTCGTACCACTCCAACACGTCCTTTGAATAGTGGCACGAAGCGAGATCCGGCCAGAAGATGGTCGGGCCCTCGTGCTGCTTCAATAGTGGTAGTAAGCGCTTCTGTAGGCACTCCTTAAGGTAAACCTGCCCGTTTACCGTGCCGGTCATCACGAAGGGGGCGCTCCGCTTTCCGCAAGAGCAGATCGCTTGCCACACCATGTACTTTTTGGCAAACTTGGATAGTTTCTGCTTGCGAATCTCCTCCGGAACGCTGAAATTGTCCTCTGCGGAGAAGAACAACAGGCCCGGCAGCTGACGAAAGTCCGCTTTGACGTAGGTTTCGTCGTCCATTATCAGGCAATGCGGCTTCGTCAGCATTTCGGTGTACAGCTTCCCCACCATGTTTTGCCTTTCGTCGCGGTTAGGAGCCTTCTGAACCTTGTATGTACGCAGGCCCTCCCGCTGCTTGGTCCGCTGGACGAATGAACGTGACAAATTCAGCTTATTGGCGACATCCCGGACCGAACTTCTCGGATCACGTCTAAACTGCTTAACATCGCGCTTGTGATCTTTTTCACTGACGGAGCATCCATTTTAGCCGTTCTTCACCTTCCGGTCGATGGTTAGGTTCTCGAAGTATCGTTTTAGTACTCTGCTGACCGTGGATTGGACGATTCCCAGCATCTTACCGATGTCCCGATGTGACGACTCCGGATTCTCGAAATGAGTGTATAAGATTAATTCACGGCGCTCTTTTTCGTTCGACGACATTTTTCCAAATTTACGAAAAATTGACAGTGAAGCATGGCCAACGTGATCTATACACTCTTATCTGATTATAAAACCAAAGCTGAAGATATAATTCCTAAAAATTAAATTTCTACAGCGTTTTTTCCGTGATGCAATTTGATGTGACACACCCTTTAATCTTTTTGTTTAATTGCCGGAAGTCGATTACTAGACGCCACTTTTTATCTTGGTTGTTGGACTTTTTGGGTACTAAAAAGATTGGGGAGTTGTAGGGTGATACTGAATGTTGAATTATTCTATTGTCTAGTAGTTTGTTAATCTGATTGCTAATTTCAGAAATTTGTGACTCTGGTGTGCGGTAATTTTTAATATAAACGGATGTGTTATCTTGCAGGTGAATTTTTTGTTTGTAAAAATTGTTTGGTGTTAGTATATCGTCTTCTAGTGCGAAAATATCATTATATTCCGTGCATAATTTTGTCAATTTCGCTTGCGCTTGTTGTGGGGTCTGGCTTAGATTAAGTTCTTTAGCCAGTTTGTCATGTCTAATTTTTGTATTTTCGAATTGTGTCGATTTGATATGGTTTATTGTGTAATGCTCTAAAGGGATGATAGTAGGTTGGAAAGATTTAGGAACGGATACTTCTTGGGTATTAGTGTTGATGATTTTGATGAAAGAGGAGTCAGGGTTTATTATCGAGTTGGCGCAAAAAACGCCTTGTTTAATTTCTTGTGCTACGATTACCGAATCAGCTTGAACTGCAGGTATTTGAATGTTTTTGATGATTTGGCATCTGGCTGGTATGATATAGTGATCGTCCCAGTTATCTTGTATGGGTATTTCAACATAAGTATTGTCGAAGGTAAAGGATAACAACAAAGTTTTAAGGCACAAATTGCATTCATATTTAGTTAGGAAATCGCGGCCTAAAATTCCATCAGTATGTATCGGAAATTTTTGTGTTACCACCTGAAATTGGTGGGGTATTTCCATATTATCCAAAGTTAAAGTGGTATTTGTACTGGCAAGAGTTTCGATTTTTCCCTCCGTCACGCCGTTTATTACGCAGTTGTTGCTATAGTTTACTAGTTGGTTTCTGTCTATTATATGTTCCTTTATGAGGGAGATGTCTGCTCCAGTGTCAATTATGAGGGTGCATGGCTTTTCGCACATGCTCCATTTTTGTTGTAACAAACATAGAACATGTTATGTTTATGTTGTATATATTTATTGTTCGCTTTGGAACGGCCTTTCCCTTAATGTCCTTTCCTCCTGTTCTTGCTCCGGAACGGACTGGAGGTTGTCCGCCGGCGTCCCTGCGTTTCCCGCAATCCGTACAAATCGTGTCGTTCGGTTGAAATTGTTATTTCCACGCTGGCCTCTGAAGTTTTGGGTTCTCTGATAGTTTGGTTGGGTGTATTGGTGGTTTGGTGTTGGTTGATTGAAATTTGGCCTATTCTGCCCACAGTTTTGACGAAAATAAATGGTTGGTGATTATTATTTAGATTTCGACCCCTATAGCCGAATCTAGTGTTTGGTTGTCGAAAGTTATTGTTGAAGTTTCGACTTTGATTTACCCGCGAGTACGTAAATATGGATGTACTCGGATTATTTAAATTCTCCTCCAATGCTTTTGTCATTGCATCGGAGTATGAACCGAAAGTTCCAGCTCTCACCACAAAAGAAGTTCTCTCGCATTTCAAACCTCTGGCTAAGTACTTTATGCCTTCTTTGGTAGCCATTAACCTGGCAATCTGAGGCGAAATACCCATTGCTATATAAGCGGTTTCCAGACTGAAAACCAGCTTTTCGAGCTCTAGGCAGAACGGTTCTATAGGGCCGATTTGCTTTAGATTTGCCATTTGAGCAATGACTTGCTCCGGAGGGCACGCAGAAATTTTTGCCTGCAATGTTTTCAATATATCGTTAATCGATTCTGGAACTTCGGCAAAAACGTTTCTCGCCTTACCCTCCAATTTTGTTAAGATTACTTGAATTATAGTGAATCGAGGTGAATCGAGCATCCAAATTGTACGAGATGTAGTGCGCCTGGTTTTGTAGGATGATGTGCGAACAAACGTTCTACCGCTGTGATATTGTTTCACACGGCGTTAGTAGTGTATGATGTGTGTGTTATGGACGATGACCACGAAATCACAGGCGGGTCTATTTCACGGTGATCAAATTGATTTTTCCATCAACTGTGTGTTTCTCCATGTTTAGCTTTCTAGATGTAATGTGCCTCACATATAATCCAGTATCTAATTTCTCGTGCAATCCACGATGTTGAAAAAATTCATCCTTCGTAACACTTGATAACTAATTCGTCATATTTGCTGGAGTCATGTTATCCATCTAGTTTTTTTTTCACTATAACTTTTCCTCTATTACTTCTCAATTAGCAATTGTTGCATATCCACACCAACTCAGGTGCTTCGGACGGGGGAGTGTTTCCGTGTAGGCACAAAAACCGATTTTTTTTTCACTCAACGTTCACTCTGTTTCTGCAGCTTGCTTGTTCGTTCTACACTACACTCGATTGTTTCAACAGTTTAACTGTTTCACCGTTAACGTTCTTCGGAATGTAACCGCTAGGGTCTAAAATATGCATTTTAGAATTCACTTTCACACGCGTTCACGACCTCACTGCGGTCCTGTCACGGTCGCTATGTAGACAAGTTACTGCATCAGTCTTTCGGATGGAGATAATTAACTGCTACGTTTGGTGTAGCTTTCTCGACTGAGCGGCCCAAGTGCTGCTCGCATGGTTTTATTCAATTGTCTTATTTCCTATGTACCTAGCTATTTTACATATCATAATTTCTAGGCGTGGTCAGACGCACTCTAAAGAAAACCATGTGCGGAACATCTCTTCCGTATGCCAGAATTAATAACAAGGAAGACCGGCACCCAGCGGGGTTCTTGCACATGTGTTTACTATTCGTGGCCTTGCCGAGGCTAGCGGCAAAGCGGAAAGAAAGCAAATGTACAATCACGCTTGGTTCGCATCGAGTTACGTAACCATAAATAATAAACAGACCCTTGGCCCAGTAAAGAGGCTTGTAGTCGAATAATACTTATGCTTGCGTTGCTCGGCGCCTTCGTGGGGGATTTATTGCCTTAGGGGCATTGAACAATTTTGGATTTTGTTTACTATCGCGCGGGTGGTCTAGTAGTCATATTACAAGTTTCTCTCTTTTTTCCCACACTTTTGTAGACTAACACATTTTTTTACTAACCATCTCAGTAGCAAATCTAATTACCTTAGCAACTCTGCTTTCATTCGATTGCTAGAATGTTCCCGTGGGACCCTCCATACAAAGATATTTTTGTTTGAATGGAACATTATTTGAAATTATTCACTATTAGGTTGGTTAGCAAAAAAGTGTGTTGGTTTTTTTTATCTGTATTATAGTGATTTTCAACTCATTTGGCTGGTTCGTCACTTTTACTTCCATTTTTGGAAGAATGTCGGGAGTGAGAATTGAACTCGTGACCTTTAGCGTGATAGGCATGGATGTTACCACTACGCCAGATCGCCTTCAAATGTGTTAGTTGATACTGATAACCTTTTTTGAAATTGATGCAATTTTTTTATGAATTTGTTTTTGTCAATGTTACAAATAATCCCAGTTCAGAGTTTTAAAGACTGCTTTTTGATTTGTGTGGCGATTATTATTTATTCAACAATTAACCCTCTACAACCTGACCCCGCCTTTAGACGGGCTTCACGGATTTTTTAAAAATTATTCTGACATTATTTTCAATGTTCACCCATATTAGCACGTCTACAAAATACATTCATCTATCGTTCAAATACATTGGTTTTACGTTGGCTGGTTTCTGCTAGGAGTATTTTATGTCGAATGTCGGGAATTCGAGACAAAAATAAAAAAAAAGTTCATTTTGATTAGAATTCTACGTTCGAGATCAAGTTTTATTGTTATGGTAACAAAAAATTACAATTTTTCGGTAAAGACCATAACCTGCCTTGAGACGGAGTTGGGCAGTTGAGCGAAAAAAAATCCGACCCCTGCTGAAGTGTAACCTTCTGAAAATCAACATCGGATATAGCTGTTTTGCAGAAATTGAGTCTATTTTTGTGTTTTCTATAGGTTAGTTTTCCATCACAGTATGGGGACATGACAAAGTAAAGATTGGACTCGGAAAAAATGCGACACATTGTTTTGGGAGCAACTTTTTTAAATTTTATTAATGAAATTTTGGATAATACTAGTTTAGAGTTTATGTGTGCTAAATTTTATCGCGAACTGTCAAGTCGTTCCCGAGATGCATTCGAAATATGAAGAGCTACGCCAGCAAATCTTGGGCGCGGTGATCGATAATCCTGGTCAGTCGCACATATGGATCGGCAAAAGGCTTGGAATCCACCATTCTACCGTGTCCCGCTTTGTGAAGATGTTCCGTGAGACGAATACCATCGAGGGACGCCCGAAAACCGAAAACGGAATACTCAGAGAAGGCGCGGAAGATAAGGCAGTACTTTAAGAAGAACCCGAACCTTTTCACTCGAGCCGTGGCCAGAAAGGTCAATTCGTCGAAGTGGTTCGTCCAGCAGACAATGAAGTGGGTTGGGCTAGGTGTTTTTGAGGTCAGGAAGGCGCCAAACCGGACTGACAAGCAAAACGCGGTAGCCAAATGGCGTGCGTGGAAGCTGTACCGTGAGTGGCCGGCTTTGTCATGAAGACACACATCAAGGCGGACACCGAACAAATCCCCGGCCTCGAGTTTTTTGTCGGTACGTCCCGCATGGAGGTTCCGGAAAAGTTCCGGAAGAGAAAGACGGACAAATTCGCGAAGAAGTACCTGTTGTGGCGGGCGATCTGCGGGTGCGAACGGTACAGCAAGCCGTTCGTTACAACCGGCACCAGAAACCGATTTATCGAGAGGAATACTTGCAGTAGGGCTTGCTGTCCTTCCTCCGCTCTCACCGTGGTCCCATGCTGTTCTGGCCGGATCTCGCTTCGTGCCATTACGCCAAGTCTGTAATGGATTGGTACGAAGCGAAGGGCGTTAATGTGGTCCCGAAGGAGGCGAACCCTCCAAATTCACCAGAACTTCGTCCGATTGAAAAGTTTTGAGCGATAATGAAGAAGAAGCTGAAGAAAAGCGGAAAAACATTCTAAACCGATGAAGCTTTGAAGAAAAACTCGGAGAAATTGTGTAAGGAAGATGGGCAAAGCCTCGCCCAACATCTCATGAGCAATGTTAAGTGAAATGTACGAGTATTCAGCTTGGGGGAGGGAATTCAATAAATAAATTATGCCAAAACATAGCTCATATATAGGTATTAAATCCCTGACAATTTGACAATTTGATTTAAATCGTGTTTGTGTGTCTCGTTTTTTTCGAGTCCAATCTTTAGATTCTGAAGAAACAAAAAAGAAATACCACTGAAAGCTGAGACTGGAGAACAGTCAAAACGTGTCAGGCCCACTTGCAGGATCCGGAAAGTTCCTGTATCCGCTGTCAAAACTGATCCGAAGTCTACTAAATTTAAAAACATTTAAAAAATCAGATTTTTGTTGGAATTTCATTTAAAGATTCATTTACCGAACTTTCTGAGGTTACTGAGGTTACAAAATTATATCAAGTCCAGATGTTTTGCAAAACTCCCGGTCGCCCACGCATGATCACTACAAAGAAAACATCCACTTCGAAGCGAGCGTATGTTCCACCCTCTGATGTCAGGCATGATAGAATGGATCATTTTCCAGATACACCGGAGGACTTGCAAAAACTCAAACATATATTTTTCGACCAGATACCCAATCCCGCCTTAAGGCGGATTACTAGTTTTGTGGTACAAATAAAAAATCCGCGACTTTAAAAAATTGTTATGTTTTTAGATTTTCTCATCAAAAATATGATCTACTATAGTTTTTTTTTCACGCACATAAAAAACAAATGGGTTTTAGAGGGTTAACAATCCACATTTATTGAGTTTATTTTCAAGTTAAACTCCACAGTGCACTTCGTTGTTCGAATTTCCGCCCACCATCCAATAAGCAATCAGCAGAACTGATGGCGAGTAATAAACCGTTTACCTACACGAGCGATAATCATAAAATAGTCTTATCTTAAACCAAGCAGTTCCATAAACATCTCGAAGGGCTGCAGTATTGGGAATCCCAGGTTCGAAACCTCGGATGTTGTGAAAGTTTTATCCACTCCAGATCATTGAATCGAAATTGACTCTATCCCTGACGGCGGGAACGGTCAGCTGCCAAGACGTCGTCATTTGAAAAAGTTTCCTCGTTAAGTGTGAATTGTTATGGGTGTAGTAATTTGAAAAATTTATGAACATGACACCAGTGGAACAAATCAAATATTTATTTTCGTTCACGGAATGGGTGCTTCGTCTCTGAACATTGGAGGATCGAGCTGTTCTCCGTTTCTTTGAAAAATCATTTAGTCAAATCTAACCTCTGTTTCCTTTTGAGGATTCAAGTTGGGGACTTATAAACAGTTTGCTACATTCGATATTAAAAACAAATGCCAACCCTCCCCGGCGGATATCTCACTTCATTAAAGGACACATTTTCTCATGCCGTCAAATATGTCTGCTATTTCCTTCCGTATCAATTACATGTAGTTTACTCAAGTCCTTCCTTTGTCATTGAGCTCTGCGTTGTGCAATTCGCTTCATTCCGAAGAATTATCCCCGTCCCCCGATATTGGAATGAAGAAAAAAACAACTCCCAACAACACCGGTGGTTAAACTTTACACTGGCACATGTCTTTCCACCGGGAGGGATACCGACAGCTTTCTTTCCCGGAGAGTTTTTAATAAAAGTCATGCTAGGCATCTTCCCCGTCCCAACGCGCGGCATTCCGGGAAACGGCGGAAGGGGAGTTGATATTGGACCGAGCATTTTACCACATCCGGCGCTGTTTGGTGTTGGGCGCCCAGGAAAGGGATAATAATAATGTAGATTAAATTGGAAGATTTTTTTTTCCCGCTTCCTTCCATGCTCCGCTAGATGACGGACAGCATGAAGCAATAAAAATGTCCTTCTTCCGAGAGAATTCTGCTGTTGTGTGTGCTGTCGCTGGTGGTGACTTGGGTGGGGGGGGAGTTTCCCCTCCTCTATCCACTCCAGGCTCTTGCGTGGACGCCTTTGTCCGCTTGTAGCTTCGGAATGCGAATGTCCCGTGATGCCACGATGTGGATAAAGTGAAACGAGAGAAGCCAACATCAACAGCATGTCTTGTTTTATAAAGATGACAGAAACAAGATCTTCCATTTTCCTCTAGATTATGAAAAATCGCAGCAATGTATTCTTGTTTTGCCCTGGATGGCTATTACACCGGAGAAAGCAGCAACAGCAGAAGCATCGGAAACATTCCACACGTTTGCAAGCGGAGGAATTGGATTAAAAGTGAGAAATGCTTCCCGATGTTGAACGGTGCTAACCGTCTGTCGAGGTGATTCTGAAAGCAACGGAATGATGGTCCTTTGAAAATGTAACTTCAAATCAGCCTGAATGAGGTCAATCGAAATGGATATGTAGAAATTTCTCCGGCAACTATTTCCTCCACTAATCACAAACTCCGATCACTCGACGGTGACAGTGACAAATAAAATAATTTTCCCCGCAATATATTCCGTAAGCATGACTAACACATAATTTCTCATTTGAGCTGTCCTCCCGCGAGACGACAAGTGGCAAGTGAAGACGGTTCGGTTCATTCGCGGTGCAGATCCGCAGAGGAAAACACTCAAAACCGAATCTCACTCAACGGAAAATAAAAGATTTGTTCTTACGCCAGCCGTCAAAAGGATTACCACCAGCCAAGCAAATGGGCACGCGTTTATCCTAATTTCTCGCAGCCATAAATCCTGTGTGTCTCCCCCACACCACCAAAAGCGACTTCATCGAGGGGAGAAAGTTGTACGTTGCGAAAGTAGATTTTTTTCTTTTCCGCCGCACGGATCATTAACTCGCTGTCGATTTCGCAGTTAATTCATAACCGTGTACGGGAAGATTTATGTGTCGGTGGGATGGGAAGGGACCTTGCCAGAACCAGGTAGACGCTTGGCAGGATTGTATAAGTTCATAAATTTTCCCGTTACGAACACCGCGGACGACTAAACTGTTGGCGTTTGAGACGTCAACATTTCGCAAAGTTTGATTACATTTTAAACATATCAGACCATGACGGTGGGGAACCCGAATCTTGCAACATAAGTCAACTTATTTTGGTAGTTCATCTACCAGGCGTGGAACGGGTAAATGAGTTAGCGGGAATAATGATCGTTTGAAATTTACCTTCGATCCAGTTCACTGGTAGATGTTTAATTTTTGCGTGGTAACGCGAAGTCTCAAACGCGGAATGCCTTTCGAGAGAATCAGACACGTGCTTCTGTTATGTTAACAAATATCAATGTGGGTGTTCTTCATCAATGTCGCAAGTGCTTTTGAAGATACGCTTTGGTGATTTTTGCGCTTAGGATTGATTGGGTAGAGGTTACACTTTCATAGGTTGAATCACACAGATCACATTCCGAACTACGGAGTGTTTTCAAAAAAATTGTACTTTTCAAAATATTCTCATACAAATTCAAACTTCGATTATTTCTTATATATTTCTCATATATTCAGATTTTATTGGTTGTTGATTTGAATGAAAGGTAAAATTATGCTGACATGTTATGCATCACATGTTTCGAAAAAACAGGAAGTGGGTTATATTTATGGTATAACCGCAAGGGTGACGTAGGACTATCGTTGATTTAGAGATCATTTGTTTGAAGTTGAATCTAAATCCATTCTGAATGAATGAATAAATGAATATTTGGGGGACTTCGAAAACGAGAGCGTTATGTTGGAGGCTCAAGGTTTTATGCATTCAATATTGGATACAAAAAACCTTGTTCTGAAGAATAATCTTCCTACTTTCCTGCTAACTGCACTTTATTGACAAATCACAAAACCAAATGTATGTGGTCGCAGTATTATATGGATATAGAACATTAAAAAAACATTAAAATAAACTCGCTTGGATGCAATTTTCTATTCCAAGGGGAACATTAGAGGCGAATGAACTGCAAAGTTTAAAGCCTCTTAAAAACAAAGAAAGAAGAAGAAGGGGAACTGGCAGATTATTTTTCAGCAACGATCACTTCTTTCCAGGTTTCTTCTCGATAACCAGCAAACGAAAAGAGTTGCGCGTGTGTATGTGTGTGTGTGTGGCGGTTGCTTTGATGTCTTCCTGGGGAACCGTGTTTCGATGCTGATACTCTCTTGGTCACCTTCACATCTCCTTCTGATCGATCGGCTTTTCTGCGCTCCCTCACAGCTAAAACAAACTGATTGCATTTCAGGTCAGGTCAGGCCAGGTAATGAATCCCTCGATCCCTCGCCGTCCAGCACGTTCAGTAACGATGTTGTCTTGTCGATGTCCTCACGAAAAATGAATGCGTTTCACCACCAGAATATCACTTAAGTTTGCTTTTTGTCCGTGATTGAATCGAGAGAACGTGTGGTTTACTATGGTAATTTGGAAAGCAAACTAGAGGGGAATAAACTCTCTGAGTTTGAAACTTTCGGCGACTGAGCAATAATCGATTGAAAATTATATAACTTTCGCGATGGGAAACATTTTCAGTTTGGCCTGCAAAAAACTTTTCTGAACTCTAATCCATCAAATTTGGAGCCCTGAAAAGGGCCGTTCATTATATGCTAAGCTAATATAGCACGCTCTCCTTGGATTCGACAGTCCAGCTGAATGTCCTTGGGCATGATGTGACGCGTTTTGCATGGATAGCACACAAATTGGTATCTTCGAATAGGCCTCCTGCAGCGTCATAACGGCGGAACTTTGGAAGCGCAAGTCGGTTTTGAAGTCCTGAGCAATTCCACGAACCAAATGCAGCAAAGGTAGCTTGCGGATCAGCAATTCGGTCGACTTCTGATAGCGTCGAATTTCACGCAAAGTTCCCGGTAGATAGCGATGTGGTTTCTTCACACTTCCTGCGGCTGGTGCGCTTATCCGAGCCGCTTTTGTGGTGCCTTACCACCGAAAGACTAACGAGCTGTCTGCTTGGTCCCAAACAAACGAGTCCTCACGGTGCGAGAGTAGAGTAAGAAATGAACGAAAGCAAAGGAAGCGTCATTTAATAAACCATAAAAGTATAGAAAGTAGACCCCACCCTCTTTATTATATAAACTTACTGTATACTTACTTCGATGTTATTCGTTTCTCTCTCAGGGTAAGCTACGAATATAATAAGGGATATGAAATTATATATATATATATATATATTGGATACGAAAATTTTCTACTGATGGGGAAAAATAATATTCAGAAGCTTTCCTGTTAATTTCGATTGATTGAAAAATCACAAAACCAATTGTATTTGGTTGCAGTGTTGTATGGATAGAAAACATTAAAATAAACTCTTTCGCATGAATGTATTTTTCAATTCCCAGGGGAACTGGTAGATTATTTTTCAGCAACGATGATAGCAACGAGGGTTCCGCGCGTGCATGTGTATGTGGCGGCTGCTCCGATGTTTCAAGCGGAACCGTGGCATCACTCTCCTCCTCATGGATTCCCTTCTGGCCTAAGGTGCCCAAACAGGCTCTTGGTGACACCGTTCATCAGCGCTTTCAAGATAATCGAAATTAGCTTCACCACAACAGCGACAACGTGCTCCAATCGCTGTTCAATCATAACTGAGTGGGTTTACGAGCGGCGCTCGCTTATATACCGATTGGTGATTTCAATAGCCTGTTTTGAAAGCAATTTTAAGGCTATTGAAACAAGTTTTTGGATGAAAAAGTAACAAATATATAACGCGTAGACATTTTATCTTACGAATGAAATGTTCATCATACCATTTCGTTCAGTTGTTTAAGAGCTATTAACGCTCAAAATTTCGGTGTCCGGCGTAACGCTTTCGTTTTCGAAACTTTGATTTTACACCCCGGTATAGAAATGAAAGACGTAGTCCTACGTCAAAAAAAAACACTGCCTTTATCATTTTTGACCAACTTCTAACGTTTTTGGAATCCATCGCAAAAGGGCACGCACTACTTACATCGACATTGCGTTCGAAGTTCGGAGGATCAAGGCCATGAATTGGGCCAGAGTATATACCTTTTGTTCGATTACTTTCGACAGCATGTATGACCACATGAGGTAATCCAAGGAATTCAAAATTGGTGAGCTAGGAGGCCATTCATCTTGAGGCAAAAAGTCCGCCAATTTCTTCCGGACCAGATTCGCGGTACGAGAAGAGGTTCTATCCTGCTGGAACTCGTTATGATCATTTTCATACAATCCTCCCATGCTTGGCTTAACGACATTCTGCAAAACGACCGTTTTATTGACATAGGACTATGTCTTTGATTTCTATATAGGAGGGTCACTCTACGAAAAATGTGACGGTTTATTAAGAGTTTTCAAACGCATATTACTCAAAATCATTATTATGACATATTATGTGTTATATACCAAGGGTTACCTGATTCTGAGGGTCCTAGGGTCCTGATTTTGAAATCTATTTGGGGCGTCCTGATTTATTTTTCACAATCTGGCTCTTGTCCTGATTTTCATGAGAAATTCCATTTTGTTGCAGAATCAGAATTATTATCATTTATGTTTTTGAGTAAAACTGTTTTTTTGAAGAACTTAGTTCTGTGAGCATATAAAGAGTAGCAGTTCCACGAGATCTTTCAAATATTTTCATTTAGTACTCCTTTTTCACAAAATAACCTAAGAATTATGAGGCCAACGCTACATATGTGACTGTGGCTCATAGCGGTATTTAGATTTAACCATTTAGTTGTAACAGAAGTTTGAAATCAACAATGAAGCAGGTAGATCTGATTAGAAAAAACATATTCAAACATCGAATTAGAGGCGAATAAACTGCAAAGTTTGAAGCCTCTCTAATACAAACAAGGAAGGCAAGGAAGGAAACACCGAAACATTGCCAGAATATTGATTGGCATCCACTTCCAAATCGATGGTGAACTCTGTGGTGCCGAAATCCAGCCGCTCAGAAAATTTGTGTTGCAGAAGGAGCGCCCAAAAAATTTCCTGTACTCGTAAAAGGACAGAAGCCATCATGTCCAAAATATTTTCGCATGGATCGCTCACCCGTGCACCCGTGGCCGAGTGGTTAGCGTCTCACATTATCATACCGGGTGTTCGGGTTCAATTCCCGTTCTGGCCGGGGGGATTTTTCGTCAGAGAAATGTCATTCGACTTGCACTGTGGTCACGCGTATTCTAGAGCTTGCCCCTCGGAATACATTCAAGGCGTGTTATTAGGCTTAATAAATCTCAACTAAGTATTAATAAATGACGCTAGTTAATGCATAAGTTGAGACGGCAAAAGTTCCACAGGGAACGTTAACGCCATTCAAGAAGAAGATGGATTACGCAAGAAATATGTTAAAAAAATAAACTTCACGTGTAGAGATGAACCAGCCTTTGGCTGAAAATCTCTTTAATAAAGAAAGAAAAAAAAACTTCACGTGTTTTTATTTATTTATATCTCATAAAATCACAATGGTTTGGTTGTAATCGTAAGGTAATAGGTGTCCTGATTATCCATATATATACCATTAGACAGGAAATTTATCCAGCATTTTTTTGGCTTCAAACATGAACAGTGAATATATTAGGCTGTCAAAAAAGTCCTGCGGTATTTCCGCGAGGTGTCGTTGTAAGCGCGTAGTTCTAGTTGTATTCATTGTATCGAGTCATACTATAGCTTGTTGGAAAGGTATTTTTGCGCGCTATAATATAGTCCTTGACAGTGTTTTTTTGGTTAAGTCTTTCGTGAGTTATAGTGTTGCAAATATGGAGCAAAATAAAGAGAAAATCCGACATATTTTACAGTACTAAATATGTACAGTACAATAATATGGACAAAGGCAAAAATGCATCTCAAGCTGCCAATAAAATTTGTGCAGTTTATGGACCCGATACAGTTTTCATATCCACCGCACAATGCTGGTTTCAACGTTTTCGTTCTGGTGTAGAGGTCGTCGAAGATGTGCCACGCTTCGGAAGGCCTGTCGTCGGAAATTGCGACAAAATCGCTGAATTAGCCGAGAAAGACCGGCATAGTAGCAGCCGTAGCATCGGCCAAGAGCTGGGTATAAGTCATCAAACCTTTATTAACCATTTGAAGAAGCTTGAATTCTTGCTCCCGTGGTCGAGTGGTTAGCGTCACACATTATCATGCCGGGGGTTTGGGTTCGATTCCCGTTCTGGTCGGGAGAATTTTTCGGCAAAGAAATTTTTTCCGACTTGCACTGTGGTCACGCGTATTCTACAGCTTGCCACTCAGAATACATTCAAGGCGTGTTATTCGGCATAGAAATCTCAACTAAGTACTAATAAAAATGACGCAAGTAATACTACGTTGAGACGGCGAAGTTCCTCTAGGAACGTTAGAGCCATTTAAGAAGAAGAAGAATAAGAAGCTTGAATTCACAAAGAAGCTCGATGTATGGGTGCCACACACGTTGACGCAAAAAAAAACATCTTTGACCGTATCGACGCAAGTGAATCGCTGCTGAATCGCAACAAAATCGACCCGTTTCTGAAGCGGATGGTGACTGGCGATGAAAAGTGGGTCACTTAAGACAACGTGAAGCGCAAACGGTCGTGGTCGAAGCCCGCTGAAACGGCTCAGACGGTGGCCAAGCCCTCATTAACGGCCAGGAAGGTTCTGCTGTGTGTTTGGTGGAATTGTCAAGGAATAATCTATTATGAGCTGCTTCCCTATGGCCAAACGCTCAATTCGGACCTGTACTGCCAACAACTTGAATGTAGCACTCATGAAGAAGAGGCCATTTTTGATAAACAGAGGCCGCATTGTCTTCCATCAGGATAACGCCAGGCCACACACTTCTTTGGTGAAGCGCCAGAAGCTCCGGGAGCTCGGATGGGAGGTTCTTTTGCATCCGCCGTATAGTCCGGACCTTGCACCAAGTGACCACCACCTGTTTTTATCCATGGCGAACGAGCTAGGTAGTCAGAAGGTAGCCACAAAAGAGGACTGTGAAAATTGGCTATCCGAGTTTTTTGCCAATAAGGAAGCGAGCTTCTATAACAGGGGTATTATGAAGTTGGCATCTCGTTGGGAACAAGTCATCGAACAAAACGGCGCATATTTGACTTAAAACAGATGATTGTAACTAATTTTATGAACAAATGAAAATTCAAAAAAATACCGCAGGACTTTTTTGACAGCCTAATAGTAAGGTACACCGGGGCAAGCTGAAATTCGGGGTAAGTTAAAACGGAAATCATAACTTTTACTAGGAATGATGGATTGACGTAATAAAAATATACAGCCATTCCATGCCAATCCGATATAGTGGTTCTCACATTTTCGTCAAAAGTGGTAGTTTCGCTCTTTATCGAAAACTATTAGATCCGTATTTTTTATTTTTTTGTTAGGTTAGCTTTTCATTTTAGGGTGATCCGAAATATCGACTTATTCCCCTTTTTACCAAAATTTACATTTTTCAAAAATTCATAACTTGTGAACTACTGATCCGATTTAGACGGTCGACATATCACATTGAAGCTTATAAGCTAGTAATTCTTGGAAAAATGCTACGCTTGCATAAATTTCAGGTTTCTGATTTGTCATTATTAAATGTATTTGTTTTTTATAGTTTTCATGGTCTCGGGACCAAGGGCGCTATATTTTTTTATATTTTTTATGGAAAGCTGAGTATTTTTCACATAACATATCTCGAAACCAGGGAGCCGTTTTTTTTCGTTTTTGAGTTATGATTTTTCAAAGTTACCCGATGGTTCAAAAAATCATTTTTCCCTTTTTTCCCAAAAATGACTTTTTTCAAAAAAATTATTACGTTGGAACTACTGGACCGATTCAGATGATCGACATATCAAATTAAAGCTAGCTAGCTAACCTTACTTGAAAAAATAACATACTCGCCAATTAATTGGATTATAGTCACATACATCCAGTCTAGTCGCATAGAAATGTTGAATGAAAACTGAAAACATGTTAACTTTGAAAAATCATAACTTAAAAACGAAAAATAACATCTCTCTGATATTGAGATATATTATGTGAAAAAACCTCAGCTTTCAGGAAAAAAATATAAAAAAATATGGCGCTCTTGGTCTCGAATCGATGTAAACTATAGAAAACAAATATAGTCAATAATTACGAAAACAAAATCCATTTCTATTCAGAGTTTAATATTCTCTCAAACAAGACTAGCTCATTGGCTTTAATTTGATATGTCGATCATCTGAATCGGTTCAGTAGATCAAAAGCTATGATTTTTTTGTGGTGGAAAAATTGGTAAAAAAATATTTTTTGGACCATCGGTTATCTTTGAAAAATAATAACTCAATAACAAAAAAAACGCGTCTCTGGTTTCGAGATATGTTATGTAAAAAGTTTTTTCTTTCCGAAAAAAAAATAAAATAATATAGCGCCTTTGGTCCCGGGACCATGAAAACTATAAAAAACAAATACAATCATTAATGTCGAAACCAAAATTAAAATTTTGTGCAACTCTGGTATTTTCTCAGAAATGATCAGCTAATTGGCTTTAATTTGATATGTCGGTCGTTCAAATCGGCTCAGTAGTTCAAAACTTATGAATTTTTTAAAAAACTGAAAAAAAAGTGGAAAAATTTTATTTTTCGGACCACCCTAAAATGGAAATGGTCATCCTAACAAAAAAATACAAAAATACGGGTCTAATGGTTTGCGATAAAGAACAAAATTTCCACTTCCCACGAAAATCTGAGAACCATTATATCGGTTTGGCAGCGCATGTGGAGTGGAGATGAGTTCGGTCGTTGGTTACACACGATTATCCCTAAGGTCTCGACGAGTGCATGGTTTAAGGGATTGAATGTAGGTCGTGATTTCATTCGCCCGATATCTCGGCTTATGTCCAATCACTACAACCTAAACGCGCATCTCTATCGCATTGGGCTCGCAGCAAACAATCTTTGTGATTGTGGCGATGGCTACCACGACATCGAGCATGTTGTCTGGTCGTGTATCCGGTTCCATACTACTCGCTCTCAGCTCTCTAGAGCACTGAGAGCACAAGGCAGACAATCGGAGATCCCCGTCCGGGATATCTTAGGTAGCCGTGATCCTGATCTTCTGCTTCATCTATACCTGTTCCTCAGGAACGCCGATGTGAACGTTTAATGATGTTTTCTTCGTTGTGTCCCCGTTTTATATCCCTCCTATCCGATCGATAAACTTTTACTTAGTCGCGGCAATACATACACACACTCTTTACAGATACACGGGCCAAAGGTTGTGCAGTCCACTGATCATTCAACAAGAGCCAAAGGTTGTACCGCTCATGACAACTCTACATGAACTGATGATTGCGCCGGTTAGTGACCATTCTATCCTGGATTCCTCGAGTCGAGAAAGACGCACCACGCTAGATATGAGGTACAGACTAGGGGGGCGTTGCTGATTAAGGGTCAGCTGCATCCCAATAGGAAGTATCCCGTGTCGGGCACACGTACAGAGCATTAGAGACAGCAACATCCCAATTACGAAAACACTTGTAATACTAACCTCGAGCCAACCGCGAGTAATCGGTTACATATTACTAACATAGATAATAAGAAAAATCGTATTGAACTCCCGGCCCCGTGAGGCTAACGCCATATGAGCCTTTATAAAAATATATATTTTGGAAAAAAAAATATCGGTTTGACATGGAATAGCTGTATATATAGTAATCATTGACATTCAACCCACCTTATAGCCATTGCCAGAATATTGGAATGCCTTAACACAATCTGCCCATTTGTTTACTTTTTCTTGTTCCGTGAAATCAAAACAAACATTTTTGTGCGCTGACTCAATCAGTCCGAAAACACTGATTTTTTTCAAAAATAACGCCAGAATCGCACTTCAAGTAATCAAACAGGGATAATCAGGTTTAGTGGTTTTACCGATAGTAGGCATTTATCAGTTATCGTATTGTATGTTGCCCAATCAATTCGGACTCAATTCACGTTCTTACCGTGAATTGGTCTTGCTACCAACAATTTTATAATTGTGGTCCAGGATGTCATAATATCGAGCATGTTGTTAGGTTATGTAAAAAGTGCAATTAATGAATTTAACTGGTTGCTGATTTAGAAGATCGAAAGGGTATACTCACGCATAATAGATTATAATAGTTTGAATAGTCACGATCTTTATATTATGTTCCACATATATGTCTTCCTTAGAAGTCCGCTTCACTTCCTCGAATGCACATGCCTATTCTCCTTTACCTTACCTATACATAAGCAGAGCTTAGCACCCAATGAGATCAGTTCACTACAGCAGCTAAACGAACTTCCCAAGAGAGCACTCATGTCCATAGGATACTCAATATACAATGTTCCGAACAAGGTGACAATGAAGGAGAAAATGCTATTTTTATCTATAATATATTCCTGTAGCCATAGATTTATTTGACTTAGGCTGACATATTTATGTAGATCTTAACTATTTAAATTTGTGTTTAAAAATGGTACATGATGACTCTTTGTCTTCTTCTGCATAATTGAAAAGGGTAGTAATTGCTTTAATGATATTTTTGTGTACATTTTTTAACAGAATGTAGTTCCGGATTCTAACACACTATCTCATCTAACTCGTTTCAAGGATACATGTTCATTCAGGAAACGGTTTTTTCAGGGCTCACATTTGATGTATTAAAAGAGAAAAATATACAGATTTTGAACAATGAAAAAATTCAATTCACATGCAATTACTACACACAATCACAGTCCTATGTCAAAATCCCGTTCGTGCCCCTAGGCTCAGACCCATCAACTTTTAATATAAAGCATTAATTTTACCGCCTTTCTCTATAAAAACAAGTGGTTATTTGCCGAGTGAGCAAATACTTCCCTAAACCATTCGTAGAATAATTTTGTTACTATCTGGGATATTTCTCGAACTGTAGGTTCATAATCTGTCATTTTACACATCGCGTGACTGCTAGACAAAACAAATAAACAAAAGAATCTTGTCCTTTCAAAACCATTTCCTTTTCAAAGCTTCCGAAGCGCTATGAACTTTACGTTTCCTAAATGTTTCACACCCCAGCTTTCTTTTAGCACATTGTGCATTGCCGACTTCAAAACATTGAGATTAGCAACCATTTTACGTGCAGAACGTTGTGATCTTCGTCGTATCCGCTCCCTGACGTGCTCAATTACTCACTCGGTTCTTGCCTGAACGTCTTCTGCCGGATTTTTTCGAGTCATAGAACGACCAAGTCTCATGGTGCCTTCTAATGGCTCGATAAACAAAATCAAGCTTCACTCCCAAGTTTATTTTATCAAAAAAAAAAGAAAAAAAAATATAGGAGGTTGTGTCCAAGACACGACCACATTTTTGACGTAGAACTAGGCTGTTATTTTGTTCAAGTCGCTTGGTCATAATTTTGGATATTATTTCAGAATGCTGCGAAATTTTACAAATAACTGTTTAGTAGAATGGTTTTTTTTCATTGTAGAATCAGTTGACGATAATTGATTGAATTGATGATTCATTCTTGCCCTTGCAGAACAATACACAAGTTGATCGCATGACGCACTTTGTTTAATGTCAATGCATCGAAAATTTACCTCGAACGCTATTCCGGTGGTCTTTTCCGCAATTGACATACATTCGGCTACAGGCGATTATATACTTTTTGCACCAGCACTATTATTACACATCTCATTAATACATCAATCTTTCTTTGGCGCCGAATGGAAACAACAACGATGGCAATACATGTAAGTATCAAATATCATGCTACATGTTATTCAGTATTGTCTCAGTGCAATCGCACTAGACATCGTTCGTACAACGAAAACCAACCAGCACCAAACAAGCGTTCAACATAGTATGCATGCAGAGTATTGGTGGCTTGAAGCGACTAAGAATATAAACACTTCTCATCATTTTGCGCTATTCTCAAGAGAAACGCTTCTGTTAATATTACTGGCCTCTAAAAAAGTTGCATTACTTTTTCATGCTCGAGATAAGCGCAGCTGTTATCCGCAGTGGAGAAAGTTTTGCTACTGGCAAGCGAAACCCAATCACATACAAAATTCTGGAACGACTTTTACTTTTTTGGTGACTAACTAAATGAAATAAGTTATGTCTGTCAATCTCTATAACCTCGAGAAGAGTTGCATTGCTTCATTATGATCAAGAATAGCGCAAATGCCATTCTTGTTTAAGGCTCGCTCGAGGGAAAACATAAAACACAAAACGAGCGGGAAAGCACACAAATGGACAGAACAAATGTATGGGGAAATGGAGATACTTCCATTTTTCATCAATTTAAACCATATACAGACTATGGGTTTGTAATGTATAGCATATAAAAAAAATCTTAGAAAATTTCCGATTCGATTGGTATGCAAATCGTTAAAATCCGTTCGCAGCAAAAATAGTTATTAACATTAACTTTATTTTATAAAAACTTGACCTGTTTTCTGATTCAGCATCCTTAATGTAAGACGTAGTCTTACGTAAAAAAACAACATACATATTTTGATAGTAAAACTCAATGATTTGTATGTGTTGTCGTTTGTAAGTCTTTCCATAGGGAAATGGTAATGAAAATACACAACTTCAATATTGACAAACGGCACACGTTACGCGTGATCTGTCAAAAACAGGGGGCTGATAAACCAAACAGAAAAAAACCCCGCTAGAATATTTAGAGGAATACTGAGTATTGAAACACGATCTAATTTTCTGAATCTCCTCGAATGGTTGAGAGTCGGTGTTTATAAGATCACAACACCACAGTTTTCACAGTTTATCCTCAAACTTATTCTTCCTCATCAATGAAACAAAGTAAAAAAACTAGAAGTGGGTTATATCTGTGATAACAATATTGAGGGGACTACAAAAAAATACATACACCTCTTTAAATTAATGTTGTTCATAATGTAGTGTGTTCTAAAAGTCAAGCAATTCAGCCATTTTTTACCGGCGGTCAAATTGGATTTTTTAAGATAATGGAATACACAGTATTATAATGACAGCAAAGATAAAGGTTTGTTCCAAATTTCAGATCAATAAATCAAAAGGAACATGGTCAAATTTCTATTCATTTGGGACAACCCTACAGACATACAAGCATACAGGCAAACATTTTTTTTGTGCGGGGGATAGCGACCGCACAAAAAAGTCGCATACAAAAATCGTGCGAAACTTCACCAGCAGCTTTAAAAAATCGTGTTCGGTACACATTTTGAAAAAAACTTTTTTGTGTGCGGTAGATAGGGACCGCATAAAAAAGTTTCCCCCAAGAAAATAACTCAAATCCACGCCATTCACCGTTCAATTTCCTTATGTTTCCCTGTTTTGTGATGGAACACTTTGCCTTTTCGGTTGCGCGTGGTTGTTTTGTGCTTTTAGTTGCATGTCGAAACGTGTTGCTGTTAGAAATCATGTCATGCAAAAACTTAAAAAAACTTAGAGCGTTTGATGAGAGTAGGGGAATGATTTCAGAAGTGGATAATTGAGACGCAAATATGCATTTTTCGCACTGAAATGTATATAAACCATCGAAAGGAAACTAAATGGATGATAACTTCGTCATAAAACCGCGCAAAAAAATCGCACAAAAATAATTCGCACAAAAACATGTTTTACTGTACATTCAAACAGTTCACGTTGAATGAAACCGTTTAAAAAGTAATCGGCTATTTAGTTACAGTGGCTATCTTGGATTTGAATATTGCTAAATAGCTGTGATCTACTGATCAAACACCTTCACTTGATACCTATTTTGATGGGGTTTGTTTTGAGAAAATATGTAATTCGCCATTTTATGTGGTAACCATCTTGGATTTCCTTTTTTTTTACAAATAACTGTGTTCTACTATTCAATTTAATCCCCATATTGATGGGGTTTTGAGAAAATATGTAATCCGCCATTTTGTAGCGGCCGCCGTCTTGGATTTTCAAGATAATGAAATACGTAGTTTCATAGTGACTACAGAGATGATAGTGTGTTCCAAATTTCAGATCAATCGGTCAACAGGAAGGGGTTCAAATTTCTAATAATGTGGTAAAGCGCTACAGACAAACATGTTACAAACATACAAATTACAGGGCGAGCTAAATAAAACCGTTTAAAAATTACTCATTCCATTGTAAATGCAGGAGAACCAAGCGAGTTCTCTAATCATGAATATCATATTGTGAGATGTACAGTCTGCCTAAGCTCAAGCTCAAAATTAAAAAAAAAAATAACGAAAGTACATAATGAATATTAATATTGATTATCATGATAATTGATAATATATTAGGAGGATGACATTTTCTCCAGAACACACATTAGCCTAGACTCACTTTTAAATGTAAAACACGAACGTTACCTTATGACATTAGCGTTTCGATACATCATCGCTATAACTTTAATTAATCACATCCATATACTATATTCTTCGTTCCCCGCCATTATCTATCCATCATACCTTCACCCACACGTTAATTAATTTGCTAAAAGCCTATGAGCAGAACGGCAAGGCATGTTGTGAGCGCCCGTTATCCCATGAAAAGGGTGACTCGCAAGCAATACATTCCGTCACACTGTTTTTGACATGCCCCAAATTCCAATATTCGAGGACTCAAACAGAGCCTTTCAGACAATTCAGACCGCTTCTAATATCCACCCACCGATTAACTGGCACCCATCCCAACGAATACATTTCAGGTAGTGCCAAGCCCGGGCAGGTTAGCGCCGTTTCGTAACGGTTTGCTCCGTGCAAAACCCGCGCACACCTTGCTACGACCCGAGACCGCCATAAAACACGTGTTTGCACGGCTGTCAGGTATGTCTAATGTGTGAACAAAACACTGGCTGAATTGTTGTACCGAATGGTGTATCGGTTAGAGGGTAGCGCATTAACCTATAACACACATGGAACACGACGACGGATGAAAGTGTTGTTTGCCCAGGTAAGACATCGCTACCCACCTGGGCACCCAGCTCCATGTGGGTTGACTTGACGCGGAGTAGAAGGCCAATTTCAATCGGGATGGCACCGTGCGACCCCTCTTGGTGTGTGGTTTGCATAATATATCCGCAATTCAGGTTTTAAAGAATGGCGCAAGAAAATGTCTGACTGTGGCGTGAAAATCAGCAATACTTACGATGGCAGTGTGGGCAGGAAATGGAATTCTGTAGGCTCGGACCAATGTTCATGCGAATATTGAGTAACGTGACATCGGATTTACCTTACTACTAACATAAACTGACCAGACGTCCCGCATTTCAACAAAATGTCCCGCGTAAGATTCCGTCCCGCGAAACGTCCCGCATTTGGCAAAAGAAACGAGGATGTTGTATTTACCAGATTGGCTATATCTGGCGGACACAAAGTGCCTCAGGATATCCAACTCCTTCGCTGTGAGGTGGAGCTGGCAGTATGAAAAAAATCATTAAATTGCTTGACAGTGCTGCTGCTGCTGCGAATCAACAACCTTGGATCATTTTTGTTGTAGGCTTAATATACGTTAGATTTAAGGAAAATTTGTTCCATTGTATTATCTTTTGTAGTTTTTTTCATCGCCATCCGAAAGTAGTCCAATTTTTTTTAATGTATACGTTAACACTAAAATCTTTGAAAAATGGATTGGAATTTTCGAGCATTCCATTCGATAATTGGAAGAAAATTGTGGAATTTGAATCGTGCTTGCCACACTTAAATGCTTTGACTGAGTGAGTGATTTTCAGGCGTAAACAAAATCTAAACCAGAACAAAATCACAAGTGAGTGAAGATACTTTATAAAAAAAATAATAAAAAATAAGGTTTAATTGCAAGGACACATGTTGAGAGTTTCACGAATAAATGAGACTCTCTAAACTATGGTTTATGTTCACATAATGTATTTACATAACGTTTTGTTTTTTGTGTCCCGCGTTAGACCTCTGACCATCTGGTCACTTTATCCTAACATGTTGTTGCACATTTATATGTATAAATCCACGAATTCCAAAAAGTAAACAACGTGAATGTGGTTATTCCTCTATATTTGCGACGAGACAACGTTTTGAAACATTGATTGATAAATACAAATAGTGACAAATGTTTGGAAAATACATTGAAAAGTTATACTTAATTCTACAGATTTCCATTCAATCAAATATTTAATTATTGTTTCAATTGTGAACAGATACAAGAATTTGGTTGAAAAAAAAATCAAAAATGTCATTAGCCAATAAAAAATTGAAAACATAACACATTTTAATCAAAATGTTGCAGTTTCTTGAATATGCACGATGTTCATATGATTTAAAGCACTCTGTATTAATAATGCTAGAATAAGTTTTAATTCAGACAAAGTTATACATTTTCTTCTAAAACTTGGTGGTGCAGAATCTCATGGCATGGATCGAAGCATTTTTTTCGCCGAATTTGATGGCAACCATGGACTTCCTCACTTTGTCCCACAAAGCTGGAATGTTTGACTTTGTTGCGTGTCGTAATCGCTTCTGGCGTCAAGTTTCAACGGGGTAGTTTGTTTGAATTCGCTAGCTTTTTTCTACCCTTCCTCCTCTGCTCATCACCCTCCTGGCGATGATTTCCTTGACGAACGAGATTGTTCATTAGCCACCACGGCTAGGAAGGGTGGCTCGAGCCGACTAATGGTGTTCTCTCGTCGCTTCTGCCAGGATCACACCAAGGTAGGAGAAAAAAAACAGCAGTTAAAAGTTGGTTCGCGTGATCGGAATCATTTAGTCGCAGAAGGCGTCCCTTCTGAGAAGGCGTCCGAGTTCCGGAAGTGTTGAATGACTGAATAGAGAGAGTGAGGGGGCGGTCGCTTTTGGTTTACCTTTACATTGGCAGGCCGCATTGTCGTCATTTGACTCACACTTGACGTGACATATTGCCTCGGAACAGATTCAAGATTAGCTAACCCACGCTGCCCGGGTTGTGGCTTCGGCGGCGGCGGCGGCGGCGACGGTTCCATCATCGGTAGGCACATTGACTGAATGGCAAATTCAGCTCGTTTTTCTTTTATTCTCTTTTTGTCGATTTTTCGCAGCATAATCACAAAGGGCAAACTTTTCGCTATGCCATGGGCGTAACCTCCCACGCCAGCCGGCAGAGGGCGGACTGACACAGGTGATTGATTTACATGGCGCGAATCGGAGTTCGAAGTTTACCCTCCCGGGTTTTCAGCGCCGTGAACCGTAATCCTGGCAGGAATGAAACGCCACTCGCTGATACGAGGGTCGCAATTAGTGATTTAATATTTATTGTGTTTACATTATTGTGCGGAAAATGTGATTAATGTAGAGGGGCACGCGGACGGAGTGGGCAACAGTTTGTCGTGCGGACTAAGACAAACAGCGGACGAAAAGAGTTGAAGAAGAAGAAGAATTGTTGCTTTCCACGTAACTTTTAGCCACAGTTACTCGGTTAAGGGCCCGAATGCTAGACAAACAGGAGGAGTGGGCATGCTTTCGCATGAATGCTGATGTAGTTCATAGCGTGATGCATTGGATTAATACAATGCGTTTCACAACTATAGAACCACTCATTTTTTCTGAGTTTCCAGAGATATGTAAGATGTCGGTTGAATTGAAGTATATAGTGTAGAATACAGTAACTATCTTCATTTATAAGACCGGCCATTTAAACATTCAAAAAACTAAAATTCCAGTGTTTCATAACTATAGAACCAGATGGAAAAACTCTCACTCATTTACAAAACTAACGTCAATTTAACATGAATTACGATAAATTTCTAATTCGTAGGTCATCTTTAGTTCTCAATCAGTGCGAATAACCTATTCGGGTGGTTACGATCATGTTGCGCCATGTTGGTGTGTAGAGAGAGAGGAAAACTGAAATATGTCTGTGTGGGAAGGTCCTACAGGAACATCCTTGGAACCAAAGTAAAAGCTGGTTGATAAGGTTAATTGGATTTGCTGTTGAGTTGGTTAGCAAAAAATTGTGTTAGTCCAGAATATTCTTGAAAAACAACGAAAAATCGATTTTTCATTTCTTCCCAATATTGTTGCCCACTACACCTATGTGGAATAGGTGTAGGAATATGTACATAAAATATTCTAATACCTGAAAGTTGTAGCTTCAAAATGATGCGTATTCCATCGATGTGCGTTGATTTTTCACGAAGTTACAGCATGCCAAAAATCACTTCAAATTTTCGACTTCGCATTCTGTTCCTCTAATGTTTTTGTCGAGTGTATATAGATGTACAGTACGGTACAAAAAAATTGAATAAAATCAACTACAAACACATAAGAAATGTACTCTTCGGGCCTTGATAGAAGCAAAAGTATTAATCATCAAAATCGATCGCCTTCGTTAATTCGTTTTCAGCTGACAAATTGTTCAGGTGAAATTGCGACACAGCCGATATCATTGTTTACTTCTCACGAATGCATACGACTCGTAGACCTTTTATCTTCCGAATGAAGCGATTTTCATACCGGCCCCTTAAGCCGGCAGATAGGTATGAACGCTCAAAACCTCAACTTGCACCCCGGTACAGTTCTACGTCAAAAATACCAATAATTACCCAGTCAATACTGATGGTTATCTGTAAGACGAAGCATTTTGTCAAAGTGACACTAATTGTGAAACTAATTACACTCATCAAAGGGTAAGTTAATGATAATGGAAACGAGCAGAATAAAAACGAGGAAAATAAGAGAAGAACTACGAGAAGAGAGATGAAAATGAAAGAAGCTCTGGAAAAAAGGCAGTCGGAAAAAAAGTATTAGGTTGGGGAATAAGTTTAAGATTTTTCATCCACTTGCCATTAACATGTTTCTCCGTTACATGGAATAAATGTTTGATATAAAAAATATGATAGAATGTAGACATCCCTAAATCGGAAAATTTCTTTCTCGAATTTTGCTCTTATCAACATATTCAGCATCATGCAAACATCAGAGGCAAAGACCTCTGTATTGTCAGCTTGTCTCCGAGAGCTGCGGTTAGCCGCAAACAACTTGATGACATGTGCTCACTCCTTCCTGAGCCACGATTGATCTTGGGAGACTTCAACTCTCACGGAACTGCCTGGAGGGGAACAGTACGACGACAATCGTTCATTGTTGATATATGACCTTTGTAACAGTTTCAATATGACCGTTTTGAACACTGGGGAAACAACACGTGTACCTAAACCTCCTGCTAACCCAAGCGCTATTGACCTCTCGCTTTGCTCGAATTCACTATCGTTAGATTGCAAGTGGAATGTAATCCAGGATCCCAACGGTAGTGATCACTTGCCAATCAAAATTTCCATCACCATTGGGTCGAATTTTTCTGAATCCATAAACATGGCATATGACCTCACAAGACAGATTGACTGGAAAAAATATGCGGACGCGATTACTCTAGCCATCAATTCCAGAGATGGTTTACCTCCATTGGAGGAGTATAACTTCCTTTCTCGTTTGATCCATGACAGCGCGGTTCGCGCTCAAACGAAACCCATCCCAGGTTCCACCATTCGCCGAAGGCCTCTCAATCCATGGTGGGATAGCCAATGTTCAAAGATTTATGTAGAAAAATCGAATGCATTTAAAGCTTTTCGGAAACGTGGAACCCCTGAAAATTTTCAAGCGTATTTAACCCTTGAGAATCAGTTCAAAAATTTGACCAAAGGGAAAAAACGTGCGTATTGGCGAAATTTCGTGGGAGGTTTGTCACGAGAAACGTCAATGAAAAAATTATGGAAAGTGGCTCGAAACATGAGAAATCGTTCTTCAACAAATGAAAGCGAAGAATATTCACATCGATGGATTTTTTATTTTGCACGGAAGGTTTGTCCTGATTCCGCTCCTGTGCAAAAAATTGTTCGAGATATACCACAAGATAGGTGCGATCTTGATTCCGAGTTTTCGATGGTAGAATTCTCTCTTGCTCTCCTTTCATGTAACAATTCTGCTCCGGGATCGGATAGAATTAAGTTCAACTTGTTGAAAAACCTCCCTGATGTGGCGAAACATCGCTTGTTGAATTTATTCAATCGGTTTCTGGAGCATAATATTGTTCCAGATGATTGGAGACAAGTACGAGTTATAGCTATTCAAAAACACGGAAAACCCGCGTCCGACTTCAATTCGTACCGCCCAATAGCATTGCTGTCTTGTATACGGAAATTGTTGGAGAAAATGATCTTGTTTCGCCTTGATCGATGGGTTGAAACGAATGGCCTACTCTCAGATACACAATATGGGTTCCGCAGGGGCAAGGGGACGAATGATTGTCTTGCGTTGCTTTCTTCAGAAATTCAAATGGCTTACGCCGGTAAAAAATAAATGGCTTCAGTATTCTTGGACATAAAGGGGGCCTTTGATTCTGTTTCAATAGAGGTTTAGTCAGACAAATTACACTCTCGGGGTCTGCCGCCTCTATTGAATAATATGTTATATAACTTGCTTTGTGAGAAGCATTTGAACTTTTCTCACGGAGATTCGGCAGTAAGTCGGGTCTCTTACATGGGCCTCCCCCAGGGCTCATGTTTAAGCCCCCTTTTGTACAACTTCTATGTAAGCGACATCGACAATTGCCTTACACAAAATTGCAGCCTAAGACAACTTGCAGATGATGGAGTGGTCTCTGTCGTAGGATCAACAGAATCCGACCTACAAGAACCCTTACAAGATACTTTGAACAATTTTTCAACCTGGGCCATTGGGCTAGGGATCGAATTCTCCACGGAGAAAACAGAGATGGTGGTTTTTTCTAGGAAGCATAGACCAGCAAAACCAAAGCTTCAACTTTTGGGTAAACCGATCACTCATGCTATGTCATTCAAGTATCTTGGGGTTTGGTTCGACTCCAAATGTACTTGGGCGGCCCATATTAGGTATCTGAGTAAAAAATGTCAACAAAGAATAAACTTTCTCCGTACAATTACCGGCACCTGGTGGGGAGCCCATCCCGAAGATCTTATAATGTTGTATCGAACAACTATAGTCTCGAGGTTTTGGCAGGCGTACTCCCA
Organism: Toxorhynchites rutilus septentrionalis; assembly: GCF_029784135.1. NCBI lineage: Eukaryota > Metazoa > Arthropoda > Insecta > Diptera > Culicidae > Toxorhynchites > Toxorhynchites rutilus. The sequence continues at coordinate 88,163,321 of NC_073746.1, forward strand.
CTAAAAGATCGCTTCAATTTATTATCTCTTCGGTTCCTCATCCGGTGTAAGGTTATGAACCCATTGGTGATCGGAAATTTTGAGCAGCTGATCGAGCTAAATTCTCACTCTGGATTCATGAGTTCATATCATGAATTCATCTCCATGCAGGTTGATCCTTCTTCGTATATTCCCAACCGTGTTTGTTTTCCTGACTACATCAATTCCTCTGTACATTTTGATCTGTCCATGAAGCAAGATATCCATGAATATTCAGATTATCAACGATCGAGGATCGCTCCAACGATCTTCGATGCAAAGTATGGGGGTATCAATTGTGATAATATGTACTTTACTGATGGGTCCACTATAAACGAGTTCACAGGATTTGGAGTGTTCAAAAAAAATTTTCAGCACTTCCCATAGTCTTCAGTTTCCTTGCTCAGTGTATATTGCTGAATTGGCAGCGATACACTGGGCGCTGGACAGCGTCGCCTCACGACCTGTTGAACACTATTACATTGTAACGGATAGTCTTAGCTCCGTCGAAGCTATCCGTTCAGTGAGGCCGGAAAAGCACTCGCCGTACTTCCTTGAGAGAATACGAGAAATTTTGAGTGCTTTATCCAGACGCTGTTATGTCATTACCTTTGTGTGGGTCCCTTCACATTGCTCAATTCCGGGTAATGAGAGGGCTGACTCATTAGCAAAGGTAGGTGCGATTGAAGGCGATATGTATCAGCGTCAAATCGCCTTCAATGAATTTTACTCTTTAGTCCGTAAAAATACCATCGCTAACTGGCAACGCAAATGGAACGAAGATGAATTGGGCCGGTGGCTTCACTCGATTATCCCTAAGGTTAGCCTCAAACCATGGTTCAAAAGTCTGGACTTGAGTCGGGACTTTATTCGCACCTTCTCCCGACTCATGTCCAATCACTGTTCGTTATACGCGCTACTCTTTCGTATCAATCTTGCCGACAACAATCTTTGTGCTAGTGGTCAAGGTTACCACGACATCGAGCACGTTGTTTGGTCGTGCGAGCTGTATCTTGTCGCCAGATCGAATTTAGAAGACACCCTTCGGGCCCGAGGAAGACAGCCCATGGTGCCGGTGAGAGACGTGTTGGCTCGGTTAGACCTTGACTATATGTCCCAAATATATGTTTTCCTTAAAGCTATCGATCTTCGTGTGTGATTGTCCTTATATCCTTATACCCTCCATTTCTTCCTTTGTGAGTAATTGGTCCGCTTGCTATAAACAGGAGAATGAAATGTAAATTCACAATAGATGTACGAATAGATTTAAGAATTGAGTGTATGTGATTATCAACATTGTAATAATTTCCTTATACCCCATCCTTTTCCTGAGAAAAATATGTCACCCTTCTAATCTCGAGTCCACCGCGAGTAATCGGTTTCCCACATTACTAACCATAGATTTAAGAAAATTGTTCATAAATATAGTTTTAAAAATATATTTAAGATTTCGGCTCCTTTAAAATTATGTAACTGAGCGTGTAAAAATAAACGAATTTATAAAAAAAAAACATATTCAGCGATCCATTTTTATTTATATAGATAGAAGACGATATAGGAGTGCGTTTTATCACATTAAAATCCATTTCCACTTTCGAACGAAGATCAATTTCTTTACCAAACATCAAATGGACTAAAAACGCTTGTCAATATGTAATTGAAGAATCAATGTGCCTTATTTAGTTTCATTTGCTTGATTAATTCTCAAGTGATGCAGGAATTCGTGTTTCAATTGTGTTGCGACCATAGCTGCAACGAACCATCATCAGGATGAAAAACAAATTTCAGTGTAGTTTTGCCCCGTCGTACCTAGAAGTTGCAGGCCTTGTACTTCTCACTATTACTTAAACATCGCAATATACCCATTTTTGAAAAACAATAGGTATGAAAGATAGAATTGATAGTCCTGATTCAACGGAATTATTTAATTGAATATTAAAATTAGTTGTAAAAATTGTCATATTTCTATTAGTAAAAAAGTTATACAGGTAAACAGATTAAAACAATAGTTAAAATGTCAACTTAATATCTAACTTAAATTACTTACACACTATAGTTACAGCACTCATGTATAAACACAGAAATTATTAAAAAAGTTCACAAATTACCCTAAAGGCACTAAACGTAAGTAGATAAAAGAAAAATAATTTAGTTAGATACAAATTAAAAACCGATGAAACAAAATACTAATTCTAGTTTGTAAATTTGTACGAAAATTTTTAACCTTACTTCAACGCTAAAATAAAGGTTATCGATTCGGAAATCGTCTTTGTTGTCCCCGCAACAATTTGCATGGCAGCCACCACTTAGAGAGGGGGAGAGAGGGGGTGGAGTGTCTAACCACCATAGAAACATTTATTGCACCCTAAAACCTTCACATGCCTAATTTGGTTTGATTTGCCTGATTAATTCTCGAGTAATGCCGAAATTTGTGTTTCATTTGTATGGAAGCACCCCCCTCCCCCCTCAGAGAGGGGAGAGGAGTATCTTACCACCATAGAATCATTTATTGCACCTCAAAATCTTTACATGCCAAATTTCGTTTCATTTGCTTGATTAATTCTTCAGTAATGTACAAATTTGTATTTCATTTGAATGGCAGCCACCCCTTAGAGAGGGGGGAGGGGTCTTGAATTATCATAAAAACCTTCCCCAACCCCAAAAACCCTTTCATACCAATTTTCATGTCGATCGGTTCAGTAGTTTTCGAGTCCATAAGAATCAGACAGACAGACAAGCAGAAATCCATTTTTATATATATAGATTGTACCAAGGAAAGTGAAGTGGAAGGTGAAACGTAATGTCAGAAATGCCGTTCGGACGTATCCCGTAAGTTTGAACTTATTTACATAGATGGTATCCAAACAACACTAAACATTGACTACAGTTTCGCCGGCACGGTTGATTGTCGTTATGAACCAGCACAAAAAACAAAGCTGCAAATTATGCGCCAGTGGCGGTACCACCATCAAAGCACTCCCTGAATCACATTAGCCGAGCCAGCTGGCGGAAGCATATGCATAAAGGTTACTAGGTTACTATTTTCAACGACAACTGTTTATTTATTATACAGCTTCAAATACCTTCGACGAAATCAAATGTAACCATACCAACGTAAGTAATAACATAAACAAATCCAAACTTTTCGTCTTGCCATTCCTCATACGTCTTTTCTAAATAGTGTAAATTACGAGCCACCTGTTAACTCCACCATCTTGGATTGTACAAAGATCTTTTTGCTGTTTGGCTAAGGGTTAGTATTCATTCGGTAGAACTCTTTCTGCTCTACAAAACTAAGTTAATTGAATTTTTGAGTTATTTATTTTTTTGTTAGTTTTGAGGCTTAGAAATTTTCGACATCTTCTATTCTTCGCTTTTCATAGAGGTCAAAAAGCTGCCGAAGCAGCCCGGGACATTTGCGACGTGCATGGAGAAGGTCTACAGCACAGAAATGGTTTGCAAAGTTCAAAACATGGCGACTTTGACGACGATGACACACTCATTCTGAATTCGATGAAGGAGAACGGTCGTCAAACCAGTCGTGAATTGGCAAAAAAATAAACTGCGGCGAATATATAATTGATCAATTCAATGATATAAGTATTGTTTTTTGTGTAAATAAAAGCTACGCTACGAATTTATTCTCCAACTCCAAAGTAGAGGATCGCCTCCTTCCTAGCTACCGGACCGTCAAAGATAACGCAGCGTTATTTCAAATACGGAATTGACACTTTTCAATCAAATGTTCTTGTAAAAGTTCCGAGCGAAAGAAAATAAGAGCGGTAAACGACATGTTGCCCTGAAACGCAACGGTTGTGGGAAGTTCAACCATCCTCGCGTAATTGATCCGACGGGAAGAAACGCACAGATCACGGAAGTATCTATGTTTCACGAGCCCCGCTGTCATCATTGCTCCACACGTGAACGGGTGAATCTAGCGGACTTTCTATAGAGAAGATACTGTGAGGACTGGTTGAGCATGGTTTCCGCTCACCGTCACTGGAAACGATTAGTTTGACTTCCGCCGCCGTGTTTGAGTACAAGAGCATATCTCTCCATCCATTGTGTAATTGAGTCCTCTATTCACCTCTATTCCGGTACACGTTCGGCGATTGAATTTCAATCCGATCGGCGAATGGATCAATCCGATTGAGTTCGAATATTTTGCTTTCAAATTCAAATTCTAAAGAGCGGTGAATTTCGAATTCGAACTTTCATCGCAGCAGTCAGACAACTGCGAAACCAAAACAAAATCAAAAACGGCACGTTGTTTTAAAAGTTATATTTTCTACAGGAAATTATTTATTGCGCATTCGTCTACATTTGAATTAAAGGTAAAACCATGTAAAATAATACAGATTTCGATTTACAATTTTTCTCATTGATTTTTAGAGCGGTAAGCGGCCACAGGAGGTTACTCATCAGATTCTAAATATCACAAAGCAACGATACGGATGTGACTGTCTATCATTTGGAGAAGCCTTGTTTTGTGAACATATTTTCAGGAAATCGGCAGGATGTGGTTTACATCTACAAGGTGGACAAAGTTGTGAAGGAAAAATATCCCATCAATCGAATCATCGCTACATTCGAATTGTTGGCCCTGGCATTCCCAGACTTGCAATTTTCGCCTTGTAGCGGTTTCATAGCGAATGGAAACCGACACGGCGTGGTTTCTTTGTTTAGAGTTAAGTATAACCTGAATCATTGAAGTATAGTTAGTAAACGTGAGATCAACACACCAAATTTATTATTTTTTAATAAAACGAAAGAAAATTACAATCTTAATAAATCGCTTAAAAATCCATTTCCATCGAGCTCACCGCTTCCAGCTTCTGTGGACTTTGCTCGAGGACAATTTGGTTGACGGTTTCTCGGAGTAATGACAAGTATTCATGCGATTTCCGACACCTCTTGGTTCACCGTGAAGGGATACTGTTGTACCTCGCAAGCTTCCAGCATGAGGATAGCGCGTCGCAAATTGGTCAGACTTAGCGGTAATTCTTTTCTTCCCGATGTGCTGAAAGGCAAATAGTGCGGTTACATAAAAGAAACAAACAAATAACAATCTTACATTCAAAATTTTAAGAATATCCTTCTCAGATGGACCGCGGGAATAACCCGTCTAAGCAATTTGCTTGATCAAATCCATCACGTCCACCCTGTCATATATCCCGACATCCGATGGATTCACCTCGATGTGGTAATTACTGCTGAAGGTCATGATTTCTACCTTCCGGTTCGAGGGCGTTGTGAAGTTCACGTCCGGTTCGAGGGCGTTGAACCCGTTCCACGTCCGGTCCGTGAAGTTCCCGCAACAGACACTTGATGCAAGTTTTCTTACAATGCCCCGGAAGTCGGAAAGTCGCCCTGGGAGCAAATATTAATAAGATGCGAAGCTTGCGTTTTTGGTAGTCCAGCTTGGGCAGCTCAAGCGGAATTTTCATGCTCAGGAATATTTTGTTTGTATATTTTTATATACTATTTGGGTTGACCACCCAAATGGTATGTAAAAATATACAAACAAAATATTCTTGAGCATGAAAATTACTTTTAAATTGATCTTTTATACACAGATGAGACAGAGCGCACCAAATATAAACAGTGCCCTTTAGAAATTTGGAAAATGTCATCCTCCTCCAGAGATGCCAGACGATTTTTTTCAGAAAATCTTTGTCGAAAATATGAAATATTGATGTGTATAAATATCTGCCAGTTACCTTTGTTACCGTGAGAATCGCAAAGTGATCTTTAAAAAAAGAGGTTGTTAGCGCAGTGAACTGAACCAAGCCTTAAAGAAAAGATATACCATATCCCTGGAATCTGCAACATTATAGACTTAAATATCAATAAAATTGCGAACGAATCTGCAAATTTGGCATCCTTGCATTGATGGAAAACAAATTTCTAAATAATTCGAAGTCAAACGGATTGATAAATGTGCCTAATCGAAGTCGAACGGGTTACAAAATGCATCGTTTTGCTAATTTCAAACCAGATCGGGAACCGGAATAGAGGTGATTATCTCAAACTCTACTACTGTTTCGCGGGTCCCCTTTGGATTGATGAAGTGCCGATCCTGAGTTTAACGTCTACCACTAAGCTAGTCGCTACTTACATCACCCAGATAGATCGGCTGAAGGTGCTGGTGAAAACAATCTTTACTGCAAACTGTGATGTCGTGGTCATGATGGGTGATGGGACCTACTTAGCTACTACTTAGGGAGGCAATGACTGCCAATGACAGGCATCATCTTAACGTCCCCCACGAAGGATGTAAGTGATGACATCAAATATACCTACGATCCGCCAGAAGCGAATGTCTAAGCCGCTGTTCATTCCTTCTGGGCTTGTGGTGAACGGGGAAATGTTCAGTACGGAGTACCTGTCGTAAGTTGCCGCCTTCATCATGAAGTATAACGCGCGGGAGGATGTGGTTCTTTGGCCGAACCGGAGGAGATAGACCTGCTGAGGATATTCGTATTGCTCTTATCATCTTGCTGCGGTTTCCTCTGAATTCAATTTATACCCCAAACACATATTTTTTTCCTGATGACTGAACAATTATCGTTCAACCAAAAACTTTTCAATTTTCAAGCAGAGAACATCGTTCATCGCAAATTTCCAATTTCAATGATTATTTATTTCATGAAGATTGAAAATATTCAGAAAACCAAGGTAACATGAGCCGTGTACAGGAGAGATAAAATTGGTAATAGTAGTTAAGTTGTGGACTCTACATCGTGTTCCCAATTGATAATCGATATACTGCAGGTAGCAGCATAGGACCACAAAAAAGTTGCTCCTCATAAAAATAATTTCAATTCGGCCTTTCGCTCAATTTTGTTTGATGGAATTCTAGTGAATATACATTCATTTTTTCCAAAAACAGCCACGGAAAGATGTTGGTATTAGAACAAAGAATCATGGAAAACATTACTTGTTTGAATTACGGCATTCACACAAAAATCGGCTCTCTCAGTAACAATCGCCGGATACAGATGCATTTCCATCCATTTGTTTTCATTACCACTATTGATTGCTTTCGTTTTTTTCGGGTGATTGAAACAAGTGCTTTTTCATTCATTTTTATTAACAAATCTTTTTTTATTCAGAAATTGTTCAGCCTCATGAAAAGCGAACTTTATTTTTTTTCCCCAATATACACATTTTTCGTTGGTTGGTTTTTGTTCATCCAACTTTGGACCAGAGCGGTCGTTTTTTATCTTTTGTTCTCTCTGTGTGTGTATACATGTACGTGTGTTTGTGTGTGTCTGATAATAAACTGGCTGCATTTATTGAATGCGTTCTATTCATGCACACGACCTCGACTGATGTTTGTGTTTATTCGCTACATAATCGAAGTAATTTAAATATAATGTGTTCTTCAGTTTTCCTCTATTACGCTTATACTCATGCATAACCATTCGCATCATCCAACCGATGATGAGAACACAATCGCGTTTACGCTAGCCTCTTTGCTCGATAAGTTTTCCGTTCATGTACATCAGCTCTTTCTATTTTGCTCTCTTTTTCACCCTCACTAGTAACAGTTATACATACTTTAATTAATTTTAAATTGTATTTGTCTATCGCCCCTGGCCTATTTTAAGTGGGTGTTGAACATAAGCAAACAGCTTCCCCCCTTACGACGCCACAGGCGAAGTTGCTGGAAGTAAATAAATAATCCATTCACTTTATCCCTTCCATTCCATCGATGTGTACCTAAATAGATCAGAATCCAATAATTCTACGAGAACAAATCCATCCAATTCTTCGAAACTTAACAAAGTCAGCCCCCTAAAAGCCATCCACTTACTATTATTTGTCCTATAAATTTACTCTAATATTCTCCCCAGTAGTCACTAGATATATATGATACAGTTGCTTAGGCTAGCTAATTTGTCACCTCTTGTTGTATTTACTTCTTAAGTCTGATTTTTCTTTTTAATTAGTCCCTGGCCCCTGACAGGGTTATAATCTTTTGCTCCGGTAGAAAATCTGTTCTCTGTTGGTTCAAACTTGTACTAGCTATGATCCTTTCAAGTTTATTATTTTCATTTCACAGGTATCGATTATTATTTACAGCAGTATTATTGTATCCAAATCGGTCTAGTTCCCCTCTCATCTTTGGTAAACCAATCAAATGAAGTTACACTAATCCCCCGACAAATCGCCTTGGTTGTGCCTTAAGCCACTCCTTCACTACTGAGCTAGCTCAGATCGTCACCATCGTCGGGACGTGGGCGCGATGGAGGCCGGGACGTGTTTCAGGATATTTCCGCAATTCCCAGCTTCGCCAGATTGGTCAGCGTCGTCAGATCGTTCGGTTGTAACCGGAGGGCTTCCTTGTAGCTTATCGCAGCCTCCTGGGAGCGACCGAGGAGGTGGAGAATGGCGCCCAGGTTCGTGTGGGCGCGTGCCTCTTCCGGTCGAAGTGTGACAGCCTGCAATACAAGCGGGGGAAAGGGAAACCTTGTGTTAGAATCAAGATTCGCTGACCTTGTCGAGTGATGATTAATAACTCACCTGTCGGTACCATTTTTCCGCTTCGACCTTTCGGTCGAGCAGACGAAGTGCCGATGCTGCGGCCATTACCAGAGCGTAGTCCTCTGGGGCCAGCTCGGCCGCTCTGACTCGGTACTGGCCAGCCTCCGCTGTGCGTCGGACCGACGCTAAAAATTCGGCTGCAAATGAAAATAAAGGGAACGCTAAGTCAGATGATTTTTTCTAAAGTGTATATAAATAAGGTAATAAAGTACTATCTCAGTACTCTCCGGTTGGATTATAGTCCACCCAATTGTAACCTTTATAGTCGCATTGCTAAGTTCGGTCGATTAGTTTGGCATGTTATGTGGATGTTCAGTAAAGAAATCAAACCATCATTATAACAATTTATTGGGATCGATGTAGAGTCACAGATCTTCGAGGCACCGAGACAACAATTTTACTGATAGAAGCTTCACTAATTAGGATCGGGCAATAATTCAATTCGTTGAGCTCCGTGCATTCAATGTCGAAGCGAATGCATAAATAGTGCTCATTTCGGATCAACTAAGAAAGTTTCACGAAAATTGAAAAAAAATTGTAATTGACAGTGTTTTTCGAAACATTCTTCGAAATCCTTCGATGCGGTTGAATAACAGAAATCTCACCACTCGATTAGGATTGTTGTCAAAAATATAATTCACACTACCATCGCCATTATTTGAACATATCATTTGAATGACAATGGACTTGAATTCATTTTGACAACCGATTCCAAACGATTTTCACAATACATGAACTTTTATTCCAAAGACATTTGACCAACGACAACGAACGAACATTGTCTTCTCTTCTCTATAGATAGAGATGAACATAAAGGGTGTGTCACATCAAATTGCAACACGGAAAAAACGCTGTAGAAATTTAATTTTTAGGAATTATATCTTCAGCTTTCGCTTATAATCAGATAAGAGTGTATAGATCACGTTGGCCATGCTTCACTGTCAATTTTTCGTAAATTTGGAAAAATGTCGTCGAACGAAAAAGAGCGTTGTGATTTAATCCTGTGCACTCATTTCGAGAATCCGGAGTTGTCACATCGGGACATCGGTAAGATGCTGGGAATCGTCCAATCCACGGTCAGCAGAGTACTAAAACGATACTTCGAGAACCTAACCATCGACCGAAAGGTGAAGAACGGCAAAAATGGATGCTTCGTCAGTGAAAAAGATCACAAGCGCGTAGTTAAGCAGTTTAGACGTGATCCGAGAAGTTCGGTCCGGGATGTCGCCAATAAGCTGAATTTGTCAAGTTCATTCGTCCAGCGGACCAAGCAGCGGGAGGGCCTGCGTACATACAAGGTTCAGAAGGCTCCTAACCGCGACGAAAGGCAAAACATGGTGGGGAAGACGCGATCCCGGAAGCTGTACACCGAAATGCTGACGAAGCCGCATTGCCTGGTAATGGACGACGAAACCTACGTCAAAGCGGACTTTCGTCAGCTGCCGGGCCTGTTGTTCTTCTCCGCAGAGGACAAATTCAGCGTTCCGGAGGAGATTCGCAAGCAGAAACTATCCAAGTTTGCCAAAATGTACATGGTGTGGCAAGCGATCTGCTCTTGCGGAAAGCGGAGCGCCCCCTTCGTGATGACCGGCACGGTAAACGGGCAGGTTTACCTTAAGGAGTGCCTACAGAAGCGCTTACTACCACTATTGAAGCAGCACGAGGGCCCGACCATCTTCTGGCCGGATCTCGCTTCGTGCCACTATTCAAAGGACGTGTTGGAGTGGTACGAAGCCAACGGGGTCACCTTCGTGCCAAAGGAAATGAACCCGCCCAACGTGCCGGAGCTTCGCCCAATAGAGAAATATTGGGCGATTATGAAGCAGGCCCTCCGGAAGAACCCAAAAGTTGTCAAATAGGAGGCGGACTTCAAGAGAAAATGGATTTCTGTTCAAAAAAAAACTACAACCTGACGTTGTACAGAACCTTATGGACGGAGTAAAGAGGAAGGTGCGAGCATACGGGCTTGGGCTCGAAGTATGAATAAAAAGAAAATGCCAAAAATTGTTTAATAGTTTTTATTTTACTTTCTAAAATTTTCAAAAGGATCGGTCTACTGGGCGAATTTCTACAGCGTTTTTTCCGTGATGCAATTTGATGTGACACACCCTTTAGTACACAGTACAGTACAGTTTTATTGTAGAGAAATATTCTAATGAAACAGATAATGTAATAAAAACTAGAAAATAAAATAAGTAAAAAAAACTTTTTAAGTTAAACTGTTTGATTGTGATTAAACATAATAATGTACTAAAAGCTTGAAAATAATTAGGCAAGTAGCAGTTAGCAGTCGTCACACCTTTCCTTCATTAGTCTAGGGCATTGATAAGACTAACATAAAATCATGGGGCACGTTGGATTTCCATTATCCACAATTAGCGACTTCATCATATGTCCCACGATTTTATTTTAGTCTTATCAATGCCCTGGATTAATGAAGGAAAGGTGTGACGACTGCTAACTGCTACTTGCCTAATTATTTTCAAGCTTTTAGTAAATTATTATGTTTAATCACAATTAAACCGTTTAACTAAAAATGTTTTTTTTACTTATTTTATTTTTCATTAGGGTGCTTATTCCCATTTTAGGGAGGTCCGAACAATCAATTTTTGTCACTGTCTCCCTGACTCTTTTCAATAATTCATAACTTTTGAACCACTGAACCGATTGAGATGATCGACATATCAAATTGAAGCCAATGAAGCCGGTTAACTTCTAAAAATCATATCTCAAAAATGAAAAAAATGGTATCTCTAATATCGAGAAATGTTATGTAAAAAATCCTCAGCTTTCAAGAAAAAATAAAAAAAATATAGCGCTCTCTGGTTCAAAACCATGGAAACAATTAAAAACGACTACAGACAATAATAAAAAAATAAAATCCATTTTCTTTAGAAGTTCAATATTTTTAAATCAAAGTCTAGCTCATTGGCTTCAATTTGATATGTCGATCATCTATATCGGTACAGTGGTTCAAAAGTTATGAATTTAAAAAAAAAAAAAAATTTTGGGAAAAAATGGGAAAAAATGATTTTTCGGAACACCCTAAAATGAAATTGGGCACCCTACTAAAAAAATAAGCAAATACGGGTCTGATCACGGAAAAAACGCTGTAGAAATTCGCCCAGTAGACCGATCCTTTTGAAAATTTTAGACAGTAAAATAAAAACTATTAAACAACTTTTGACATTTTCTTTTTATTCATACTTCGAGCCCAAGCCCGTATGCTCGCACCTTCCTCTTTACCCCGTCCATAAGGTTCTGTACAACGTCAGGTTATAGTTTTTTTTGAACAGAAATCCATTTTCTCTTGAAGTCCGCCTCCGATTTGACAACTTTTGGGTTCTTCCGGAGGGCCTGCTTCATAATCGCCCAATATTTCTCTATTGGGCGAAGCTCCGGCGCGTTGGGCGGGTTCATTTCCTTTGGCACGAAGGTGACCCCGTTGGCTTCGTACCACTCCAACATTTCCTTTGAATAGTGGCACGAAGCGAGATCCGGCCAGAAGATGGTCGGGCCCTCGTGCTGCTTCAATAGTGGTAGTAAGCGCTTCTGTAGGCACTCCTTAAGGTAAACCTGCCCGTTTACCGTGCCGGTCATCACGAAGGGGGCGCTCCGCTTTCCGCAAGAGCAGATCGCTTGCCACACCATGTACTTTTTGGCAAACTTGGATAGTTTCTGCTTGCGAATCTCCTCCGGAACGCTGAATTTGTCCTCTGCGGAGAAGAATAACAGGCCCGGCAGCTGACGAAAGTCCGCTTTGACGTAGGTTTCGTCGTCCATTACCAGGCAATGCGGCTTCGTCAGCATTTCGGTGTGCAGCTTCCGGGCTAGCGTCTTCCCCACCATGTTTTGCCTTTCGTCGCGGTTAGGAGCCTTCTGAACCTTGTATGTACGCAGGCCCTCCCGCTGCTTGGTCCGCTGGACGAATAAACTTGACAAATTCAGCTTATTGGCGACATCCCGGACCGAACTTCTCGGATCACGTCTAAACTGCTTAACTACGCGCTTGTGATCTTTTTCACTGACGGAGCATTCATTTTTGCCGTTCTTCACCTTCTGGTCGATGGTTAGGTTCTCGAAGTATCGTTTTAGTACTCTGCTGACCGTGGATTGGACGATTCCCAGCATCTTACCGATGTCCCGATGTGACAACTCCGGATTCTCGAAATGAGTGCGCAGGATTAATTCACGACGCTCTTTTTCGTTCGACGACATTTTTCCAAATTTACGAAAAATTGACAGTGAAGCATGGCCAACGTGATCTATACACTCTTATCTGATTATAAGCGAAAGCTGAAGATATAATTCCTAAAAATTAAATTTCTACAGCGTTTTTTCCGTGATGCAATTTGATGTGACACCCCCACCCCTCTAGGGCGCCCTCCAGACGCGCCGTCTTGTTATTTAATAGCCATACCTCGTATACCATACCTGACAAAGCAAATATGGCTTTTAATTGTGTTAACTCCAACTTCTATGTTCCTAGATAAATTGCCACGCGGTTACATTCGGTTTTGTATTCAAAAATAAAGTTCACTAAACGTACTCAACGTATTTGAATTTTGTATTCAAAAATAAAGTTCACTAAACGTATTCAACGTATTTGAATGACAATGGACTTTAATTTATTTTGACAATGACACTGATTCCAAACGATTTTCACAACGGCTCTTTTGTTTGTATTTTTCTCACCATTCCAATCGACGAAAAGTTCTCCATCTTACTTTATTCTCCTTTCGGTCTCTCCCAGATCAGGAAAATTGACTAAGAAAGGATCCTAACATTCACCAGTACAGTTTACAGTGCGTCCAGATTAAAATAGAGCTTTGATCTTAGTACGATTTGTGAACGAGTGCAGCAGTCATTTCAAAATGTTTGCCGAATTCAAAAAAATAAAAACAAAATAGTATTTACCGATTTTTTCCGTAATTACAATCGATGGATCCATAAATCCATGGTGCTCCCTTGGCCGAGTGGTTAGCGTCATAACTAACATGCCGGGTGTTCGGGTTCGATTCCCGTTCTGGTCGGGGGAATTTTTCGTCAAAGAAATTTCCTCCGACTTGCACTGTGAACACGCGTATTCTAGAGCTTGCCACTCAGAATGCATTCAAGGCGTGTTATTTGGCATAGAAATCTCAACTAAGTACTAATAAAAATGACGCAAGTAATACTACGTTGAGACGGCGAAGTTCCTCTAGGAACGTTAGTGCCATTGAAGAAGAAGAAGAAGAAGAAGAAGAAGAAGGATCCATAAACAGATCAAAGCGAACCACGTGCCAACGAAGCCGCACGTGTGGAGCAGCGACTCACCCACTCTCAGCGCTTTTTCAGTGAGAACAATCTTTAATTGGATACTTGATATTTTCCGTCCGCTCGCTTTTGTCAGCTCTCGGCAATCTATTCAATTATTTCTTTTCCATAGCTCAATTTTTCATTCTTCAGAGGGCACAGAGGTACCCACCGCTTCAACCCAGCACGGTACATTGTATCCTTACTGCAACCAACCAACGAAGAATCTTCTCCCTTTTTTTCACGAATATCACTCAGCATTCAGTCAGCACACTAATGATGATATTGATGATGCACATCCATCTCGTGTTTTCTTACATCCCTACGTATCAAGCGGGACTCCTGGAGATATTCAACTTCTCCTAGACGAGTGAAGACTCACGGGGTTCCTGGGTTGGTTGGTGGGTTGTGACGGGAAGAAGATATTTTTTTATGATGTTCGCCCATCAATTCTGGTTTTCTGCCTTTCAATTTGCATATTTGTGCGAAGAGACACAGTCAATGAGCTTGCCAGAAGGAACAGGAAAAAATCGACAAGGTTTGTTATCTTTTGGGCGTGCTTCCCTTCCCGTCATTTTTTTTTCGTTTGCTCTTCTCAATCTTCCTCGAATGTGGAGAAAAAAAAAGCGGGTACGATAGTTCGGAATTGACTCTGTAAATAAGGTCGCTGATAGCTCTGGTGAGGAGAAAGAGCAGAGCTTTGCCTGCCATCCCGTTGATAATGCGATGATACGTGAGGGCAAGGAAGAGAATTGTGGCAGGTAAGCTGTGACGATGTAGCCGGATTCGTTACTGGAACAACATAAGAGTCTGTTCAGAATAATTGCCGTTGCCATTTCGAGGGGGGGTGTTTGATTGTTTGAAAAGTGGCGTGATCGCAATCTGGGCGATCTTGTGACGAGTGCCTTGGGTCAGAGGAAGGGTTTGTTAGATAATTACCCCGAGGATTGTAAAAATATATATATTTTAGAAAAATTAGTGGCAACAGCGTCATAAGTATTCTAATTTAAATCTTATTTCCAGGAAGCATCTCCGAATATAACATGTAAGGGGCTGTCCACATACCACGTGGACAGAAAAAGCACGTTTTTGGACACCCTCTCCCCCTCCGTGGACAAGCGTGGACATTCCTGATACCCCTCCCTCTGTTGTCCACGTGGACATTCCTCCATTTTTTAGAGACAATAGTTGACTGGCTCGTTGAACGGGCGAATTGCCGCTCAAACTCATAGACGTTAGTCAGTGCCCGATTTCTGACGCCGTTCACTTAACAGATCCGCAGATTCATCATAACCAGCAATCCGCATCCGTCTCTTTATGCAGAATATTTTCCCTTCTAAGCATCATTTACATTACACAATACCATGTTGGGTAGTGCATGGTGGCTACACTGAACCAAGTCAAAATAAAACACCTGCATTATCATCGTGATTGATAATTTCATCCAACAATTTTTTTTCTGTACAGCATCGTTAATCGTGAGAAATATTGGGTTGCTCGGAAAACTCGTGCCGATTTTATGGAAAAAAATCAAGCGCATCATTTTTATAGACAACAATTTCTTCCATTATATATGCGCCGTTTTATATTTCTATTCCACCTAGTGAGCTTCTTACAGGAACCTGAACAAGTGATAATCTGAGGAAGGAATATCGGGTGAATACGGCGGGTCCAACCAAACTACAAATTTTTGACGTAGGATTACGTCTTTCGGGAACATATTGGGGTACAAACTGAAAATCGAAAATCGAGCACATCGTGAACATTGTCCAATTTCAAACCCTTATTGCTCAGTCATTTCATGATGGATTGATTAAATTTTTGGGTCAATCGATTTCGGCACTCCATAACAATTTTTTATATAGAAGAAAATAATATATGTCATGAAACTAACTATCGAACAATTGAAAAATCTCAACCCCTATCCTAACGGAAATACCCTCTTTTGAAAGGACGACACATGCGGCTGTTCACTTATTCACATTAAAATCAAGCTGCCTGGGGGAAATCGAAATTTGAAATAGCAAATACATAAAAGTAGGGGGAGCTTTTACTCCCACCTATAGAGGCGAATGAACTGCAAAGTTTAAAGCCTATCAAAAACAAAGAATGGAATACTCCCACCGAAATGTTTGCCTAACAGAGACATCAAACAACAAGCTGCCTGGGGGAAATCGGCATAGCAAATACATGAAAGTTGGGGGTTTTGTTATCACCGAACTTTTGTTTGTTTCGGCATTGCAAATATATGCGATTCGAGGGCATTTTTATATTGTAAGTAAGGTGAGTGATACGATTTATTCTAGCAAATAAAATTAAAATTTAAGACTTTAATGTTGGTTGCTTGGTAGGTAGTATGGTAGTATGTAAGAAACGATTTATTCCAATTGGTCATTTGTTCATCTGGTTTAAGCTGTCTGTTTTGTTGTGTTCATTTTCACCCAAGGAAAGTTTATACGACGAGAAAAATTGGAAAAGTAAAGAAATATTAGAAAAAGTGATTTCCCATATGCTCTACATATAGTATTAGGTGTTGTTAGTCCGATTAAAATTCGCATTGGGTTGAATAGACTTTCATAAAGTAAAAATTATAAAAGAAAATTACCTTTTCCATTTCAAATATGTTTTCTCTATTTAAAGTAACATTTTGACGTGGGACTACGTCTAACCGAAATGTATGGGAGTAAAATGAAAACATAAACACTGAACATGCAGGAAAAAATGCAAGATTTCGAATGCTTATAACTCGAACATTTTCTACTGGATCGGAAAGATGTTTGCATCAATTGATAGGGAATATTTCTACGCATCTATCGCAATTAATAAAATGTTATTTTTCATTAGAAAAATAATGAAATAACTGTAAAATGTTAAGCGTTATCTAAACGACCTAACTGCCTCGTTTTGATTGGCCCGCTTTACGGTTTCCCCAACACTTGAAGTCTGTGTTGTGTTGAAGTCTTGAACCAAGAAGCCTTGTGGAAATCGGAATTGCAAATACATGAAAGTAGGGGGGCTTTTGTTCTCTCCGAAGCATCGAACAAGTGTGGGTTGAAATTAAGATGTTTGATCACTCGCTATTTCTGTGCGCCGTTTATGTACCACCAGACCGCGTCCGTGATGTAGCTTTGATGACCGTCCACAAATTGAATCTGCTGCTGGAAACGTACCTTTTCTCGGCCAGTCTTGCTCCCATATCGAGGTTGACGAGCCAATGGTACAATCTGCTATGAACAAACTCAAGGCGTCTTGCTCAGTTGGTCCTGATGGAATTCCGTCTATTATATTGAAGAAATGCGCAGCTAATCTGATGATTCCTCTTTGTCGCATTTTCCGCTTATCGTTGATTAGTGGAACATTTCCAACTTCCTGGAAGTCGGCGTTTTTGATTCCTGTACATAAAAAGGGTGCCAAGACTCAAATCGATAACTACCGAGGAATTTCCGCACTAAGCTCGGTCGCCAAACTGCTTGAGCTTGTTGTCTTGGAACCGATCTTTAGTTTCTGCCAGCATTAAATTGTAGAAGACCAACATGGATTTATGCCTAAGAGATCTACTGTAACCAATCTGTTGACTTTCACGGCTTATATAACGGAAGGTTTCAATAGCGCCAAACAAACAGATGCGATATATTTCGACCTGACAGCAGCGTTTGACAGCATTAATCACGAAATTGTGATTTCTAAAATGGAGAATTTGGGGTTTGGCGGCAGAATAATCAGTTGCCTGCGGTCATACCTAATCGGTCGCCAGCTAGCAGTAAAAATTGGTGATCATTTCTCGCGCAAATTCGACGCGCCATCTGGGATTCCTCAAGGCAGCCACCTGGGGCCGTTGATTTTCCTCTTGTACTTCAATGACGTCAATTTTAAGCTGAACCTTCCGCGCTTGTCATTCGCCGACGATATGAAAATTTATTTTATAATCAACTCGACTGCCGATGCCTGCCTACTTCAGCAACAGCTGGATAGTTTTGCCGAATGGTGTATTGCTAATTGCATGAATGTGAACCCAAGTAAATGTGCTATTATCACCTATTCAAGAAAAAAGGAACCGATCTTGTTCGATTATAAACTCTTGGATACTTCCATCGAGAGAACCAACTGTATCAAAAATCTAGGGGTACTTCTAGACAGCAAACTATCGTTACAGCAGCACATTTCATATATTGTGGGCAAAGCTTCCAGAAGTCTGGGATTTTTGTTTCGAATCGGTAAAGATTTCAATGACATATATTGCTTGAAGTCTTTGTACTGCTCGCTGGCACGTTCGACTCTTGAGTACGGCTGTCAAGTTTGGAGTCCTTACTACCAAAATGGTGTCGACAGAATTGAAGCTGTACAGCGCAGGTTTGTGCGCTTTTCTCTTCGACGCTTGCCGTGGAGGGATCCTTTTCGGCTACCCAGCTATGATAGTAGATGCCTTCTAATCCATTTAGACACCTTAGCTGTTCGCCGCAATGTCGCCCGTGCTATGCTAGTGTCTGATGTCCTGACGTCGAAAACAGAGTGTCCGGCGTTGCTCCGTTCATTCCAACTACAGGTGCCTCCAAGAAGTCTGCGGAACCGAAATTTGCTGCGTATACCGGTCCGGCGAACAAATTACGCTACCTACGGTAGTATATCCGGTCTGCTCAGAATGTTCAACAGAGTTGCAGAGGTCTTTGATTTCAATTTATGTAGGGTAGCTATTAAACGTAATTTTAAGAGAATATTAACCCATTTAAATATCATTAGGGCATAGATTCTGCCTGTTGATTATTGTAATAAATAAATAAATAAATAGACGAAATGTGTTCCCTAACACAGACTTCAAAACTAAGCAGCTTTGGAGAAATCGACATTGCAAATACATGATAGTAGGGGGAGCTTTTGTTCCCACCGAAATGTGATTCCCTAACACAGACTTCAAATCCAAGGAGCGTGGGGAAGTTGGCATTGCGAATACATGCAAGTCGGGGGCATTTTTGGGCCGACTAAAATTTGTTTCTTCAACACAGGCTTCAGAAGGTATCTAGGAAAATTGGGATTGCAATAATTCTGGCCTCGAGGGGGGACCCCTGTCTGGAAGGTCGGAAAACAAATTCCAATGAATATTTTGAAACTTTAGGACAATACCTAAAGGGATACATAGGGATTTTTGAAAATTCGAAAAATTGCCAAAATGGCGGTCATTTTTGTTACAAATGACTAATTTTTCATAAAAAGTCGCTGTTTAGAAGCTCATAAAAAATCGAAAAAATAGATATCAAAAAACGGCTATGTAACGCTTTAGATAATCCATTTTTACATGCAGATTAAAAATTTCAGCCAAATCGATCGAGAAAATTCTTTTGGGGTAACACACAAAAATTCGATTTTTTTGATTTTCTAGACCGGGCCCCCTTAAACGCGCCTCAGAAGTGTTCAGCTGCCATGTAGGTACTTGGACCGTTTTCGAACTCCACTGAAAGCTTAGATTTGCGCAGTTTAACAGTTTCTGAAGCCAACTAACAGTTGAGATATTGGCATTTTCCGAGCAGAGTCCATAAGATAAGACCTAGAAGGGTGGACGCTGGTAATACAGCTTTTTTTCCAATCCAACCAAACACAGTGTATGATTTCTTCGTGGCAAAACACGATGCGTTCATGAAGCGAATCTCAAATGGAGATGCGTTCAATCAAATGTTTTTGGTCAAATAATATGGAACCCATCCATTGCAGCGTTTTACGTAACCATATTTCACCAGGTGCTCATGAACGATGGTTTCAGCTATCTGTAGTGAATCTGCTGTGTCATGTGTCGTGTAACGAGGATTATTTTTGATCAGTATCTTGATTCGATTGTCATCAGTGTTCCCAGACAACCCAATAGAAGCGTATTGCAAAAATTCCTTCATCAAAGAAGAGCATCGCTACCAGATATAGATCTGCGGAGATATGGCCCATGCATCAAACAATGTGTTGATCGCCTTCCATTTTCGCAAAATCTCAGTTAATAGAAGCTGAGCAGCGGAAGCTGAATCGAAACCCACATCTATTAAAATAACGTCGTGCTTTGAATACATTTGAGAAAAAAAATCAGAGGTACAGAGTGCGAAGTCGAAATTTTAAAATAATTTTTAAAATGCTGTAACTTCGTGAAAAATCAACGCATAAATATGAAATTTTCATAATTTAAAACTTGAATTTTCAACACATACGCAAGAAAACGAATGTTACTAATCGCACATTTCGAGGGTACGCATAGCATTTTGTACTGCTGGCACAATTTTCAATGACGCGCTTCTCTAATTTATTCAAAACATTCATTGATTGGCTAAAAAGAATGGCTGAACGTATCATTAAGAATCAATACAGGAGTTTTGAGGATATACTAGGCTCAAAATGTTCTGCTAACATCGAAACATGCTGCAATATTTGCAAAATAACAGACACAACAGCAACACATTTTATAAAACACTACAGTAAAACTTTTTTTGGCGCTTTTTCAAAATCGATGCAAACAAATTTTATTGAATTAAATTTCGTGCGTTTTTCGTAGAATCAACAAATTAACTTTATACACACACACAATTTATTAGAGTTCTCCAAACTGCCTGCCGATAAGCGGAGCGTTAATCATTTATTGAATTATTAACCATCGAAGACGATGGAACGCTTTTACATACATGCAAAAATAGCTTTGTATTGAAAGCTCCTACTGGAATATTTTTAAAATCTGATAAAGGCTGGTTGATAAAGTTAATTGTTTTTTTGTTGGCTTAGCTAGATGAAGGTCTCAAAAAACCTAGAAATTACACAAAGAAATCGATTTTTTCTTGTTTTGTTACTATAATTTTAATCACTACATTTATACAAACCAAGATAGAAATCCGTCCGTAGGTATTCCGAACATAAAGCTTTGAAAGGTTGAAGTTGATGCTTTGAAATGATGTATATCCATCTTCATAGGTTGAGTTTTCATGAAGTTACAACATTTCAAAAATCACTTGAATTTTACAACCTCACACTTTGTTCCTCTAATTTCTTTGTAAGATTCTTCGATTGTGCCTTCATCTTAGTGGAATGCATGATTCTCTCCTACCAAAGGAAATAAATCGATTGCTCTCAATTCATGTGGATAACTTTCAAAATACACGTTTCAGGGAAGAAGTTCAACAGTATGGAAAGATATGGATGTTTTGCGTACTCAGGTAGCTCAAGCCTTCTTTTATAAACACTGAATACAAAGAGTTCGATAATTCTTGAAAATAAAGCGCATCATTTAAAAAAATATGAATCGTGTCCACGTGGATAGTATTTAAACCCCCTCCTCCCCCACCGTGGACATTTTCGTAACCCCTACCCCCCCTAAAATTGTCCACGTGGTATGTGGACAGCCCCTAAGTCGATTCATCTAAAACAGTGGTGGCCAGGTATAGACATGATGCGGGCCGCATTAGAATATTCATTTTTTTCTCACTACTTTTCATAATGAAATGTAAAATATACGTTTTCAAGTGGTACTTTTTTGACTCGCTTTTTATTTAAAATTAGAATTTCAGTTCTATACATGTAAAATTAATAAATGAGATAAAAACCAAAATCTTTTATTGAAGGTATAGAAGTATCCAGAATTATAGTATAGAATTAATCCAGAAAATTCGTGTGCTGAAGAGTCAAATGCGTAAATAATGAGCTGTTTTAAAAGCTTAAAAATGGTTTGTATGTATGCGTGCAGACATCTCTTTCTGTTTTCTTTTCTCATTTCAATTGGGATTGTGCTAAAAAAAGTCCAAACGATGTCAATGGGGATCGAACCAAGGCCGGCTAGAATGCAAAGCTGCTTTACACGATCACGCTATCCACATAGCTAATGATGCTTCAGCAGTTGTTAAGCAAATACTTGATAATATTGCACCTGATTATAAGATGAAGGAGATGATTATAAGGAGCGCATGAAGGAGAACAATATCTATCTCGGTCTGGACCGTGTATGTGACAAAGTATGCGGAAAGCTTTTTTGTCTTTTGTTTCGCCCGTTCGTATTAATCTTATATTGCTGTACAATGTATATTATACAAATGCTTACCAGTATTTGTGAGTCATGACATTTTATGTTATATTATTTCTCATTTAATGGCATAAATCAGGACGACAAAACATGAGCTAAAAATCAATTTTGGGTGTAGGCACGCTCCTCTAACTTGGCCCAAAGTGAATAATCTGATGGATTAATAAATGGCCAATCATTTTCGGAGATGAAGTCTGGTAGATTTGTTGCTAGTCTCGTTTTCCAACCAGGAGTTTTTGCATCGTTCCAAACATATTCGCTCCAATGTCAATAAATGACTCATACAAAGGTGTACGCACCAATTAATATATTCAATTAATTTCGACCGATGAATGCTTTTGTTACCGAAGAGGATTGCATTGAGCGCGTTCATGAACAACATAGATAACATTGTACAGCCGTACCGACCTCGGACATCCCTTTTTGGGCCTCTCGCCCACATCAGTTGTTTCTTTGTACTGTTTTAGTGTTCGGAACACGAATCGTTCATTGATAGAAAGCAAGGTTGAGCAACTCGTAGATCTGTTTTGTCGTTTTTCCGCACTTAAATAACGTGACAGTTTCCATCACTTCTCGTACAGACCGAACTTTATCGTTGCTAGGAAACCGAACAAGTACTGATGGGACCACGAAACTTGGTGAGAGTGAAGGGGGATATCGAACTACATAACTGCAGTGTTACCACTTTTCTTCGCTCCAAAAATTCGTGATTTCACTCACAGAATTATGGCTATACTTGATAATGTGAATATGGTATCACGATTAAATTGGACGTTCTTTCAATCATCAACAATTTTCTACGATGTTTCGTGTTTGTTTCAATATAGAAAATTCATAAATACAAACATACTCCAACGCCGTTTCGATTTCACTCGAACTACTTTCCTTGAGTCATTTTATCTAAATCAGCTGGAATGTGATAGATAGGGTTGCGAAGCGTGTTTTCCAAATGACTATCATTTCACTTCTTTTATAACTGAAACAATTGCTCACATATATTTGTGGATTCATGCAAAGAAGTAATAGAATGAGCCTGTTTTATTAGTTCTGGAAATCGCACTTCTTGAACAAATTTGAAGTACAAATCCAAGACATCATAGTTTTCAAATTTGTCTCGCAGCTCTAAATCACATTGCGTTTCATTGAGCTATATCTGCATGGTTTCAGCGACATGTACATTATCGATACTGAATGGGGTAGAGGAAAATGGATATTTTTTCCATTAAAGTATCAAAATCTACGAGAAAAATCAGCATTGATTAATCCTGGAAATTTTTCCTGGTTGTCGGCGTTTGAGAAATTCCCAATGTCAGAAAATGGGTAAATAGAAAATTTACCATTTGTTGTTTGAGCTTGCGTTTGTTTCCGAGTGAAAAGAAAAGAAGAAAAGTAGCATGGAACTCACGATGATCCAATGCGTGCGAGTTGATTTGGACGATACCCTTCAAGACATCCTCGAATCCTACATTCATAGGAGAAAGTTAAGCCAATTTTCTAGCACAGGATGTGACAACAAACTTGTCCATTTTTTGACGCATGGTTCGACTCATATTTTCGTTTCAGATTGAACCTTCAAAACAGCAGCAGCTTCATCACAAATCAAATAAACCAATTTCTGATTTATGCACGTAAAAAGTATATTTGAGACAATTTTCCCTGGAATACAAGTCCTTTTATTTTTTACTAGTGTAGCAT
The DNA here is from genome assembly GCF_029784135.1 of Toxorhynchites rutilus septentrionalis. NCBI lineage: Eukaryota > Metazoa > Arthropoda > Insecta > Diptera > Culicidae > Toxorhynchites > Toxorhynchites rutilus. Next base: position 88,186,914 of record NC_073746.1, read on the forward strand.
ACAATTCAAATTTTAAATTTCATGGTATGGGTACGTAATTCTGTGGATCGTTTGATGTTTACTCGCAACCGAGCAACTGACAACGTATAAACCCGGTTTTACTGCCGTTACATGCACGAACTTATGCGAGTGTGAGCAGAACAGAACCTAAAACGTGAAAAAGACCTTTGTGTACTAACGAGAACAACTGGTCGGTGTTAAGACAGAGCGGACCAAGTCGCAAAATACAAAATTTCAGGTAATCGATTGCATGACGTTAAGCATTTTGTAAGCTACATTCCACATTTATCAGATTTGGAAAAACATGCGTACTGCAGGAATAACTTATCGAAATTGTTTTGAATGCTCAATTGAAACCCCTCATAGCCCCAAACTTCAAACTCGTTTTTCTCGAAATCATAAAAATGTCACATGGTCCGGTCTGACTTAACACCGACCAATTGTCAGAGAGTTATATTAGCACGGAAAAAACGGAAAAGAAAACAGAAAATGATCAGCTTGGATACACACGATTAACAAGAATTGATCGCAAAGTTATTTTAAATCAATTAAATTTTCAACTGTATTCTTCATTAGGCTCAGATGAATTCTTTTTAAACGGTTTTATTTAGCTTGTCCTGTAATCTGTTTGTATGTTTGTATGTTTGTAACATGTTTGTCTGTAGCGCTGACCCACATTAATAGAAATTTTACCACCTTTCTGTTAACCGATTGATCTGAAATTTGGAACACACCTTTATTCTTGTAGTTTTTATAAAACTGCGTATTTCATGATCTTGAAAATCCAAGATGGCGGCCGCTAAAAAATGGCGGATCATATATTTTCTCAAAACCTTATTGATGGGTTTTCAATAAATATATATATATATATATATATATATATATATATATATATATATATATATATATATATATATATATATATATATATATATATATATATATATATATATATATATATATATATATATATATATATATATATATATATATATATATATATATATATATATATATATATATATATATATATATATATATATATATATATATATATATATATGGCTATCAAATGAAACGGCTTCACTAGTAGAACACGGTTGTTTATGAAAAATGCAAATCCATCAAAATGCTACCAAATGGTGGACTACATATTATGTCAAAACCCCATTAATATGGGTTTCAAATGAATGGGCTTGACTAGTAGAACACAGTTATTTATGAAAAATTGCAAATCCAAGATGACTGCCACTACCAAATGGCTGACTACATATATTCTCAAAACCCGATTAATATGAGCATCAAATGAAAGGGCTTGAAAAGTAGATCACAGTAGATCATGAAAAATCCAAATCCAAGATGGCCGCAATCACAAAATAGCAAATTACTTCCTTAAACGGTTTTATTTAGCATGAACTGTTTGTATGTATGTTTGTATGTCTGTAGGGTTGTCCCATATTATTGGAAATTTAACCAATATGAACTGACAGGATTTATACAACACCTTTATCTCTGCTGTCATTTTAAAACGGCTTATCTTGAAAAATCCAATTTGGCCGCGCTACAAAATGATTCCATATCATTTTTTAAAAAAAAGGTTGATTGTGATATGTGTATCAAACGAACGAACTTGACTTGGAGAACACACTATGTATTTTCTGCAATCCACTCAATATCGGTATCAAATAAAATTATTTTACTGATAGAATACAATACAATATTTTTATTGTAGAGAAATATTCTAATGGAACAGATAACGTACTAAAAACTAGAAAATAAAATAAGTAAAAAAAACTTTTTAAGTTAAAAGGTTTGACTACTACTTGCCTAATTATTTTTTAACTTTCAGTATATTATTATGTTGATTATTATTTCAAATTAAAGTTTGGTTTATGCCATTATGTGTGAAATACAACATCATTCAAATGTCCACCTAGGGCTTCCTCGCACACCTTGATTAGGAACAGGTAATTTTCGATGACTTTTCAGCACATATGGGGCGGTATCTAGGTCATAACTTCACGAATGATGTCTTTCAAATGTTCAAGAGTTTGCGGAGAGTTGGCGTAGACACGGTCTTTCGCATAACCCCACAAAAAAAAAGTCTAGCGGGTTCAAATCGCATGATCTGGACGGCCAATTGGCATCACCAAAACGCGAAATTATGCGTCCCTCAAATTTCGTTCGCAATATGGCCATGTTCGGTCGTGTTGTGTGGCACGTGGCGCCGTCCTGCTGAAACCACGTGTCATCCGTATCCATATCTTCAATTTGTGGCAAAAAAAATCGGTTAACATGCGGCCATAGCGCTCACCACTCACAGTTACCGTCTCGCCGTCCTCATTTTCAAAGAAATACGGCCGATGACTCCACCAGACCAAAATGCGCACCAAAAAGTGACTTTTGGCGGATGCAATGGCCTCTCAACAATCACGTGTGGTTTTTCTGAGCCTCATATACGGAAATTTTGGGTGTTCACATAGCCACCGAGCTCGAAATGTGCCTCATCGCTGAAGAAAATTTGATGCGAAAATTTAGCATTTTGCTGCTGTTGTTCGTTCACCCAATCGATGTATGCCCGACGCATTCCATGGTCACCACGCTCTAATTTTTGTACCAGTTGGACTTTATATGGATGTAGGTGCAAGTCCAAATGCAAAATTCGCCACAATGATGTGTTTGACAAGCCCAATTGCTGAGCACGCCGTGGGATCGAAACATTCGGGTCATCCTCCACACTGGCAGCAACAGCAGCAATATTTTCGGCCGAACGCACATTACGATGATGCACAGGTTTCACAATATCCGCTACGGATCCAGTTTGTTCGAATTTACGCACTACATTAGCGATTGTGTGCTCTGTAGGCTGTCCATGACGACCAAAATCCGTCCGTAATGCTCGAAAAACATTTGCCGGTTTTTCATCATTTTTATAGTATAATTTAACAAGATTAACACGTTGTGCGATGCTAAAACGATCCATATTGTAAAATAGCAGACATTCAACTAACGATATGACGCTTTGGTTGACAGCTATGTCAAACGGTTGTCAGCGCAGGGCTGTATACTTTCGGAAGTCCGAAATGGAAAACCCTGTACAATCGTAAGCAATGGCATAGAATATTTTAGAGCAAGCACACAGGAGAATGATACTACGGTTTTTTTTTCTGAATACTGTGCCTATCATCAAATTTTTAATGAAACTTTTGCTAAAGAGTGGTTGAATATAGCGATTGGAGATTCCAATGTATAACGACACTTTCAATAACATAGGAGGAATGCCATTATTCCCATGGCAATAAGAATATTCCATTCTTTGAAAGGTATGAGTAACGTAACTTTGGTGGTTCCCGCTTGAAAAGATGGTTCACATAGATATTTCACTAGTTTTCCTGAGATTTTTGTACTAGGACTTCAAAATGCGTAACTCAACAATTAATCTAACTACTCTATTTTGGTTTTTTTTGACGTAGGATTACGCCTTTCGGGAACATATTGGGGTACAAATTGAAAATCGAGAATCGAGCACATCGTGAAAATTGTCCAATTTCAAACGCTTATTGCTCAGTCATTTCATGATGGATTGATGAAATTTTTGGGTCAATCCAATTGGCACTCCATAACAATTTTTGATATTGAATAAAATAATATATATCATTAAACTAACTATCAAACAATTGAAAAATTTCAACCCCTATCCTAACGGAAATACCCACTTCTGATTGGTCGAAATTGACGACACATGCGGCGGTTCCCTAACAGAGACATCAAAACCAAGCTGGCGGTTCCCTAACAGAGACATCAAAACCAAGCTGCCTAGGGGAAATCGGCATTGCAAATACATGAAAGTAGGGGGAGCTTTTGCTCCCGCCGAGATGTGTTCCCAAACAGAGACATCAAAACCAAGCTGCATGATGGAAATCGGCATTGCAAATACATGAAAGTCGGGGGCATTTTTATATTGCAAGTAAGAAGAATACGAATAATTCTAGCAAATGAAATTTAAATTTGGAACTTTAATGTTGGTTGCTTCGTGAAACTCCATATCAATGTCCGATCGTGTATTGTGAAAAATTTAGCACAAGGGTTAAAATTCGCATTGGGTTGAATAAACAATCAGAAAGTAAAAATTATAAAAGAAAATTACCTTTCCCATTTCAAATATACTTTCGCTATATTAAAGTAACATGTTTTTACTGATAAGAAAAATTGATAATTGTGTTCGGTATTAAGAATTATCTTATATTACATTGGTCAATTTTTTTCTTTATCATCAATACATATCACAAGAGGCATCTCGTCTAGGATTATAGAGGGCGGTTCTCATCATATCTCGTTCCACTTCGGTATCCCTTATCTGATACGCACCATCCAACGACTGTTTATCATCCTTCTGTCATCATCACCCGTTAAACACTGGTGGAATGAACAAATACCCAAAAATCAAACAAAACGACCCTTTTCAGGTCCACCTAATCATTATCAAAGAGTTTAACGATGTAATTATCCAAAATCAGATAACCTAACGGAATCCTACGTCAATTATGCGGTTGTGTCTCGGACACAACCCTCCTGTGACTTTTTTGTTAAAGATGCATGGTGGTCTAACAAATCGACTGGTATACTACTTTAGTGAAGACTTCGTTTTCTGATAATAACTTCCTGGAAAGGAGCGTCAATGTTTATTTGAAGCTCACATATATTTTGGATCTGTAGGGAGACATTTCTGAGAAATGTTTCCGCCACACACTTCCAGGAATTTATCAACAGCTGGAACGAGCAAGACGGTGGTGGGTGTGGCTAAAATTTACTTACCATAATGATGGTGAACACTGGCATCGGCAGGCGCCAAACGGAGTGCCCGCCTAAACCACTGCTCCGCTTCCGACGTTCGGCTGCTCTGGTTTCGGGCAGGAATTAAATTTCCAATCCAATAGCGATGTAGCGCACAGAAGTCGCCCACAGTTGGTTGGGAAATTGAGACCAATAGTTAGTTTTGAAATACCAAATCTGGCAGAGCTTGAGTACACTTACATTTCTCGCCAGCATCGATCCGTACGATAGATGAGCCGCTATATGATCCGGCTGGGCCTCGAGTGCTGCCCGCTGGAATCGCTCCGCTTCGGACCACTGGTTGAGCCGGGCAAAGACCTCGCCCAGTCGATGATAGATGCCCTGGAATAACGTTGAATGGGTTTAGTTTCACGCACCACCGGATATTGGTAACCAGATTGAAACGAGTTTAAAATTAGCGGCAAATGCAGCTTTAATAGAGATGAATTGAATTGTCCCCCCTATATAGCGCCATCGGAAGGACATTGGATCTACGCTGTGGACAATGTGGAGAAAATTAATGAGTTCGTCGTCTCCGTAGGAGATCTCTGGCCGTGGCGTGGAGTGGAGAAGCGAGGAAACTTTTCCGATTCATGCAACAGATTGCACTTCGCTCGGTGGGATTTCCATTAGTTTCCCGCGGCGATTGCTGCCACTGCTGCTGATGGTAGCCGGTGCTGACATGGATAGCAGGAAAACCGGTCGGTCTCAGGGAAAAGCAGTGGGGGACGTAAATTTTGTAACAAAGTTTTGAGAATGTGCGAGAGAAATGTTGTGTCACGTGAATCGTGGGACATCGTGCAGAAGGACATGCGCAAGTTTAGTTTGCACCAATACAAGTGCAAGCACCCCGGTCGGGTCCCACTGGCAGCGGTGAGTGAGAAGTGAGGATGGTCGCGTGAAATAGCGAAAAATCGCGCGAGACAATTCATTTCGGCAAATTGCATTCTGTTCGTGCGGAAATAATCCAGCGTCACCCACGCTGCCTCACATGCGGACGAATTCGGAATAATCGATTTTCCGTGCATTGCACACATTAGTTCTATAGTTCAAAGTGAAATCCGTCTTTAAAGCAGTGAATATTGTATCAGCATTCGCAGATTTTGTAATGTAAAACAGATACTTGTTCATATAATATGTTCATGCTGGGTTTCATCTTGGCGATCGAAACGTTTGTGGTGTCATCCAGAAATATTGTACGGGTTTTTAGAAATTTCAATTCTTTATATGTATTCGATTTGACTTATGAGTATCAGCTTCAATTCTGGTATAGCCAATATTTGTTATCCGGTCGGATACCGGATATAAAAAAAAAACAATAATTTCTGATTAACACAAGATAAATCATAACAAACTAGCACATTAGCATCTTTCACACACAATTAAAAATATAACGCTTTGCTTTGTACGAGGCAAGCTTCGGAGAACAGTCTTTCGCTGTAAACACTATCGCAAGGACCTGAAAGATAATTTTCTCGTAAATTGGGATTTGTTTGCAAATTTTAATTCGTAAATAGCTTCATTCATTCACTAGTTTAATCAATAATTTAATCAAAACTCACAAAAGATAGCTCTGCGCAGCGGCGATATCGTACTCAATGAGGAACATCCGAGGTGGGATTATTGCTAATTGAAGAAATACAATCGATGACTAAGCCAACGGCAGTCCTACGTCAACATTGCGGTTTTATCATAGATATAACCCATACAAAGTTTTTTCGCTACGTCGATGGTAACATGGCACCCCATTTCGGGACGATAATATTCGGCTGCTCGTTCAGTCTTATCGGATGGTTTTTAGTGTCAAGATGTACAATTCACAAAAACGTGTATTTTCGGTGAAATCGTATTACTGAGCTATGATTTTACAAATTTAGGATGTTTTGGTTATGGTAGCTCATTGGACAGAAAATGAGAACATGAAAAACAACAATTTTTGTGTAATTGTTCAAAAAATACTTTTGGCTAATTGGCTTCAATTTGATATGTCGATCATCTGAATTGGTTTAGTACAGGGTAACTTCGATATAACGTACATTTTACATTCAAAATTGTACGTTGTATCGATTTATATGTTATATCCAAGCATAATAAAGAACTCAGAAACGTAGCTTATATTAAAAGTTATGATGTTGCTGTTTAGGTAAGGTTAATGAATAAATTCAATTAGAAGACGAAGCCAGCCTTTCTCATGATGTTTTACGTCGTACTGTTGATTAGAACTTGATTCATTTAGAATCCGGAATCACAAAACAGTTGTATTTCGGGATTGGTTAAAGGTACAAAACATGCTTTAGTATCAAAATACAGATCATTTATTGAACAATTTTATGAATATTGAAATATAGGGTTGGGTAAAAAGAAATGTCGTATTTATGATCGAAATTTGACGCTTTATTCAACATACTTCTTCTTGAATGGCGTTAACGTTCCCTGTGGAACTTTTGCCGACTCAAAGTATGCATCAACTAGCGTCATTTATTAATACTTAGTTGAGATTTCTTAAGTCAAATAACACGCCTTGAATGTATTCCGAGGGGCAAGCTCTAGAATACGCGTGACCACAGTGCAAGTCGAAGGAAATTTCTCTGACGAAAAATCCCCCGGCCAGAACGGGAATCGAACCCGAACACCCGGCATGATAATGTGAGACGCTAACCACTCGGCCACGGGTACACTCATGTAACATACTTAAAATTATCCTATTTAAGTCAAATATGCGCCGTTTTGTTCGCAAACTTGTTGCCATTTAGAAGGCAATTTCATTATCCGGGCATCCGTCAATCCGGGCATGGCGATGGTTTGGGCCGGTTCACCGCGCTTCGACGACGACTTTTTCCGCTTTAGGTTGTCGTGCGTGATCCATTTTTCATCACCAGTCACCATCTTCTTCAAAAATGGGTCGAGTTCGTTCCGTTTCAGCAGTGCATCGCAGGCGTTGATTCGGTCTAAAAGATTTTTTTGCGTCAACTCGTATGGCACCACACATCCAGCTGTTCTTTGGAATCCAATCTTCTGCAAACGGTTTTATGGTCTATACCCAGTTCCTGGCCAATCGTGTGAGTGCTCACATGCGGTTTACTTGGATGATTTTAACGATTTTATCTACACCAGAACTTTCTGGAAGAACTTCCAGAAAAAAAATATTCAAAAAAATATTTCTTCACACTTTGAAAATGTTTACTTTGATATCCCTGTAGTTCAAAAGTTATGAATTTGTGAAAAAAATCCTTTCTGCAAAAGGAGCAGGGAAATTTAATTTTTTCGGACCACCCTAAAAAGAAAATGGGCACCCTCCTGAAAAAAATTTAAAAAAAACACAATTCTAATGTTTGGTGATAAGGAACTAAACTACCAATTTTCACGAAAATTTGTGAACCGCTATATAGATTTGGCATGGAATAGCTGTATAGCAGTTCCAATCAGACAAAGACAAGACAGAATTCTCTAAACGAACTATAATTTGTTCTTCGACATCTAACTTCTATATTTTCTGATTCCTCTGCAATAGCATTTAAAACAATTCCTGGTAAGCAATTAGAATTCAATTAGAATCTTCAAAAAACACGATTTTTACTCCATTGCACTAAACACTTTATGGACCGCTCACGAGATTTCTCGTTTTCACGTTCCTTCTTTACGGACTTGTGTGAAATTAGCGGATAAAAGTTTTCTTTGCGTGTAAGTTTCTGTTCAACGTCTTGCTGAATTCAATGAATAATGAATTATTTCAATTGAAATAAATTGATTGTTTATCAAGTAACAACCTTCAAAATCATGCTCATTAGATAGAGAATTGAATCATTCATTTTTCCACATAATTCGTTTTTGACGTAGGACTACGTCTAACCGGAAGATATAGGGGGTGAAATGAAAATTTAGGCACTGAACAAGTAGGAAAAAATGCAAGATTTGGAACGCTTATAACTCGAGCATTTCTCAATAGATCGCAAAGGTTTTTGCATCAATTGATAGGAAATATATCTACGCATCTATCATAACGAATAACATTTCATTTTTCTTGAGATAAATAATTGAATAATTGTGAAATATCAAGCATTGTCCAAATGCACTTTGTGCCCATTTTTGATTGGTCCATTTTGTGCTCCTCAAATCGTACCGACCAAAACGGGCAACGAAACGAGAGCAGCAGCGAAATACAATGAAGCACGATTGGAAAAGAAAAAGAAAAAAAATGAAGAAACATTGGTCGCAGTCTCACACATGCGTGATTCTCGAGCCAGCCAGTCAGCTTAAAAATCCCCGCTCCGCTGCCGTAACGATCATTCTTTGTGTGGACACCGACTGGACAACATCGTTGCTGGACGAGCTGGACGGCGAGGGATCGAGTGCCTTTGCAGCAGCGAAATACAATGAAGCACGATTGGAAAAGAAAAAGAAAAAAAATGAAGAAACATTGGTCGCAGTCTCACACATGCGTGATTCTCGAGCCAGCCAGTCAGCTTAAAAATCCCCGCTCCGCTGCCGTAACGATCATTCTTTGTGTGGACACCGACTGGACAACATCGTTGCTGGACGAGCTGGACGGCGAGGGATCGAGTGCCTTTCTCAAGGCAAGAGGGTAGAGATGGTAGCGCTGGAGTAGAGTAGAGTAGAGTTTTCAAAGGGCCTTTCTCAAGGGTAGAGACGAATGAACTGAAAAAGTTTAAAGTCTCTATAATACAATACCTTCCTTCCTTCCGTAACGATCATTCTCATCCAAACCGTACACCACATCGTTTCGCATCACATCACATCAACAAACCAACACAAGCACAAGGTTGATTCTGACAAAGGAGGAAAAGTGAAGGGAAAGGCAAGATCCCGCTCGAACCGTGTTGGTCTGGAGTTCCCCGCAAGGGTAGCTAGGCCGAGCGCGTTAGTATCAGTGCACCAGTCCACCTAGCCGGCGCTATATAGTTTCGGCCGCCGAAGTGATCGAGTTAGCTGGTAAAGCTGCTCGCGACGATAAGAAAACCCGCATTCAGAACAGAACACATTCGGTTCGGTGGACATCAAAACAACAACAGGCAGTTACAGCGAGTGACGAGTGGCAAACGCAATCGCAAAACGGCAGCAGGTAGCAGAAGAAAAAAGTTTGTTCTTTATACAAACTGCTTTGGTGGCAAATCCAGAACAAGGCGGCATCGAGGGCGTTCGAAATGGTTTTTTTTTTTCAAAACCACGAGTACTAAGTTTTCTAAATTGGAACCATTCCATAAAACACGGCGCTTATCAGGGCCATTAAACCTTTCAAAAAAGAGTTTACGAAATACAGGCTGAGTCTGCTGATTTGTCTCTATCCTGTGAGCGTGTACCGCTAAAGTACAAAACGCGCGGACCCGCTGAGAAATATATCATTCTCTTTCAAACCGTAAATCAGTGTGGTTGTATGGCATCGTTTCACATCGCATCGCATCACATCAACAAAACAACACAAGTAGCAACGTGGACGTGTGGATGTGACAAAGGAGGACAAGTTAAGTGAAAGGCAAAGTCCCACTCGAACCGTGCAGGCTTGCAGTTCCCTGTTGGTCGCATTAACTGATTGCTCCGCAAGGGTAACTAGGCCGAAAGGATTGGTACCGGAGCACCAGTATACCGAGTGTGCTTGCAAAGCTGCTCACGACAATAAGAAAACCCGCCTACAGAACATACCACATTCGGTTCGGTGGCAACAACCAGTTTCAGCGAGTGGCAAACGCAATCGCAAAACGGCAGCAGGTAGAAGATGGAAAAAGTTTGTTTATACAGACTGCTTTGGTGGCAAAACCAGCCACCGTAAAACACGGTGCTTTTCAGGGCCATTAAACCATTCAAAGAAGAGTTATTAAAACTTATTCACAATACCAATGCATTCTAAAGTAACATAATATGACATATAATATGAACTGAATTATTTTGTTTATGCTTGTTTTTGAACTTATTGGTGGTTGAGGTCTTTTAAATTGATCATTCAGTTTTCACAAACCCATACATGGTCTCCGAATTAAAAGTGGCTTCAAATTACAACACATTGTATGCAGGATGGCATTAACGAATTTACTCGGTAGCAAGAACTGCTTTCTTTGGTTGATAACTGATGTTGAAAATTGACTGACGTTACATCTGCTTAGCAATATGATGAGCTATGCATTTCCTGCTGCTCTGTTCTTATTTTAAAGGACTTCAATCCGAAGGTCATCCGTCCCTGTAATTACTGTTGGTTTTTCAGAACGCTTATAGCTTATTTCTCGACAGATCGTAGAGGTCGTCTCCAAAACCTTATATTTACTTTGTTTGCGGAGACTACAAATCTTACAATTCATTCGTCTCCGAAACCACAGCATAAGGTACGGTAATGTGCTTAATAGTGAAATATATGATAGTAAATGAGCTGATGACCACCTTTGCATTCCCTATCACAGCCATCATTTTGATTGTACGATATGTGCATACACCAAAAGATGCCCGGCGTTGAACATTTAATAAGTACGAAGCCTTCGGAAAAAAATCAAGAATCAACTATAAGACAGTGAGAAAAAAAATGAGAAAGTTTGTAAAAAAAAACGCAAAAACACAACACCAAAGGTTCATTTCAGAACTCCCAACATGTTCATAAAGAGTAAACAGTAAACTAATCCATATTTCAGGTAGATAGCTGGGTATTCACGTAGGAGAAGAAAATAAAACAATATATTTTCAAATATATATTTAGAAAAAGCTGTCCCCTTTGTATAGTCCTACGTCACTCCGGTTATGTCCCCGACATTACCCACCCGTCTTTTTTCTTGATCGTGACAGAGAAAAGTTATAGACTGAAACGTCAATACAGAAAATATACAGAATTTTGAAAATCAAAAAAAGTAGTTCGAACAGAGTTATCGAAGTTGTTCGATAGATTACGTCCTTACCCAGCCAGACTTTATTCCGCCGTACAACTCGTGAACGTTTCAGCCAATAACTTTCCTCATACCCTTTTCGGACCAATGAAAATTTGGCTAAAGAGAAATAAAAATATTCTCTACCGAATGAGTATTATCTCGAAAAAGTGTTTTGGCTCTTTTCAAATAACTTTTTTCAATTTACTTTCAATTCATAAATTTCTCCCATACAAGTTGTATAAGTTTTGGCCTATAGCTTTTCTTAGACCCTTTCCGACCAATGAAAATTTGGCTAAAGATAAATATAAATATTCCTTATCGAATGAGTACTATCTCGAGAATGTGTTTTCGGTCCTTTCTAATACCTTTTTTTCAATTTTCTTCAAAATAATTAATTTCTCCCATACAACTTGGCCTGTAACTTTTCTCAGACCCTTTTCCGATTAATAAAATTATGGCTGGAAGATAGGTAAAATGTTTCTCTATCGATTAACTTCGATAACTCTATTCGAACAACTTTTTTTGGTTTCAAAACTTTGTATATTTTCCTATATTGACCCATGCTCACACCTATAACTTTTCTCTGCCACGATCAAGAAAAAAATGAATTATGTGGAAAGATCAATGATTCAATTCTCTATCTAACGAGTATAATTTTGAAGGTTGTTACATGATAAACAATCAATTTATTTCAACTGAAATAATTCATTATTCATTAAATCCAGCAAGACGTCGAACAGAAACTTGCAAGGCAAGCAACAAAAACTTTTATGCGGTGAACTTTCATCCGCTAACTTTTCACATAGAGGCGAATGAACTGCAATGTTTAAAGTCTCTTAAAAATTTTCAAGCAAGGCAAGAAACTTCATACAAGTCAAAACGTGCGGTCCCAGGCGCCGTTTTGTTCGCGAACTTGTTGCCATTTAGAAGGCAATTTCGTTATCCGGGCATCCGTCAATCCGGGCATGGCGATGGTTTGGGCCGGTTCACCGCGCCTTACAGATTTCTTCCTGGTCCTTAAAGTGTTAAAATAGCCTCATAATTTTATCCCTGGTTTTGACAGTTACATTTTTTGCAAATTAAAGTTATAGGTTATAGGTTATAGGTTATAGGTTATAGGTTATAGGTTATAGGTTATAGGTTATAGATTATAGATTATAGGCTGTATCGATACCTGTAAACAAGGTTGCCACATTTAGTTTTGTAAAATTTTCTAAAACTCTATATATCTGTGTTGCCGTGACTCCTGAAATCACTGGTCACCCTGTTCACTGCAAGAACATCGTTAACAGACCCTGCCAAAAAGTGGGTCATGTAGGTGACAGGAAAAATGACGGTTGAAGATAAGAATTAACAAGCAGTGAATTATCGCTAGTTTACAAATATTTACAGTTGTCGCATATTTGTATATTTGCGCATCAGGAAGCGTAAGATAACAACTAAAATATATCGTTACCCGTAATTAATTCAGAAATTGAATCTATGTTAGGACTTCAACCCGCGCAGTTTACAAGTTGGTGGATTCCGCAATACATAGTCATTTTATTAATTGTAAGTTGAACTTCAAAACAACGAAATGTTTAACGACATGGGAATAATGAGATCTCACGCTTGTAGTCCATAGAACGAAAGTTGAGCTAGTCTACCGAGCACACAAGAAGTCATGAAGCAACACTGAATTTTGTTAGATTCATTTTTGTAAACATAAAATTCATCTGAAATAAATATTTCAGCTCAAGCGATTGCTAAAGGAAAGTGTTTTTCTTGTTCATAAAAACAATCTGTATTCTTAGCCAAAAAATCTGTATTGAAAATCTGTATCGAAAAATTAAGGGAAGAATTGAAAATGGAGGTTTATTTTCATTTTGAATTTATTTTTATTATTTATGGGTGGTTGGATTCGTATCAAACAGACTTTCTTCAAATCCTCTGATGATGTTTTTACATGGTTTTGCTGAGCTTTGCTTTCAAATTTTTCAACAATTTCATCCTTGAAACTCCTCCATGGCCGATACATGGTTTTTCACTTTCAAAATAGAGTCTGTCATTGTGGGGCCAACCGATTTCCGGGCTTTGTTTTGGCGGCATGGTAAAGCGAAAATATTCGCTCAACATGAACTGCTGAATTTCATAAAAAAGAGCCTTACAAAACCTTAGCAATGGATACAAAAAATTCGCCTTTCGACGTCCAACAGCTGGGACCAAGTTATATCTGAGTCACTCAATGTTTGTCCCATAAGATTCATCTTGAGTAGGCTGAATTCGTTATCCAAGCCTTATCTATTTCCTGCTTTAATGAATTAAGAATATTGGCGTATCAAATCATAAAGGTTTGGAGCTTGATGAAAATTTCAGGGTTTATCAAGGCCACAGTTTTGATAGCCGGATCGCTGAAATCAAAACGCTTTGAAATCTGTTTCACGAGTTCAATATAGAAGTCACAGCTAATCGAATTGAAGGTAAGCTCCTAGCTATATCCATTACTTTTTCAACTTCTTCTTCTCGATACCAACATAAACATACTCAAGCTTTTTCAGAAAGTCTTGAAAATCTTTACATCAAGGTCAGCATCAGCGAATCGTTGCACGTAGCTCTCAAAACATAAGTTACTCAACATGATCAACAATAACATACTTGTCTCATTATAAAATTCGCAAAATTGAGAACTCTCTGATTGAAAAGTGCAATTGACTCTATTGATGAGCGGTAGAACAAAGTTTAGGAACAGCATAATCGGTTTAGTCATCGAATCGTTGAAATGAGTCAATATACGATTGGCGGATCGATTATGGTCATACTTAACTTGGAACGAAACGAATAGTTATAGCTATTCAAACCGTCATCTCGTTGCGTTGCGTTGAAAAAATCTGTAAATTCTGTATTTTTGCTGAAAATTTGTAATTTTGTACATACAGATTCTGTATCTGAAATTTGACGAAAAATGTGTAAAATATTCTTTATTCTGTATATGTGGCAACCCTGCCTGTAAACGATGTTAAAATGAAGAATCACGCGTAGAAACTTGATTCATATTCAGAACACTACTTTAATACTAATTTTAATGAAGATTTCTGCATAACATATCATTTTTTTCATCCATTTATTGTAGTTTCTTACCTTTTCTAGCACATGAAAACAGCGACCAAAATGGATGGAACAACTACCAAAACTGAGAAAATAATGATGCTTGTTTTTCACGGTTGTGTCCCATTCACCCGAATTCCATTCACCCGAAACACGTTTACCCGAAGCACATTTACCCGAATGTAACGCATACCCGAATGACATTCACCCGAATGTAACAAATACCCGAATGCAACATATACCCGAATGGACATTTACCCGAATGAATACCCGAATGCAACGTTTACCCGAATGCGAAATTTACCCGAATGAAGAAGGAAAAAATCCGACAAATCAGTTTATGAGTTTTGTCGAATCTGCTGTTAGGAAGTTACGAAGTAAACTGAGAAATTGTAATGAGAAAATTCGAAAAAGATGTTGAAGACTTCGCTGTGTTATTTTTAGAAATTAGTGTATGCACAATTGACATGCTGTCTTCTTTCCTTTCCGTATTGCTCTTTAAGACTAAGGGATCATTCAGAAATGAGCATGGGTTATGAAATATTCCGAAAATCAAACAGGTAACTTGACAATAAATTTTTTAATGAAGTCGTCGGAAGCGGCGGCCTCTTGCAAGCAAACCTGTGTTCCACCGATTGCCCGGTTTGTTTGAAACATAGGAGACGATCCTTTAGTCAGGAGCCCGGTTAATTATGTATGTCATGCATTTTGATTGCCTGGTTGCAAACGTGGTGCATCAGATAAACGTATGGCGTCCGACGCTCGTACACGGGCTGCGTCATCCATAAGAATGCATACGTTATAAAACTGCATTCTTTCACTTTTCATTATTTTGAAAAGGATTTTATTCAATGCCAGTATTTCTCGAATTGTACTTCCCACGAAAAATACTTTTTGAATGGAAATGAAAGTATGAGACAAATATGATCTTTATATAACACTGATCAGAATTGAATATACAAATACAAATACAAATATAGTAAAATTTGTGTATTATTTGAATATATCCTTCATTTGGGTAAGTGTCGCTTTCGGGTAGATGTTATATCGGGTAAATGTTACATTCGGGTGAATGTTACATTCGGGTAATTGTTGCATTCGGGTAAATGTCACATTCGGGTAAGTGTCAATTCGGGTAGATGTTACATTCAGGTAGATGTCACATTCGGGTATTTGTTACATTCGGGTGAGTGGAATTCGGGTAAATGTCTTTCGGGTAACTGTCATTCGGGTGAGTGGGTTTCGGGTAAATGTGACACAATCGTTTTTCACGCATCACATTTTATCATTGGTTTTGACTGTAACTGTAAAAATTACCCAAATACCATTTACACGTTTACCCGAAGCACATTCACCTGAATGACATTCACCCGAATGTAATAAACATCTGAATGCAACATTTGCCCGAATAAAGATTTACCCGAATGCGATAAATAGTCGAATGCTACGTTTACCCGAATAAAAATTTAAAAAAAAATCGACAAACCTTGTTATGAGATTTGTTGAGTCGTCTGATAATAAATAAGACTTAATCAATAAAACATTTTATTATAAAAAGAAGAGAAGTCACAGATTATTCAAAGTACTGTCCATCGCTAGCTACAACCTTCTCCCATCTTTCGGGTAGCATACGGATTCCACGCTGAAAGAAGGACTGATCTTTTGAGGCAATCCAGTCATCGACTCATTTTTTGGTATCATCATAGGAGGAACATAGTTGCTCAGCCAGGCCATGTGTCATTGACCGGAACAAATGGTAATCGGAGGGAGCGATGTCTGGTGAATACGGTGGGTGGGGTGAGATTTCCCATTTGATATTCTCCAGGTAATTTTCGACACCAACTTCAACATGAGGCCGAGCGTTGTCATGTTGCAGAATCACCTTGTCGTGTCTATCGGTGTATTGCGACTTCTTGTCCTTCAGGGCTCGGCTCAAACGCATCGCAATTGTTGTCGGTAACGCTCTCCTGTGATAGTTTCATTTGGTTTGAGTAGCACATAATAAATGACTCCGAGCTGATCGCACTAGATACACAGCATAAGCCTGGAACCATGAATATTCGGTTTTACGATTGATGTTGATGGCTCGTCGGGCTTAACGCAAGCTTTTTTACGTTTAGGATTGTCGTACCGTATCCCCTTTTTGTCACCAGTCACGATTCAGTGCAAGAATCTTTTTCTTTTCTGTCACTGAAGCAGTTGTTCGCAGGTGAAAAAGCGCCTTTCAATGTCTCTCGGCTTCAACTCATATGGAACCCAACTGCCAATCCTTCCGAGTTGCTTTAAAGTTTAAACGATGTGAAATTGCTTGTTGTGTTACTCCGAACATTTCTGCAAGTTCTTTCTTCTTGTGCAAATAATTTTCCCACAAAAAACGGCTTTGTTGGAACAAAATATTCCCTTTTTGGAGTGATGGGGAAAATGTTATTTCAACTTTGAGGATTTAAAACGCACTGATACCTGAAGGTTGGGCTGCCTGACTATCGAGCTTGGCAGACGTAGTTTTTTCGTTCCCTCGAATTTTCGTCGGTTTGCCGACATTTTTTTTCTCCTGTGATTTCATCCAATTTGATCATATCGCGCAAATTCATCTGCTCGTTGTGATAAATAAATGTGAAATTGAAATGAAACCTTGATGGGGAAATTCGTTTCTTTAAAAAGTGTACCGTTTTGAGTGTTAAGTGTTACGACTCGTAAATGAATTTCAAAATGGTGGCATTTTTATCGTGTTCGATTTGAATCGCGCGTGAAGTATTTTAAAATTATAAATTCACAAAAAATGAAATCGCTCCGATATTATCCAGCCCCGTGTTCGATTTGAATCGTGCGTGAAGTATCTGAAAATTAGCGGTTAGAAGAAATTCAGTGTTGATACAAGAAAAACAAAATTGTGTTAATAAATGTCGGCCTCGCAAGTCGCAGTTTGGAGCAAAAGATGATGGACTGGTGGCTTTCCCGGAGATAATATGAGAAAAAGGAGTAACGAAATACAGGGTGTAAAGAAAAATAAGTACTAATAATAATAAAATTTAAAGCTTAAAATCACAAATCATGTGGTTCAATTTAACGGAATATATCGTCGGTCCGATTGGTTTTGGAGGGGTTCTCTTGGTTGCCTCCTCTGGTGTCCCGGGAATGGCTCTCCGCCGTAACAATTAAATTTCAAATCGCGATGCCACAGAGTTGTCTTTGGGTGGCCTGAGGGAGTTGCCGGTAGAGCTCCTCTGGGACCAATCGGACCGACGCAAAAGCATACGCGAGGTGAATAACAGAAAATATCACCGGGACGATTGCTTCTGGAGAAGTTTTCTCAGTGACCTTCTCAGATTTACTTAAAATATCGGAACATTTCACCGGGTCGATGGCCTTTAGATGAGTTCCCTCGATTACCTTGTCAGGATTTCCGCTACTAACTCTCCGTCGACGTGTTAGAATTTCGAAACAAAGTGTGAAGAATATTAGAATACATAGCCAGTCCAATTAATTTTACAGGATTTCCTTCTCAGACAAAATTGAGATATCAGGATATCCAAAGATAATCTTTGCCGCGTGTTGACATTTTTTGTTGTTAGCAAATGAAATTTTCAGATTTTTATTTTGTCGAGTGGTAAATGGTTCACGTTTACATAATCACATCACTTACCTCGGTGAATCCTGATCCTTACCTCTGCCCACTAACAACTATCCCTCTCATGATAACCGCTAGGGAACCACGCTATAGAGGCGACCCTTCTAGCCTTCGGGCGGCGATTATCATACTAACATTCCTTCCCTTCCACTGGTGACTGAAAGGACGTGGCCGGCGTCGTTATTGACTATTCAAAGTTCGAATCACCAAAACTTGTACAGTGAGAATGATTTGCTACTCCCAAGCATCATTCAGTGAGTTCTTTGTGCAATTTTGCTGGTTCGGGTCAATCACGGAGAGCAACTACGAAGTGTACAGTCTACTCAAGCTCAAGCTCAATACGCACTTATACCTGAAACCTCAACCCTTATTTTTATAATGAAGTTGTGTTCAGTGTTGTTCGATGTGTATATTTGAAATTGCAAACCTATTGAGTCAAACGATTCAAATACTAAACTGATCGAGTTCTTCACAATTTGTTTCGAGATTCTAACAAGGAGAGTTAGTAGCGGAAAACCTTACAAGGTAATCGAGGGAACTCATCTAAAGGTCATCGACCCGGAGAAATGTTCCGATATTTTTGGTAAATCTGAGAAGGTCACTGAAAAAACTTCTCCAGAAGCAATATTTCCGAAGATATTTTCTGTTATTCACCTCGCGTGCGCTATTTCGTCGGTTCTCCTCTCAAAATCCAGTAAACATTTCAAAGCTAATTAAACTAGGACGTCACATTTGAAATTAAGTTAAAAAGCGCATGAGAAAATAGGATGGGAACACCACTAACTTTTGAACAGAATAAAAATAAATCACCAACAATAAACCTTGCAGAAGAAGAAACCAGTTGTAGGTGTTTCAATCAAAATCATATACATTTTTATAATATAAATTTATTTCGCTTTAAACTTAACACTGTAACAGCTAACCACATACGATATTCGAAAAATCGTTTACCAAAAGGTATTCGACATTTGAATTTGATCTAATTTTGATGACGCCAACATTTTTTTTATCATTTGATTATCATAAATTGCACATTTCGGATCATTTCATTTCTATTGCTAATGGAGACTTTGCATCTAGATAATCAATCCAATGGTAAAATCCGTTTCATCACTGATCTCTAATTTTGTCTTGATTCTCTGCTCACAGCTGGCCATATCCCAAGCAGGTGTTAGTGCACCTCGTTTTGTATATAATGCGCCAAGATTTTTCAACGCCTTCAACACTACGTTCGGATTTTCACCAATATACACATTTAGCTTCCAGTATTGGCTTGGACCAAGCTTTGGAGATCCATCCAGCATCTGTTGCTCGGCAATCTGCCAAACAGACAATGTACCATCGGTAACCGTATTAGTTAGGATCTCTTTAAACTGCACTTCCGCGTCGCTATACTTCTCCTGTGCCAATAAGCAGTTTCCCAAATCAATTCGCCTTTCTAGTACACTGGGATGTGTCGGGCCGTTCCATTTACAGGTTATCCGTAATGCCCTCCGACAGAACTTTTCCATCTTGGTGTAACTTTTTTGATCCCAGCACAAGCTAGCGAGGACACTTAGCTGGTTGGAGACATGGGGATGAGATTTCCCCAACACCGCTTCGAGAATTTTCAATGCTTGTTTGTGGAAAAGTATGGCATCGCCATAATTGCCGAGTTTCTTGTACACGGTTGCAATACTGTTGAGTGTGACAGGAAGCATTGGGTGCTTTCCACCCAAAACATACCGACAGGTTAGTGCTTGTTTTAACAGCACAAGTGCTTCCCTATACTGGCCATTATGACACTTCCTGAGGGCCACGGTGTTTGCTGTGGAACAAAGCAGGAAGGCAATGCAGGCGGGATTGGATTCGTCGGTATTCCTTAAGATCTCCATGGCCTGATTCAGGTGCGGCAAAGCTAGCTTGAACTCGTCCTGTTTGATGCAGCCCATGGCTAGCTGATGTAGAGCCCATACTTTGGGCGGAAGAATAACAATACTCTCTATGGAACTGGTAGAAAACATGCTTCCAGATTCCATTTGATCGCTGACACACGTTATTGGAGAGTCCAGATAACCACTGTCCTTCTCGTATGCCAGCTGAACTTTACAATCGCTAAGAGTTCCTAATTCGTCGATTGTGTGTTCAAACCTTGTGGTCAATTCGTATAATTCATTATCGTGGGACGAAAATTTGGATGTACTTCCGGCCCTAATTTTCGAATCAGTTTGATTGTCTTCAGTGATAAGATCTTTCTGAAGGCTCGTTAATGTCGATTCGAAATCCACATTTTCTTCGAATGATTCGAATTCCTCACCTCGAGACCGACTGGCTGGACCGATGGCTGCTCTCAGTGTCGCTACCAGTTGCTCATAAAATTCCAAGCCGGTTTTCAACACACCTTGTTCAATGTGATGCATAGCTGCCTGATGTAATGCAGTCACTTGGGGCAAAATATCAGAGGTCCTCGTGCTGTCGGTGGAGTCCCATCGCTTTTCGGAACAAGTTGAAGCCGTATCTCCGAAGGCGCTTCCGTCATATTCCTTGGACAATTCCTCTAAAAAGCTCGTGCACGATGTTATGGAACCCGAATCGCACTTCCCCACGGAAGCCATGAACTCGAGATGTTTCTTATCCTCCTCAAGCTGAACCACACTTTGTTCGGAAGCCACCAGCTTCTTTTCCATGTCCGCTAGTTGATCCCGTAGCCAATTGTTTTCCTCTCGCAGCTGCTTGATCTCATCCTGCGTGGCATGTCTCTCGGAGTCAATGGAACGAAGATGCATCGTCATAGCAACGATTTCACGAGATTCTCCCAAGCCCCGTTGAAGGTTTTCAATAATATTGGACAGCAATGTAAACCGCTCCACAGCAAGCTCTGGACCCTCTGGGATGATGCTAAATGGCAACTCGATCCGGACGGCCTCGAGATTTTCCTGAATAATTTTCGCTTTGGAAATAATATCCTCTCGAGTAAGGCAAGGCATGATGTACCAACTAACGTGAACGATAGGACAGTGAAAACTAAGTTGGGATGAGATTCATCAACGTATTATAAGGAAGAGTACATAACTTACCCCACAACAGCAAACAAGCGTATTGAACGAGATCAGGTAACTCTAAACTCGAACAGGTAACCTACTAGTCGAGACGCAGGCTGGCAATGGATTTGACGGGTATAAAATTCAACTAGTCTAATGATGAGAACAGGGACAAAATTAGCCTCTTAACTTGTTATTGCAGGTTATTTTTGGGACGCGATCTGCGACACGTTTGTGTAGCGACGCCAATGATGCTGATTCTTAAGGATTATTTAGATTATTTAGAACGTTTCCTGATATGCGGACATGCACTCTTCTTACCTGATTTTTGTTTGCTTCAAAAATTCTCACAATCTTAAAGATAGAATCGAGCGCCGAAATCGAGAGAATGAGTTCAGAGTAGGATGGGGCGATCTTTTGTCGGTTTTCGAAAGATCGATTTTTCCAATCGATTCTTTGTAACCGAAAAAATCGTGGAGATCGATCTTTTTCTTTCGATTTTTTTCGATATTTCTCAACTAGAAATATCGGTGGAAGTTTGTGCATGGTTTGGGCAGGATTCTGTGCAACCGAAAAGCTCAAGATAGCTTCTACATCATTCAAGGATTACACACATGTTCTGGAATCTTCTCTCTCTCTCTCTCACACAGTTTTTGCACACAAAATCATCACACAAAATTCACATTCCAGCAAAACAATGTTACTATTCATACCAGCGAGAAAACTAAGCAATAGATTAAGGACCAAAAACTTAATTTTTTGGACTGGCCGGCTCGCTTTCTCGACTTGAATCCTGTTGAAAATTTGAGGGGGATCCTTGTACGCGAATAAGGAGAATTTGGTAAATAGTATTCCAACGCGAATTTTCGCGCTTATTAGTCGAAATGGCAAGGTTACCAATTATTAACATGTAAATCAGCCGATCGTTTTGAATTTTTCATTGATAATACTTATGAATTTTGAAGTGACCTTATAGTAACTGGACAGCTGAAATTATCATATTTGAACACAATAAGTAAACAAACAACTCTTTTGAACGAAATTGACGTTAAATATACTTTATTCTAAGCATTCAACTATGTATGAATATATCTTGTTGAAATTCCAACTGTTTGTGTTGCAACGAAATAGAATCAGGGTGGTCTTATAGAAGTTGGACAGAGTGTACTTGGTTTTGCTTTGTTTTGGTGTCATTGTAAAGCGAAAATATTCGCTCAACATACGCTGCTGAGTTTCATTAGAAAAGGTCTTACAAACCGCCTTAGCAAAGGGTACAAAAAATTCCCCATTTGACGTCCAGTATCTATAGTGGGGAACCAAGGACCATCTGAAGAATAAAAATCCAGGGAACGAAGCGGAACTCAAAACGACGATTACGGAGATATGGGAGTCACTTCCGTCTACAGTGACCACAAATCTCGCCTCGTCACTTGCAAGAAGTGCTGGACCAAATACTAGGGGAATTGATTTCTGTTATCTGTTAACATTTCTGAACTGATTTCATTTTTTTTTTTTTTTTTTTTTTTTCGCACCTACCTTTGCTAATGAGTCAGCCCTCTCGTTACCCGGAATTGAGCAATGAGAAGGGACCCACACAAAGGTAATGACATAACAGCGTCTGGATAAAGCACTCAAAATTTCTCGTATTCTCTCAAGGAAGTACGGCGAGTGCTTTTCCGGCCTCACTGAACGGATAGCTTCGACAGAGCTAAGACTATCCGTTACAATGTAATAGTGTTCAACAGGTCGTGAGGCGACGCTGTCCAGCGCCCAATGAATTGCTGCCAATTCAGCAATATACACTGAGCAAGGATTCTGAAGACTGTGTGAGGTGCTAAAAAATTCGTTGAACACTCCAAATCCTGTGGACTCATTTATAGTGGACCCATCAGTAAAGTACATATTATCACAATTGATACCCCTATATTTTTCATCGAAGATCGTTGGAGCGATCCTCGATCGTTGGTAATCTGAATATCCATGGATATCTTGCTTCATGGACAGATCAAAATGCACAGAGGAATTGATGTAGTCAGGGAAACAAACACGGTTGGGAATATACGAAGAAGAATCAACCTGCATGGAGATGAATTCATGATATGAACTCATGAATCCGGAGTGAAAATTTAGCTCGATCAGCCGCTCAAAATTTCCGATCACCAATAGGTTCATGACCTTACACCGGATGAAGAACCGAAGAGATAATAAATTGAAGCGATCTTTTAGTGGGAGTAGGCCTGCCAAAACCTCGAGACTCATGGTATGCGTTGAGGGCATACATCCCAACGCAATACGGAGACAAAGATACTGAATTCGCTCGAGTTTAATTAAGTGTGTTTTGGCAGCTGATTGAAAACAGAAACTGCCATACTCCATCACTGAGAGAATAGTTGTTCTATACAACATTATAAGATCTTCGGGATGGGCTCCCCACCAGGTGCCGGTAATTGTACGGAGAAAATTTATTCTTTGTTGGCATTTTTTACTCAGATACCTAATATGGGCCCCCCAAGTACATTTGGAGTCGAACCAGACCCCAAGATACTTGAATGACATAGCATGAGTGATCGGTTTACCCAAAAGTTGAAGCTTTGGTTTTGCTGGTCTATGCTTCCTAGAAAAAACCACCATCTCTGTTTTCTCCGTGGAGAATTCGATCCCTAGCCCAATGGCCCAGGTTGAAAAATTGTTCAAAGTATCTTGTAAGGGTTCTTGTAGGTCGGATTCTGTTGATCCTACGACAGAGACCACTCCATCATCTGCAAGTTGTCTTAGGCTGCAATTTTGTGTAAGGCAATTGTCGATGTCGCTTACATAGAAGTTGTACAAAAGGGGGCTTAAACATGAGCCCTGGGGGAGGCCCATGTAAGAGACCCGACTTACTGCCGAATCTCCGTGAGAAAAGTTCAAATGCTTCTCACAAAGCAAGTTATATAACATATTATTCAATAGAGGCGGCATGATTTCAGTTTTCTCTTTTAAGAAAAACATGAACTGTACACAAAATTTTGCCACGTCTTAATTGGAGATTTTGTTTTGTTTGTATTTCAAATATGAAGGAAAAATGTGAACATTTAATTTTTTTTTTCTTATCACTACATCAAAGTAAAATGGATCGATTTTACGATGAGTAGAAGTCGCATTTGACGAATTTCATGCCAACTCATGTTAGGAGTTGGCAGCACCATCTCAGATAGTAGTAAAACGTTGTGGATGTAAAGACATGGGTTAGTTAAGCTACCTTGCATACTTGAAATATTCGAAAAAGAATTAGACTACTTTTTGGAAAAAGCCAATTTTTTTTTCTTAATTTTTTACAAAAATTTATAACCTGAAAACTATGACACCTACAATTTTTTTTGTCAAAAGATGAAATGTAGGAAAATGGTTAAAACAAAAAAAATATCATAAATTTGTTCGAAAAAAATGTTGCTGTAAGGAAAGGTATTTTAAAAATTAAAATTCATTTTTCCCAAAAACCTATTTTTTTAAATTCCTAAAAATATATGTATGAATAGCCCTTACAATTTCCAACAAGTTGTCCATACATCGGAAGATGGGCACTTTTAAAGAGAAAAAGTTTTTCCAACAACAGCTTTTTCATGTTTTCTTTGAAAAAAATACAACTAATCCTAACTTTGTTTCAAGTCAAGATAGCGATATAGTGTATCCGAAAAAGTTTTAGATCTTATTAAAATATGAACTTTTGTTGAAAACGTCAACTTTCTATCTTTTATAGTTTTTGGAATATAAGTAATTTTTGTATGAAGACCTCTGAAAAAAATAAAGTATTGCTCGTAACATTTTTGTGTGTAAATTCTCACGTTTGACACGTTCTTGACATGTTTTTAAATAGAGAAAAATTAGCAGAGCTTTTAAAATTCGATGTTCCATGTAAATGTGCCCATCGTTCGATGTATGGAAAACTTGTTGGAAATTTTTATTTATATCATTTTTTTCAGAATTTTGAAAACATATGTATTTTTTTTTTCCAAAAAATCTTTGAATGAACCCAAAATAATTTCCTACATTCCATTCTTTGACTATAATTTTGTAGATCTTATAGATTTTTTTTTGAAATTTGAGTTTTTTTCAACGTTTTTTTTCGAGAAATCTCAATTTAGGTTTTCATTAAAAAATATCAAACCAATTTTTTGGAAAAAAAAATTATTGAAAAAAAAATATTTTAAAAATTAAAACAACAACTTATTAATTTTTTTCTTTGAAAAAATCCTACTAATGTTTAATTCGTAACATTTTTTTATGTATAAATTATCGCATTTTACATGCTCTGCTAACTTTTCTCTATTTAGAAACATGTCAAGAACATGCCAAACGTGATGTCACAAATATGTTACTAGCAAAACATTATTTTTTCAGGAATCTTCATACAAAAATGACTTATATTCCAAAAACTCTAACAGATAGAAAGTTGACGTCTTCGACAAAAGTTCATATTTTGATAAGATCTCAAACTTTGTCGAATACATTATAACGCTATCTCGACTTTAAACAAAATTCGGATTAGTTGTATTTTTTTTTTTCAAAGAAAACATAAAAAAAGTTGTTAGAAAAACTTGTTCACTGTAAAAGTGCCCATCTTCCAATGTATGAACGACTTGTTGGAAATTTTAAGGGCTATTCAATATATATTTTTGGGAATTTAAAAAAAATAGGTTTTTGAAAAAAAATAATTTTAATTTTTAAAATAACTTTTTTTTCCAGCGAAATTTTTGGTATTTTTTTGTGAAAATTTAAACAATTTCCTATCGTAGTATCATAGTATTTATGTTATAAATGTTTGTTAAATATTAAGAAAAAAAATTTGCCTTCTTACAAAAAGTAGTCTAATTATTTTTCGAATATTTCAAGTATGCAGAGTTGTATAAATGACCCATGTTCTTACACCCACAACGTTTCACTGCTATCTGAGGTGAGCATGAAATTCGTCATTAATGTATTTACTTTTTAAACCTGGAAAACTCAAAAATAACAAATCAGCACTTAATTTTGAGATTGACAGTACATCGATTTTAATGTTACCAAAAATCGCCTGAAAAATTTTGTAAACATATGGGCAACGTTTGACCACTTTGAAGCACTTCATTTGGCCACGAGAGAGACTCCAGGTTGTACGTTTTGGCACAATCATTCCACATCGAGTGAGACACGATGTTGAACGAAAAGAGGTTAATCTCTGCTTCGAAATATATCAACCATATTTCAATGCAAAAATTAATAAAGGTGCTTCTATGTCGGGTTGTGTTTAACTGATATTAATTTATTATCAGAACAATCACCAAAATTTAAACTCTTTTTTTATTTTTTTTTCTCATTCGGGATTATTTACCATTCGGGTAAATTTTATATCCAGATAAAAGGTACTTTAGTGACCTTATTCCTTGTAAATGCTCTAGAATCTTGCTGTGTTATAATACTTTTATCTCCTTCCAACGCATCATCTGTCTTTTTTTGTTTTTTTATCATATTTCAATAACTCATTCTATGAACTTTAAGGCGACTGCTTGGAATTGACAGATTTATTCTACGTGATCTAAATAACTGATGTTCATGAATGTTCAAATTCGAATTTGTCCATCATTTATATAAAATTAATAATGTAATTAATAAAGAATTGAAACTACAGCTCGGACTCGATTATATACAGTTTTTGATTTCTTTTCACTGTATATAATCGAATACTGTATATAATCGAGTAAAAAATTTTTTTTTATTCGTTTTTTGTGCATATATTTTTCGTTCATTGAGAGTAGAAGAAGAATTTAATTTTTGATTCATCACCTTAAAGTCATAAAACACCTTTCTCACATGAGAATTTTTTTACTAGAAATTCTCAGAAGATGATGAATGATCATATTTGATGACAAAAATCCTTCTACGCATATTTTCGAATTCCAACATAGACAGAGTTATAGAACTTTTTGTTTGTTTCGGGCTCTGTTGCCTCATACTGGCTCTACACTACAGAATACGCTGCGTAACCCAATTTTGTTGCTTTCATTTGAAAGATGAGGAAATTTATTTCAGGACATAGTAGTGGAGCATCTAAATTAGTAGATTTAAATCTCTTTTTGGAAGTGAAAATTTCAAAGTTGATAATTTTTAATGTGTAATTATTGATTTTATCCCAAAAAAATATATTGAACTTGATTTTTTCTATCAATCAAATTGAAACTCTCAAATTGCTCTACAATTTGGTTTTTGACACCCAACTTCTATCTTTTTTAATTTCGCTGCAATATTGATATAAACTTCAAGCAAAATCTGCAAAAATTCAAGCAAAATCTTCAAAATCACGTTTTTCACCCCACTGTACATATAATATCCACCCCAATTCTACCTTAACGTTCAAAGGATACATTTTTCTAGAAAAAATGTCAAATTTGAAATGTAAAAAAATATTTTTTTTTCAAACTGTATATAATCGGGTCCAAAATTGTATATTATCGAGTCTGTATATAATCGAGTCCGACCTGTATATCTATTTTTCTTAATATTGAAAAATATAGTACAACATTTTCTCTCTGTTTTCCTCTACCCACGAAATATACGAATTTTTGGATACCAGTTAATGTATTAATGTGGTCATTTTAATAAAGCATATCAGAGTTAATATCGCATTCTGGTGAATGTCGTATTCGGGGAAATGTCCATTTGGGTAGATGTTCCATTCTGGTATCTGTTGTATTCGGGTATTTGTTACATTCGAGTGATAGGAATTCAGGTGAATGTCTTTCGGGTAGTTGTCGGTCGGATAGATGTGACACAATCGTAAATGACATCCCAATGTACTTACTTGTGTATGTCGATGACATTGAAATTGGAAATGAAAACGACATAGAAGCATTCCAAAACAAAATACAAATATTCCATAGTTGTTGTAATAAAAATGTACTTAAACTGTATGTAAAAAATGCAATTCTGTTACATTTAGCGGAAAAAAAACATTTACCAAATATGTATTGTAATATAGTAATTGAAATGCAGAAAAAATGTGAAATAGATCACATTCATATAACACTACAACTCTGTAATAAATATGGTAAATAGCGTGTTATGTTCTGCCAAACGCTAAACGAAAAACGCTGTATTTGGTGTTTATATTTCAAAGAAACGTAACATGTTTTTTGATTTGTCACCATTAGAGGAAAAGGGGGGAATTTGGACCACCTAAGCAAATCGCCTAATATCTCCAAACCAACACGGTTCAAATAAAGAATGTCATATTGTATACCAAGCTACACTTGTTTTCTCTCAATCAATAATGTTTAATCATTATATCAAGCTTTAAAGTACCAGATATATCATAAAATAAAAGAGATGATTTTTGGACAATAAAATTTGATGCGGGGTGATTTGGTCCAGTGTGTGTTTCATCGAAAAAAAACATACTTATGTTTATGTAAAGTATTTTGGAATAATGTTTCAACCAGTGTCTTGGCCAGATTCCAGACCAGAACAAATGGATTGAGACCATCTCGAATTCTGCATGGATTTTTTCACTAGTGTTCGAGCATTTTCAAACCCTTTCGATGCTTAGTCAAAGAAAATCCGTTCACGATGGCCTGCTTTGCTCTTTCAAGCTTCTCCTTTTTCCAACGTTGTCTGCCCATCCTCTTTTTGTAAATCAGCTGCATCTGGAATCAATTAGACCAAAGAAAAACCTCAAATCTGTAGGTCCAATTCACCCCACAAAAACGTGTCCATGTCACCCCACACAACATGCAAAAATTAAAATGAACTTTACTGCACAATACACGAAAAGTTGGTTTAATCAGCGTGAAAAACCTTAAAACCACGATCGGAAAATTCACATTTTTTGACAATCAAAGTGCTTGATGTATTCATGCTATCATTTCCTTCCACCTGACGAATTTTACCAAAGTTTTTTCACGTTAGTTACACACGGTTCATCAATAAAAGAAGATGATATTATAAAAAATCCAAGTTGAGCCGTACTTTTTGAGATAATGGGGTGGTCCAAATCACCCCGTATGTCCAACTCACCCCGTGTTACCCTACTTCACTTACATTACTTTCTGATATTCTCACTGTTCGATTTTCATTATTGTTACACATAAAAAATTAGTTTAAAATGACCAGATGGGTCAACCAAAAGAGCCCGCTGGGCAACTGTATGACTGCTTTAGAGCTTTCAAGAGTTTGAGGAATTCTACAACCGCTCGGTAGCTGACAACCCACACTCGTCGCTCTGTCCGGATCGATAATTGGTATCTATTCTTTATGCTCGTTCCTTGCTCTCACAAAGATGAGTTCAGTTCTTCTTCTTGAATGGCGTTAACGTTCCCTGTGGAACTTTTGCCGTCTCAACGTATGCATTAACTAGCGTCATTTATTAATACTTAGTTGAGATTTCTTAAGCCAAATAAACACGCCTTGAATGTATTCCGAGGGGCAAGCTCTAGAATACGCGTGACCACAGTGCACAGTCGAAGGAAATTTATCTGACGGAAAATCCCCCGGCCAGAACGGGAATCGAACCCGAACCCCCGGCATGATAATGTGAGACGCTAACCACTCGGCCACGGGTGAACATCTCACGGGTGCACAGTTCAGTTCACCATTCACGAATATTGCCAATGATCCATTCATGATCATCATATACCCATGCGGAATTTGTGAAATTCTCCAAACAAATAAATATGACAAGAAAAACCTCGCACCCATTCCGAAAGCTACTTCGGAACCAGAAACGACAGCAGATATGCTGTGCTGTTTTTAAGTATTTTTGGCCGAGATCATTAACCTGCATCCGCAAGCAACTACGTTTCTCCCGAGAGGACATCTCCGGGAAACAATGAACTGTTCGTCGACAGGCTGCTGATGCTCTGCAGACTGCAGCAGTGCTTTTTGCTGTTTTCCAAAGCGTTGTTTTTTTCCTCAAATTGTTTTCTCCGGTCGGTATGTATTAGCCCATACTTTACGGAGAACAATGAAAACAAAATCCTCAACTTTCTTTCCCCTCCCCTCGTTCCTGCTGTGTCCCTGTCTCCGATCCCAACTGGTCCGTTTCGCATTATAAACTATACTACTGGTAGACACAGTTTGGCGAGCAGCGCAACTGTTTTTTTATGTGTCTATGCATAATTTCAAAATGCGACACAAAGTTTTACACCGAAGGCACTCAACTCTCGACATTGGCTGCCACTTTGGGTTCACGGTTCAAGGGAAATGAATGTGAGAAAAATACTTCAACCATTTTTGTCTTGAATTTTCAACAAATTTTTCAATAAAAGTGGTTAAGGGCGAGAGCAGAGGAAAAGGTTTTTTTGGGCTAATTTGACGAACTTGAAATTACTTTGTTGAGTCCCGATGTGTGGCGGTCCTTCATTGGAAATGTTCCTTTTCATCGGGACCATTAACGCCGTCACATTCACTAACCTGTTCCCATCGATATCATCAAATGAAAACCCATTGCAGTCATCTTCCATCGAATGGTACGACCCCGTGGCTGCTGCCAAAGTGGGACCGGTGGGAGACCCATAAAGATAGTTTAAATGGTTTTTACCGATTCAATTCACACCATCGTAAACATTTATCTGTCGATTTGGTCTGCTCCTACATTTTCAGATATCGTTTATTTTTCACTTCCTTCGTTGTTCTTTTCCCCGGCCATTAATGTCGAAAGGTGAGAAAAGATATGTTTATGGTTGATGAAACTGCTCTTCCCCGGGTTCAACCGGTTACTGGCTGGTGATGAGAATGGTAGGATGGGGATGGGTAATGGGGAGGATCTCATCGTTTAGGAATCAATATGATACTCTGTTTGCTTTTCCCAACCGTTAACCTGCTGCTGAGCGAGAGACAGCAGCAAAGGGGGGGATCAATGAAATTGCGCCATTAAATTTAATATCATTTGAAACGAAATAAAATAATCAATTAAATTGTGCATAAGGGGAAAATCTCTCCTTGAAGAAGGCGCGATGATTGAAAGAAATTGGGTAATTCGATCGAGGTGTCCTCTAATGGATTGGTTTGGATTGTATGTTTGCAGTTAAAAAAATCAGACTACAACTCGAGGTGCTCTTTGAATTTCCAATTCGAAATCCATTCAAGGTATTCATTTTTTGTCATCGATTTCTCAGCTCAGGAGTTTTCATCTTCTCTTTAATTGACAATGATCGAAACACATCGAATAAAGATTGTATCAAATGTATTAAATTACAAACAAAATATGAATACAGCGAATAATTAGGGACGATAAAACAAGGGACAATTTAAAAGGGTTATACATTTTGAAGTTAGGAGCTAGGCTACACTTTTTTTTATCCAACATCGACCATCTAACATAATTGAAAATTCTAGATAATTTTAGATAAAATACTCGTTTTTGAGTAGCAGCGTCAGAGAGAAATTTTCATACAAATCCGCTATCCCAACAAAATTCGACGAACGTTCAATATACAGAAAAAATATTGTTCGTTCTTGCCTCGCATTGCTTTTGTTTGTTGAGCATCATTTTCATAATGTGCTCAACAATAATTTTTTTTCCCTCGATTTCACTCAATAACTATTGCTCTGTACATTTTTTTTTTGAAATTATATTCAATGCATCATTATCAAATATATTTATTTTTGTTCTAATGACATGTTTAATTTATTTATAAATATTCGATTGAATCATCGATTTTTTTTAGCTGTATTATAGTGACTTTCAACTCATTTGGTTGGTTCGTCACTTTTACTTCCATTTTTGGAAGAATGTCGGGAGTGAGAATTGAACTCGTGACCTTCAGCGTGAGAGGCATGGATATTACCACTACGCCAGATCGAATCATCGAATACTGGAAGAAAGTATTCGAATGAATCGATTATTGTATAATTCCCCAAAGATTGCTCCATATTCGTTTGAAAGATAATATTAGACATTGTTACCCATGGGTTTTTCGCATCTCCCGGTCAAGACCCGCTATCGGCGTCCAAATGAGTTCCAGTTTGAGATTAAATTTGCTGTTCGATCGTTTCTGATTCTAGGAATAATTATTCATATGGTGAGGATATTTTTTCTGAAACTTGGTTTTTTGTTGTAACCAAAATAACGAAAACACTCAAGTTGCTTATATTTGATGAAAATGTGGCACTTGATTGTCAAACTGATTATTAGAGGAACAAGTACAAATTCGGTACCCCATTTTGTTTTTTTGGACTTAGCTAGCAATGCTCGGAATTTCTTCATATTACGTCAGCTTATGAAGAGATCTATCGCGGACATTTCGCCGCAAACCGCTTTCAAAAATCTTGATTTGGCTCGGAGCTTTGAGCATAGAAGTGAAACAACTCAAATTCGAGTACCCGAGATGCCTGGATATAAATTTGGCACCCCATTCAAATTAAAAGAATCGTCCTGAAATCACTGAAAAATGTTTTTTTGACATTTTCATACAAAATAGTAGTGAAGTACACTATCTACGTGAATTAACTCAACTTTGACGAAAAAGCATGCAGTTTTACAAAACAAAGAGGAACAAAAAACGATTTTTTCAAGAAAAAGTGAACAAATTTCATCTCGATTTATTTCTATCTAAAAAAGTACCGGGGATAATAGACCGGGTGGGTTTTTATCCACAAATCGGGCGAAATTTAATTTTGCTGCATGAGCATGCAATACTTAGCATAGTGTATCATCAACACTATGTTTACATTGGGGTGCCAAATTACCCGCATACCGAATTTTCACTTTGGAATGAAATCTATGAAATTTGTGATTAAAATCTCGATATACTCGAAGAACATCAATTTCTTGATCCAAATCAGCTTTAATATTTAAAATCGGCTCACTATTCGATTTTTAATGATTTTTCAAAACACGCACAAATTTTCGAGATTTCAAAAACAACAAAACTTGATTTATTTTTTTAAAACACAGATATTTTGGGTTTTTGGCATCTGACGTTTGTTACTACATCAATAGAACACTTTTTTTATTCACCACATTACCGCCGGAGATCCGGGTGGGTACCAAATTAACCACGGGGTACCGAATTTGTACCAGTTCCTCTATTATTTTGTATACCTCTTTGCACGAACATTGTCTGTATGATGAAGGTCGAGACTAGAGGCACGTGCTCATTTCGGATCACCAGAATAACCAGACCAGAGCGCACCAGAAGTGCACGATTTCAGCACTTCTGGTTATCCGAAACAATTAAATCCAACAGAATTTTAATTAGCATGAATCTCGGAAAGGGGAAAGGGGTAATTTTGTTCTTCACTGTAAAACATTAGACCCGCACTTTTTTTTTAATAGGGTGCCCATTTTTATTTTAGGGTGGTCAAAAAAATCAACTTGTTTCTCTTTTTTCCAAAAATTACTTTTTTTCAAAAATTCATAGCTTTCGAACCACTGAGAGGTTTGGACTTAGAAAAAATTGATTTCATTTTCGTAATTATTGATTTTAGTCGTTTTTTATTATTTTCATGGCTTTGGACTAGAGGGCGCTATAGTTTTTTTTATATTTTTTCTGAAAAGCTGAGGATTTTTTACATGACATATCTCGATAGATGCTATTTTTTCGTTCTTGAGATATGATTTTTCAAAGTTAACCGGTGGTCCGAAAAATCATTTTTGCCCTTTTATCCAAAATGACTTTCTGCAAAAAAAAAATCATAACTTTTGAACCACTGAACCGATTTAGATGATCCACATATTAAAGTTAATCCAATAAGCTAATCTTCTATGAAAAAATTTCACACATGCGGGAAGATTGGAATCTAGTCGCATGAGTCCATTCTAGTCACATAGGAATATTCAACGAAGACTTGAAAAAAGAAGTTTGAAAAATCATATCTCAAAAACGAAAAAATAGCATCTCCGATATCAACATATTTTATGTAAAAAATGCTCAGCTTTCCAAAAAATAGAAAAAAAATATAGCGCCTTTTATCTTTAACCGAGAAAACTATGAAAAACTAACTCAATCATTAATTATAAAAACAAAAATCCAAAAAATCGCAAAAATAGTATTTTTTCAGATAAAAGTAATTCATAACTATCAATTTGATATGTCGGTCATCTGAATCGGTTCAGTACCTCAAAAGTTATGAATTTTTATAGTGGGAAAAAGGAGAAAAAATTGCTTTTTCGAACCATCGGTTAACTTTGAAAAATTATATCTCGGAAACGAAAAAAATATCATTTCTGATATCGAGATATATAATGTAAAAAATCATCAGCTTTCCAGAAAAAATATAAAAAATACGGCGCCCTCTAGTCCAAAGCTATGAAAACAATAAAAAACGAATGCAATTAATAATTACGAAAACAAAATCCATTTTTTTGCAAGTTCAATATTTTTTTTATTAGCGAATTCGTTTCTGTTCAGTTTCAACCTCAGTGCCACACTAACTGTTGTCAAAACGTTTTTTATTCACTCAGTTTCAACCTAGTGTCGCACTAGGTTCGTCCCGAAAGCTATTAGTTTCGCACTAAGATGTTTCACGGGTTGGCACTCGGGTTCACCAATACAACTATACTGAACTGTCATGTTCCGAGTATTGTTTTGGAAAATCTAAAAATATACCTATGAAAATGGAAAACCTGCTGCTTTTACTTTTGTATTATTGGAATCGTAATCCAATTCGGATTCTGAAATTGAAGAGTTTTTTCGCGTATACGGCATGAAGCTTCGTGTGCTTTCATTGGGAGGCGAAAATAATGATGGGTATTCAGGTGGAATAAACATGCTTTCAAAATCAAAATTGAGATTGAAAATTTACTTTAACGTATCGAATATTTATTTTAAATGATGAAATAAAAGGTTTTTATAGATATCGCAGAAACATTTTGAACGAAAACTGTGTCTAATGATGATTTTATATTATAATAGTAATTATTTGAGGAACAAACAGGAAATGCATAGACGAATGGTTAAGTGACTTGGCCCTTCTGATCTGATAGAGAATAATTTACCTCCCAAGCACTAATATCGCCACCAGACGTCGACACTGTACATTTGTCGTCGGGAGGCGATCTGGCGTAGTGGTAACATCCATGCCTCTCACGCTAAAGGTCACGAGTTCAATTCTCACTCCCGACATTCTTCCAAAAATGGAAGTAAAAAGTGACGAACCAGCCAAATGAGTTGAAAATCACTATAATACAGATAAAAAAAAAAAAAAAAAAAAAAAACATTTGTCGTCGCAAATATAAACAAAACAGACTATATAACGCACACCAACAAACCACCGCATTCGTAAAACTGAAAACGTTTTTTTATTGCAGAGTCAGTGTGGCACTAACTATATGAAAGGATAGCTTATTGGATTCAATTAGATACGTCGTAGTTGAAAAGTTTAAAAAAAAATGTATTTATTGGGAAAATGTGAAAAAAAAATATTTTTCGAACCTCTAAAATGCAAATGGGCACCGTATTAAAAAAAATTTTAAAAAAACGGGTCTAATGTTTTGTAATAAAGAACAAAATTCCCATTTTTGACGAAAATCTGAGAAGCACTGTATCGGTTTGGTTGGAATGGTTCAATATAAATAAAAATGATTTGGTGTCCGTTCCACACAATTTAACTCAAGAACGGAGTAACGGATTTAAACAGTCAGTATCAAGTTTGATGTGTCTTAGTCTGCGTCAGGTTTAAATGTCAAAAAAGGCATTATCTACGGTAAGTATAGATCACGTACATAAAAATAATTTATGTGGGAACTTGAGTGTTCGAAATTAGTTAAATCATATATCAATTGTGGGTGGGACGAAGTTCGCCGGGTCAGCTAGTTCGTAATATTTCTTCATCCGTCACCAAATTCCACGAATTTATTCCGGTTAAATCTAATATATTGAAAGTAACCCGTAAATGTCATTAATGACAATTAAATTTGACACACTATATTTCTGGATAATTTGCTTAGCTCTAAAAAAAGATAAGAGATGATTGAAGCAAGTATCAGTACTAAATACTTTTAATTGGAATTATATTTGAAAACACATTCAAATACAGGGCGGACTACAATTTCGGATTAATTTTCACTGTATATAATCAAGTCACAATTTTTAAATCGTTTTTTATGCATATACTTTCTGTCCATCTTCTATAAGACCACCCTGATTTTATTACGCTGCAGCACAAACAGTAAGAATTTCAACAAGATACAATCATATATTGTTGAATGCTTAGAATAAACTATATTTATCGTCAATTTCGTTCAAAAAAGTTATGTGTTTATTTATTGTGCTTAAATATGATAATTTCAGCTGTCCAGTTTCTATAAAACCATTTCAAAATTCATAACTATAATCATGTCAATATATGTCAATAATTGGTAACCTTGCAATTTCGATTAATTACCTGGAAAATTCGTGTTGGAATACTGTTTACCAAATTCTGCTGAACGGATTTCTCGATATTTTTCCATGTTATTGAAATTGTGACCTTGAGCTCTTCAATCATGGTGTACCGTTTTCCCTCAGTGTGATTCCAGAATATGTATGTAATCCTTGAATTATGTGAAAGCTATCTTGAGCTTTCCGGTTGCACAGAATCCCGCCGAAACCATGCACGAGCCTCCAACAAAATTCCAGGTTGAGAAAAATACTGTTCCTTCTTCCGTGAATCACGCCAGTACCCGTTGAAACCATCATGGTCCCTAATTGAACTTTTTTCGTCAGTGAAGATAACCTATACATTGAAGAACTTTTCGTTATGGTATATAGCCAAATGTATTCTTTTGGAAACATTCTCTGTCACAACATACCATGTCCCACTGTCGGTTCATGAGAGCTTTGGCAAAACTCAGACGTCTTCCGATGTGAGTTGGTGTAAGATGAGAAGCACTAACCTTTTAAACCCTCTTTATGTGAGGATTTTTTACCAAAACATGACCAATTGTCACCCGAGTAACATTTAAATTCAAATATTGCTTCATTTGCATAAGCGATTTTGAAGTACAGTAGAACCCCGATTATCCGCGGAATAGTCGGGCTAGCTCACCGTGGATAACGAAAATCGCGGATAACGCTGTAAATGACTAAAAAACACAAAAAAAAAGATATTTCGGCATGAAGACTATGTCTTATCGATACATAAATCATTAAACTATCCATCTACCAGGTCGAGTACACCAGTGATCAGATAATGTGAAAGCCATGACCAAAACAAAAGTGTATGAGTCTATCGTTCACCGACCTGTAGATTTACTATGGAACATGCTTTCGCGGATAATGCGCACCGCGGATCATTCGCTCGCGGATAATCGGGGTTCCACTGTATTCGAAGCTGTTCTAGCTATTTCCCGCTTATCCTGACCAGAGAGCTTCGATTTACTTGGAGCTCTTTACTTTTTACCGTATCCTTGAGGATTCCTCAAATAATTGTGCACTACTTGATTAGATCGTCCAATTCGACGAGAAATTTCTCTGATACCAACATTTTCTTGGTGAAATGCGACGATTTGTCTTTCTTCTCTCTCCGTGAGCACTTTTACTTTTGGTATTTTCAAAATTTATTAATTAAAATAACTAAAACAACGGAAAAATGTAACTGGTCTTCGTTGGCCGGAGCATTTTGTTTTTGAAAGCATAGGCAGCCGTAGCAGTGTTCCGAGCTCTGCAATACAATTTTCTTACCCAATGTTAAAGTTGCTAAAAATTACATCATGCATCCATTAAACTTAAAAATAATAATTGTATTGATATTAACACAATTTTATTCTATTGATTTTCATAACATGAAACGCTATGACTCAGGAATGATGTTGTCTGGCATCAGTGTCGCAAGAAGATAACGATGCTCTCACCAATACAAACAAAACCATTGCCGAAAATTGAAAAATGAAAATTTGACTTTCAGAGCACTAGCTCGAGTTTTCCGACGTTTTTGACTATACAGTGCGACAGCAGATGAATATTTAATATCTTGTGAGTAATCGATTAGAGTTTGGTTAATATTAATTGATGGGAAGTGTGCGAAAACGATCATTTTCTTCACACTGTTTCGCAAAATTATTGATTTTCGGGCGAGGGGTGAGGGAAGAAGATGAAAGAACTGAGCGCCATTGTGGCAGTCATTTGTGGCTAGCTTTCACCTTCACCTTAATAAAAGATAAAAGTGGCCTTTATGGGGTTCCTCAAACAAACGGTTCAGTTGGCCTCGATGATGAATTCTGTAATTATTTTTACGCCTTCGAGTGGGATGTTTTTTCCGAACAGAAAAGCCGATAAATGACTGATGTAGGCATTGTGTCTTTAATCGAAATACCAAAATCGTCAATTTGCGGAAACTAAGCACCAGCTGTGGGCGGAGGCAATAAGGCGGTTTTGATAATCGGAAACTCTGGACTCGACTGTGAAAAATAACATTTGCGATTGAAAAAACGTTAACGAGTATTGAAAAGACGCAATAAACCGGTTATCCCTTCAATGACCCATTCATTGGAAAATAAAACCAATAGCACAAAATTTCAGCCCATCAAACAGATTACATTGCCCGTTAAGAGCGGTTTAATCTCCCTTGCAATGAGGGCAAAAAAAATGTTTCGTACATTCTATTAATTGGTGTGCCGATTTAATCGCTTCTCTCCTCATCATATTTCACGCGGCTACTAATTTGAATTCCCAGATTCCACACGTTGTTGCGAAATCCTGTGTCCCAACGCCAACCAATCCATAGTAGTAGTAACAATTGCTGTTCCCCCTTTTGGCTCCGGATTTTCCCGATCGCAATTATTTCCAGCACCAGCCGGAGAGCTGGTGTGTGGTCCCGCCTTGCGGTTTTGCAGCGCACAGCTGTTGAGGTTTTCCGGGTGAGGGGGGGGGATTTATTGGGGAGAAGCGTCAATTTGAATGAAAACCGGCTTATATTAAAACGAAACGAAATCGTATTTAAATCATACAAATCTGCAGAAGCAATCGCTCTTCGCCGGGAATGGCGAACGGAGAAAAAATATATATGGTATGTGCCCTTTCTGCCTTGTGGAGGGCGTTGGCGAATGGAGGGAGTGGGTGGATTGTAAAAATTAGTTTTCGACATCGACATCTGGCTGAATCGTATTTCCCGCTACCGATTGTGAGCAGCGCCACGATAAGCACAGGAAGAAATATGCAATATGATATGAATGCGCAACGACGGATGACGGCGGAAAATGGCGTAGATGTGGAAGATTTGAAAGCTAGGCTATATCACGCTGGATACACACACACACACCATCGTCGACCGCCGCATGCTGCACCGGAAAGTCCTTCAGCTGTGGGTACCAAACTAGTGGTGGCCCCACCACTGTGGGAATAATGTTTCAATTACATAAACGTGCGGAAATATGGATGGGGGAAGACGACGACGAGATGGGTTCCGTCGTGGAGATGGAGGTGGCTGGGTTTTCGAAAAAAAAACTCAACCAATCGTGTTTTTCGGTGGTGGTGATGAAACATTTCTGATGAGCAACTTGCTGTATCTCGAACCAGCGGCAAGCAAGTCGTATTGTAAAATTCTGAGCTCACCAAAGCCAGTGGTGGACTCATATGTGTATGCTGTACAATTTCCCAGATTCCAGAGCAGTTGGATGGATTAATATTACGAATAACGCGAGAGATATGAAATCATATGCTTGTGCTAAGGGAAAGGAGCGGCGTGTTGCGGGGAAACTTATTTCACATGGGATGCACATTTGAACATATATTCGTCGCTAAAAATGCCAACGCTAGCCCCAGATATGGGATATGGGAAAACAATCTGCTCGTGTAGCGATCTCGTTCAACCATTTGCCTCCGGCTTCATTCTTCGCTCACTCGTTCGCCCCTCTTCGCGGATGAATGACGACGCCAGAACAAGATGGATTGCGCCACGAAATTTAGATTTCGGATCCTTGTCAGGAATTTAATAAAACTCGGAAACTTTTTTTCCACGTACTCGCTTGCTCTTATTGAAATACACTGCGAATGTAGCTTCATCTCTCAGCGGCAGCAGCTTTTG
The DNA here is from genome assembly GCF_029784135.1 of Toxorhynchites rutilus septentrionalis. NCBI lineage: Eukaryota > Metazoa > Arthropoda > Insecta > Diptera > Culicidae > Toxorhynchites > Toxorhynchites rutilus. Next base: position 88,227,299 of record NC_073746.1, read on the forward strand.
TCGAGCCGACGGCCAGCTCAGTGAGTAAGTGTTGTTATGGCGAGTGAAAGTGATGAGATTTTTTGCTTTTCATATGTTATTCGGATCAGTAAAATAAAAATAATTCCAGCGGAATTTTTCGCTTATCTTCTCTTTGGTTAGTCATCGGGTTGATTGTTTGATAATATTTGGAAACAACCTCCATCACGCTTTTCATTTCAGGGCTTAGGCAGTGCTCTAGTATAGCCATTTCATTAACAAATATCAACCGAGAAAATACTTTTTTTTTTGAAATCCTTATATTTACAAATGGTCGAAAAACTTTCAAAATATGTTTTGATTGCATCTGCAGTGTTCAATACCAAAAAGGGTGGTCTAAACAATTGTATTTTTTACAAAATGCTAAGTAACATTTGAACCGTATGACCGATTTATAATCTTCTTCCATCAAATGAGACGCATTTGAACAAATTTTCCAGATAGTAGTAAACTGCCATCAAATGTGATTTTTTTTTATTAATTAAGGTTCACGGGTGTCGAGAGCAAAGAGATTGTTTTTGAAAGTTTTTTTTTCGCTCAAAACTACCAACATCTCCATTGGTTTCATCCGGATTAACTCTCATGTGGAGACGCATGGTCTTAACATATGGGATCCTCTAGCACAGGTGTTCTCAAACTCTTTGACCAAGAGATCCCTTTTCCAGGATTTAATCATACCTTAGACCCCATAGCCAAATTTATTTGAAAATCATATCTTTAGTTTTTTTTTCCCAACTGAATAATTATCAATTTCAAAACATTGCAGTTGGTTAAATGAAGAAACATGACATTATTTTCTCACGCAGAAGATTTTTTTTTTTTTTTTATAATTCGTTTATTTGTACAGGCTCAGTTACATAGGTTTAAAGAAGCCAAACTCTCAACTATACTTTTACTATTAACATGTTTTCTTAATTCTACGGTTAATGAAATAGGAAACCGATTACTCGCGGTCGACTCGAGTTTAGAAGGGTGACACATTTTCTTTAGGAAAAGGATGGGATGTAAGGAGATTGTAACCATGTTCACACTCACACTCACACTCACTTTCACATTCATACTCACACATCACACTGAATTCTTAAACTATCCTCACATCTAATATGTATTAACAATTTAACTTATTCTAATGTTAGGGAACCGATAGCTCGCGAAGGACGAAAAGGAGGAGAAAATGGGGGGGAAAGTATGTAAGAACAATCACACTCGAAGATCGATATCTTTAAGGAAAACATATATTTGGGACATGTAATCAAGGTCTAACCGAGCCAACACATCTCTCACCGGCACATTGGGCTGCCTTCCTCGAGCTCGAAGGGAGTTTTCTAAATTCGATCTGGCGACAAAATATAGCTCGCACGACCAAACAACGTGTTCGATGTCGTGGTAACCATGGCCACAAACGCAGAGATTGCTGTCGGCAAGCTTGAAACGAAAAAGCAGCGCATCTAAAGAACAGTGATTGGACATGAGTCGGGAGAAGGTCCGAATAAAGTCCCGACTCAAGTCCAGACTTTTGAACCATGGTTTGAGGCTAACCTTAGGGATAATCGAGTGGAACCACCGGCCCAATTCATCTTCGTTCCACTTGCGTTGCCAGTTAGCGATGGTATTTTTACGAACTAAAGAATAAAATTCATTGAAGGCGATTTGACGCTGATAAATATCGCCTTCAATTGCACCTACCTTTGCTAATGAGTCAGCCCTCTCATTACCCGAAATGGAGCAATGTGAAGGGACCCAGACAAAGGTAATGACATAACAGCGTCTGGATAAAGCACTCAAAATTTCTCGTATTCTCTCAAGGAAGTACGGCGAGTGCTTTTCCGGCCTCACTGAACGGATAGCTTCGACAGAGCTAAGACTATCCGTTACAATGTAATAGTGTTCAACAGGTCGTGAGGCGACGCTGTCCAGCGCCCAGTGTATTGCTGCCAATTCAGCAATATATACTGAGCAAGGATACTGAAGACTGTGTGAGGTGCTAAAAAATACGTTGAACACTCCAAATCCTATGGACTCATTCATAGAGGACCCATCAGTAAAGTACATATTATCACAATTGACACGCCCATACTTTGCTTTGAAGATCGTAGGAGCGATCCTCGATCGAAGATAATCTGGAATTTCATGGATTTTCTCCTTCATGAACAGATCAAAATGTACAGAGGAATTGATGTAGTCAGAAAAACAAACACGGTTGGGAATATACGAAGAAGGATCAACCTGCATGGTGATGAATTCATGATATGAGCTCATGAATCCAGAATGAAAATTTAGCTCGATAAGCTGCTCAAAATTTCCGATCACCAATGGGTTCATAACCTTACACCGGATGAGGAACCGAAGAGATAATAAATTGAAGCGATCTTTTAGTGGGAGTAGGCCTGCCAAAACCTCGAGACTCATGGTATGCGTTGAGGGCATACATCCCAACGCAATACGGAGACAAAGATACTGAATTCGCTCGAGTTTAATGAGGTGTGTTTTGGCAGCTGATTGAAAACAGAAACTGCCATACTCCATCACTGAGAGAATAGTTGTTCGATACAACATTATAAGATCTTCAGGATGGGCTCCCCACCAGGTGCCGGTAATTGTACGGAGAAAGTTTATTCTTTGTTGACATTTTTTACTCAGATACCTAATATGGGCCCCCCAAGTACATTTGGAGTCGAACCAGACCCCAAGATACTTGAATGACATAGCATGAGTGATCGGTTTACCCAAAAGTTGAAGCTTTGGTTTTGCTGGTCTATGCTTCCTAGAAAAAACCACCATCTCTGTTTTCTCCGTGGAGAATTCGATCCCTAGCCCAATGGCCCAGGTTGAAAAATTGTTCAAAGTAGCTTGTAAGGGTCCTTGCAGGTCGGATTCGTTTGATCCTACGACAGACACCACTCCATCATCTGCAAGTTGTCTTAGGTTGCAATTTTGTGTAAGGCAATTGTCGATGTCGCTTACATAGAAGTTGTACAAAAGGGGGCTTAAACATGAGCCCTGAGGGAGGCCCATGTAAGAGATCCGACTCACTGCCGAATCTCCATGAGAAAAATTCAAATGTTTCTCACAAAGCAAGTTATATAACATATTATTCAATAGAGGCGGCAGACCCCAGGAGTGTAATTTGTCTGACAGGACCTCTATTGAAACTGAATCAAACGCCCCCTTTATGTCCAAGAATACTGAAGCCATTTGTTTTTTTTCGGCGTAAGCCATTTGAATTTCTGAAGAAAGCAACGCAAGACAATCATTCGTCCCCTTGCCCCTGCGGAACCCATATTGTGTATCTGAGAGTAGGCCATTCGTTTCAACCCATCGATCAAGGCGAAACAAGATCATTTTCTCCAACAATTTCCGTATACAAGACAGCATTGCTATTGGGCGGTACGAATTGAAGTCGGACGCGGGTTTTCCGGGTTTTTGAATAGCTATAACTCGTACTTGTCTCCAATCATCTGGAACAATATTATGTTCCAGAAACCGATTGAATAAATTCAACAAGCGATGTTTCGCCACACCAGGGAGGTTTTTTAACAAGTTGAACTTAATTCTATCCGATCCTGGAGCCGAATTGTTACAAGAAAGGAGAGCAAGAGAGAATTCTACCATCGAAAACTCGGAATCAAGATCGCACCTATCTTGTGGTATGTCTCGAACAATTTTTTGCACAGGAGCGGAATCAGGACAAACCTTCCGTGCAAAATTAAAAATCCATCGATGTGAATATTCTTCGCTTTCATTCGTTGATGAGCGATTTCGCATGTTTCGAGCCACTTTCCATAATTTTTTCATTGACGTTTCTCGTGACAAACCTCCCACGAAATTTCGCCAATAAGCACGTTTTTTCCCTTTGATCAAATTTTTGAACTGATTCTCAAGGGCTAAATACATTTGAAAATTTTCAGGGGTTCCACGTTTCCGAAAAGCTTTAAATGCATTCGATTTTTCTACATAAAGCTTGGAACATTGGCTATCCCAACATGGATTGGGAGGCCTTCGGCGAATGGTGGAACCTGGGATGGGTTTCGTTTGAGCGCGAACCGCGCTGTCATATATCAAACGAGAAAGGAAGTTATACTCCTCCAATGGAGGTAAACCATCTCTGGAATTGATGGCTAGAGCAATCGCGTCCGCATATTTTTTCCAGTCAATGTGTCTTGTGAGGTCATATGCCATGTTTATAGATTCAGAAGAATTCGACCCAATGGTGATGGAAATTTTGATTGGCAAGTGATCACTACCGTTGGGGTCCTGGATTACATTCCACTTGCAATATAACGATAGTGAATTCGAGCAAAGCGAGAGGTCAAGAGCACTAGGGTTAGCAGGAGGTTTAGGTACACGTGTTGTTTCCCCAGTGTTCAAAATGGTCATATTGAAGCTGTTACAAAGGTCATATATCAACAATGAACGATTGTCGTCGTACTGTTCCCCCCAGGCAGTTCCGTGAGAGTTGAAGTCTCCCAAGATCAATCGTGGCTCAGGAAGGAGTGAGCACATGTCATCAAGTTGTTTGCGGCTAACCGCAGCTCTCGGAGGCCAATACAAGCTGACAATACAGAGGTCTTTGCCTCTGATGTTTGCATGACAAGCAACAGCTTCGATCCCTCCAATAGTTGGAAGGTCAATTCTAAAAAATGAGTGGCACTTATTGATCCCCAAAAGCACCCCTCCGTATCTATCATCACGGTCCAAGCGTATAATATTAAAATCGTGGAAAGAGATATCATCTCGCGAAGAAAGCCAAGTTTCGGACAGAGCAAAAACATCACAATTGAAGTTATGAATTAAAAATTTGAATGTATCCAATTTAGGGATAAGACTACGACAATTCCACTGTAAAACAGTGATATCTCCGACCTCTCTATTTGAATTAGACATCAAGAGAGATAATCATTGCAAGGAGGGGCCATGTTTGCATCAATTGTTGCAAAATTGTCTTTAATACTGGAAGCATTGAGATGACAATGGTTCTGATGGAGTCGGAAACATTAAAACACTTGAAGATTTGATCCAAAAGGTCAGACAACTTTATAAATCCCGATTGGGAAGTTGAACTGGACGGAAAAATAGGGACAGTTGGGGTTTTTGATGTCCCCTCGAGTGCTGGGTCGTTCGAAGATGAAATATTCCCACGGAAGCCAGGAGGAACCTGATTTTGCTTGTCCGCTGCACTCGATTTTTTAGGCAAGCTAACAGAGGATATAACCGTGGGGACTTGTTCTTGAACTTTGGGAGTGGTCACATTTTTGCGCCGGGGATTCCCTTTGAAAATAAACGGTGTGCCCTCGCTAGCTGTGTCCGCTTCCATTTCATCAACTGGCAACGCGGAAAAGGTATTGTGTGTTGCGATTGGTTGTTGTTGTTGAGCCAGTAGAGAAGCGCCCTTTAAAATTTCCGCAAAAGTACGTTTCGATCGTTCCTTTAAAGAGCGCTTCTGCTTCTCCCAGCGACTCTTGTAAGTTTCACAAGTTGAGAGCACGTGTGGGGATCCTCCGCAATATGGACACTTATGCTCAGTCGCACTGCAGGATTTCCCCACATGTTGCTCTCCGCAAGTGGCACAGCGCTCCTTGTTGGCACAATAATCTGCTGTGTGACCAACTGACTTGCATTTGTTGCAAGTCATGGGCTTTGGCACGAAGAGTCGCAGTGGTAGCCTCAATTTGTCTACCATAACGTAGTCAGGGAGGGCGGAACCAGCAAAAGTTACTCGAAACGAGTCGGACGGCGTGAATTTTGTTTTTCCCTCTTCCTGGGACACTTTTCCTAACTGTTGGCAGTCCAAAATTTTAACTATCGACCGAGGAAGCTTTTTAAATCTGCCATCTCCCTTTTTTATAAATTCGCTCGTCAGACCCGTTTCTGTAATCACCCCCGAAATTTCTACATTATGGCAGGGCACATAGGCGCGATATTCTAGGATGAATCTATTGTCGACAACAATCTCGTTAGCTTGCTTCCGATCAGCCACGACAACACGCAGTTTGTTCGGTCTAACCTTTCTCATTTCGACCACGGAGGAATAATTTTTTGTCAGATCTTTCATAATCTGAATGACGTTCAGCGATTTCCCGTTGGGTTTGGGCCGGAAGAAAACAACCCATGGACCAGTTCCAGGTGCATCCTCTGGATAAACCTTGACACGGGGAGAGGACAAAACAGAAGAAGAAGACGAGGACGAGGTTTGGGCGGGAACGGTGACGGTAGAGGGGGGAGATGAGGTGGATGGTTGAGAGGGATCAGGAGCAACAGATGAGGAATGCGAGGTCGATGGTTGAGTTAAAACGGGGGGGTTCGGGGGATGAGTGGCGAGGTTTGTGGATTTCTTAGAGGGGGGCTTTTTAATCGACGACTCTTCTGTATCACACGGAACGCGCTTAAGCGATTTTCCGGCACCTTTTTGTGCAACGGAAAGGGAGTCATCGAAGGAGATCTCCATATTAAAAGACCCCCCACCTTCATCCATCATTTATATGACTGATAATTGCAATAGTTTGAATGATTCCTATAACCTAATAAAAAAAAACAAAGAAAAACAAAAAATAATAAAACTACTTGCTAACGCACACCAGTTGCGGTAACGGCTGCTGCTCGATCGGATGATTGCAGACGCCGCTGCGATTGTGCACTTTTCAGTCCGGTGCTCGTTCTCACGTTCTCACTCACAGCGATTCACACGAGATGCACCAGTACAATTGAACTTAGCGATCGGCTGATCGCGTGTTGGGCGCTCGGCACAAATGAAATGGTGTATCACACCACTAAGCGCGTTCTTCCACACTGATATTGTGTGCGTGCGACTGACCACCGTGTCCGACTCCAATTTGCGATGGCGATGAATTGGCGAGAAATGAAAGCCAGCCACTTTGGCAGGCCTTGTTGCGGCTTCTCCACTCGCTGATTGCGAGGTTGAACACAATGTCCACAAGACCACGGTAAACGCGTTATAATAAAAACACCAGGGCGAGTAAGGTTAATAACAGCTTACAGCACTCGATCACGATTACGGGAACGCGAAAGTAAACGACTGATTGCTTGCGCTGTCCAGACTTGAATGTCACGCAGAAGATCGCGAGTTCAATTCACACTCTCGACATTCTTCCAAAAAATGGAAGTAATGTGACAAACCAGCCAAAAGTTGTTGAAAATCATTATAATACTGAAAAAAATATTTCCTCACCATATTCAACAAAACAAAATAGGGATAAAATTTAGTAAATATCAAGTTTAATATATAACTAGCTGACCCGGCAAACTTCGTCCCGCCCAAAATTGGTTTTTTGTTTTCAATACCTTCCAACATTCACGTTTTCTCACTATGAGCAAGTTCATGGGTCCAATCGCAGAACTGTTCATTGATTGATCTTTTAATCGATCCCGTTGAATTTATCTTTTACTATAAAATTCCTAGCACTTCTACCAAAACTCGTCATTCTAATATCAGATTATTTTCAGACACAATTCTCGTTCAAGATTTTTCAACCACTTGCAAATAAAATGTTTCTCCGTTACATGGAATAAATGTTTGATACCGAAAATATGATACGATAAAGACACCCCTCATTCGCTATCCAACTCTTGACGAGTAAAGTTCAGTGTCGGTTTTGTGCGTTGCCACTTTTGCTATTGTGCTATTGGTACGAGTGAAGGTCATTGCTGTACGCTTTCGACCTGACCTTTTGTGAAGTGGAACGAAGGAACAAAGGAAGCAGCGCTCTTGCAGCGAGCCGGATTGCGGCTGTTGAACTGATTCGGCATAACGGGATCGCCATCGCGTGACTGTCGCAAACGGGATTCATCATCACGTGGCTGCGTAAGCTATTCTTGCGCTATTGTGTTGTCTCCGTAGCGCGTAGCCTCTGTCTCTCCCTGATTAGGGCAGTAGAGCGCATTATTGGAACAACTTATATATTAAGGTACACATATTTATTATTAATATTATTATTCAATTCATTTGTTATTGACAGACTTATCTCACTTCTTAACTAGGCGAACCTAGCCAGAATTTTCACCTGCCCCCGGGCTTCTGAATGCCAAAGGGGGACTAGGCTCTGCGGAATGCACGTATCTGCATGCTCGTGCTGTTTTAGTCCTGACCGAGGAATTGTCGGACAATCGCGCAGGTGCTAAGGATGACCGACTTTTGGATGCCGGCCAATTCCTTCTCGATGTTCAACACCTTTAGCGCTTCCAGAAGTGTCTTCGGGATAATTCCAGTTCCAGAGAGAACGACTGGAACAATTCTTGGGACCTCCCTTAGCCCCCACAGTTCCTTGAGCTCCACGGCCAATGGTCGGTACTTGCAGATTTTGCGACCGTGGGTCTCCTCCAGATTCTGGTTCAGTGGAATAGCGACATCGATGATGGTGACTTTGCGGTCGCTCTTGTCGTAAACCATTATATCTGGGCGGTTGTGGTGGATCGAGAGGTCGGTCAGAACAGTGCGATCCCAGTACAGCTTGAAACGGTCATTTTCCAGGACAGGTGCAGGCAGGTACCGGTAGTTTGGTACGTTGTCTTCCAGTAGAGCACATTGGAGCGCCAGTTGTCGATGAACAATACGGGCCACGTTGTTGTGGCGCTCGGTGTAGGCTGCGTTGGCCAAAACGGGACAGCCTCCCATAATGTGCTCTATGTTTTCACCTGGTTGATGGCACATCCGGCAAATGTCATCAACGTCTTGATGCCAGACGTACCGCCTGCAGTTTCTCGTCGGCATTATCCTGTCCTGGATGGCTATCATGTCGGCTTCTACTACTGAAGAGAGTTCACCACGCGTTAGCCACAGATTAGATGCGGCCTTGTCGACGTGTGGCCGGTCCAGTTGATGGGGGTGGGCACCATGCACTGCCTTCTGCTTCCAAGCTGCAATCTTCTCCTCCACTGTCTGCAGATTGCAGTTGAGTTGGTACTCCGCTTGCGCCAAGTGCAGAGCGCTGTATCCTCTGTCGGCGGCGCAGACAGCCCGGTATAGCGCGTTTTGGTTGGCGCGTTCTGCGAAGTACTCGCGCAGTTGTCGTACCTGGGCAACACACAGTGCAGAAATGTCGACGATTCCAAGTCCCCCTTCTTTGCGTGGTAGTGAAACTCTCTCCAGTGCCGATTGAGGATGGTGCATTCCGGCCTCTTTGAATGCTTTCCTCATCCTCCTCTCAAGGTCCTCTAGGTTAGTTTTGCTCCATTTGACTACACCAAAACTGAAGGTCAGCAGGGGAACCGCGAATGTGTTGATCGCGCGTACCTTGTTCCCCGCGTTGAGGAAAGTCCTCAGGACACAGTTCACTCGACTCAAGAACTTGTCTCGCAGCTCCGTCTTGATGTCGGAGTGGCGAATCCCGGTGAGCTGTCGGAATCCAAGATATTTATAGGATTCGCCACGAACCATGTCTCTTATAAACTCGCCGTCATAGACCTCGTAGCCTCCGGATTCGGTAAGTTGTCCTTTCAGCAGGTGGACACAGCGACACTTGTCGAGGCCGAACTCCATACAGATGTCCCTGCTTATGTCTTCGACAACCCGGATAGCTACACCTAGACGCTGACGTGAATCAGCGTAGACCTTGAGATCGTCCATGTAAAAGGTATGGGTCACTTCTTCGTGGGCGCCGTCGCCATACCTTATTTTATAGCCATGACCGTTTCTATTGAGCGTCCTACTGAGGGGGTTCAGTGCCAGACAAAACCAAAGCGGGCTGAAAGAGTCGCCTTGGAATATCCCCCTCTTTATCTGCAGCGTTCTAGACTGCAACACATTTTCCCCATCACTGAGGTGCAGAGACGTACTCCACTGCCTCATCGCATGCTGCAGGAACCTAACGACGACGGGATCAATTTTGTAGAGCTCCAATACCCGGACGAGAAACGAGTGAGGTATGGAGTCATAAGCCTTCCTGTAATCGATGTAGGCCATACTTAGGTTCCGCTGGTTATATACCGCCTGGCCGACTATGGCTGCGTCGATGATGGCCTGGTCTTTGCAGCCATGCGTATTTTTCCTGCATCCTTTCTGCTCTTCTGCGATGATGTGATGCTGTTCGCAGTGAGCAGAAACTTTGGCGGTAATTATGCTGCTCAGTATTTTGTACAGACTCGATAGGCACGTTATCGGTCTGTACTTTGATGGGTTCAATGTGTTGCTGTCTTTCGGGAGGAGGAAGGTGACGCCACGGGTGGCGAATTCAGGAAGGTTGTGTGGGTCACGTAGCACCTTGTTGAAGCACTCAGCTATCTTTGGATGTGCGACGGTCAGCTTCTTGTGCCAAAAGTTCTGGACACCATCGGGGCCCGGTGCTGCCCAGTTCCTCAGGTACCGCGAGGCTTCGCGGACATCGTTCTCTCCGACGATGATAGCTGGCATCTCTCCAATTTCACCACAACTCTCCTCCTCCCGTCTTAACCACATTTGCCCGTCGCGATGTTCTACTGGGGTCTCCCAAATACCAGCCCAGAAGTTCGTCACATCGCTAATATCTGGCAAACCTTCGCGGTAGTCGGGCTTCTCGTCGCTAATGTGGTCGTAGAACGCCTTTTCGTTATCTCTGAACATCCGATTTTGTTCCTGGCGCTTTGCAGAGTCAGAGTAACGTTTCAGCCGTTTAGTTAGGACGCTCAATTGCTGTACCAGTGTGTCGAGTTTTTCCGTCAGCTGGTGAGCTCCCAGCTGGCGAAGTTCAGTAGGCCGCACGATCACAGCAACTTGGCGACATAATTTCGCCGATCTGCTGCCTCTTTTGTACGCCATCAGTCTTCCAATTGCGGCGCGCTTGTTTAGGATCCGTTGCTCCAATCTCCTTCGCCATGGAGGCTCACGCCTTTCACGGAGATGTTGGAGCAGTCCGCCTCTTGGCCTAATACGGTATCCTAAACTTTTGGCGGTCGCCACAGCAGCACAGTAAACTTTCAGTTGCAGCTCCTCCATGTTCTCAGCATCAACCAAGTGCAGCGGAAGAACGTGCTCGTTCATGAGCTTTACTGCACTTGTCAGCCTGCGGGAATGCTGCAACTTCGGGATCCTGGGGCGCGACAAAGGGTCCGTGTCGCGGAACTGTGAGATCGCCTCGTCGTAATGGAAGACCAGATCGCGTAGTAGTTGTTGATCTGGCTGTGGATCTTCCGGCTCAGGGGGTTGTTGTACTGTGGCCTCCACTGGTGCTGATTCGCGTGCCCCACTCGCGAATGAATTGCTCAGCCGTACTGAACTTCGTCTCGACACATCGCTTGCTCTGCTTGTTCTGGAGCTTAGTTCTCTCTGCACCTGCTGCTTGATCTCGTCGACTTGCGTTTGGGAGAGCATATTGTTGCGTACAATCGCTCTACGCCTCGCGTTCATCGCGTTTTGGTCAAGCCTCCCGACGAACTCTGGATACGCTTCCTCGAACATTGCGAGTATTCGAGGGCGACCGCTCATGTCCGTCTCCAAAGCAGTGCAGATGTAATAGGCGCGGATCACGAATTCATTCATTTCATGTGTCCACATGATCCGTCGCCTAGTAGTACCCACAAGTGTGGACGACTGTCGTCTGACAGTCGCAACACGCCTCGTAGGCGCAGCGTTTCGTTGGTGATGTCGATGGCTGCTGTTTCCGTGTGGCGGTAGCTCTTCGGGTTGAACCCGGCTGGTGGCCCGCTCTTGCACATCGCCCTCCAGCCGCTGGCCGCTCGCTCTTACGCCCGTTCCAGGACCAGCTCCAGTTCGGGGACCCTCCTCGGGCGATCGCATTCTGAGTATTCTTCGTGAACGTAGCTCCATTTTCTGGGTGTATCTCCTTTGCCCGGGAGACAGCGGGTTGGCAAGGCCTCCATGACCCGGGAGGCCTTCCCCGGGAGAGATATAGCGCTCTGACTCGCTCGCACCCCCTCACTTAGCCACTTTCGACACCCGTTCTCGGAGCCAAGACCAGGTGTGTGTTTCCAGTTCACGCCCGATCTAAAAATGTCGTCATATGATCTTCGTGGAGGCGTGAGATAGGAACATTTGAGACCAACAGGTAGGCTCCTACCCTAGTGTTGATCCCCATTTGATATTATTATCATAATTTTTTTTTTTGCTATTTTTTTTTAAGATTATTGTTAAAATCAATAATAATTTAGAAATAAGACAGAAATTTTTGTAAAATGGAGAATAGTGGAGGATCTCCAGAGATGGAGATCTCCGATAATGAATCTCATATAAGATCTGGGAAAAAACATAAACGAGTCCCTCATAAGGAAGATAATTCTTCTGGGGACGAATCCGCTCATCCTACCAAGCCCCCCTCTAAGAAAATTGCAAGCCTCCCTTCTCAACCCACTGTTACTTTCACTCCCCCTCTCCCATCATCGATTTCGCTTCCCCCTTCTGATGCTTCCGATCCAACCCAATCCTCGTCCTCGTCCTCATCCTCATCCTCGTCCTCGTCCTCGTCCTCGTCCTCGTCCTCGTCCTCGTCCTCGTCCTCGTCCTCGTCTTCCCCCTCTGTTGTCTCCGCTCCACGTGTCAGAGTTTATCCAGAAGATGCACCTGGAACTGGCCCTTGGGTTGTTTTCCTCCGGCCAAAACCGAAAGGAAAAAACCTTAACGTGATTCAGATCATGAAAGATCTGGCCAGATACACTTCTGTATCTGAAATTCGCAGGGTTAGACCGAACAAATTGCGAGTTGTCGTGAATGAACCGAAACAGGCAAACGAGATTGTTGCTGATCAACATTTCACTCTCGAATATCGAACATTTATACCCTCTCATAACGTAGAAATTGAGGGGGTGATAACTGAAACGGGTCTGACGAGCGAACAAATAAAATCAGAAGGAAAAGGCAAGTTCAAGAAGCTCCCCTCAATGGAAGTGAAAATCTTGGACTGTCGCCAACTCGGGAAACTTTCCCATGATGGGGACCAAACTAAATTTACGCCGTCCGACTCGTTTCGAGTCACCTTTGCTGGTGCCGCCCTCCCTGACTACGTTATGGTGGACAAATTGAGACTACCTGTGCGACTCTTCGTGCCAAAGCCCATGACTTGCAACAAATGCAAGTCAGTCGGTCACACTTCGGATTATTGTGCCAACAAGGAGCGCTGTGCCACTTGCGGAGAGCAACATGAGGGGAAATCCTGCAGTGCGACTGAGCATAAATGTCCATATTGCGGGGGATCCCCACACGAGCTCTCAGTTTGTGAAAATTACAAGAGTCGCTGGGAGAAACAGAAGCGCTCTTTGAAGGAACGCTCGAAACGCACTTTTGCGGATATTTTAAAGGGCGCTTCTCCACTGGCCCAACAACAACAACCAATCACCACACAAAATGTCTTCGCCACGTTGCCCGTTGACGAAATAGAAGCGGACACAGCTAGCGGGGGCACACCGTTCATTTTCCAAGGGAATCCCCGGCGCAAAAATGTGACCACTCCCAAAGTTCAAGGACAAGCCCCTCCGGTGATACCCCCTGTTAGCATGCCTAAAAAATCGAGTGCAGCGGACAAGCAAAATCAGGTTCCTCCTGGTTTCCGTGGGAATAATTCACCTTCAAATGGCCCAGCACTCGAGGGGACATCAAAAACCCCAACTGTCCCTGTTATTCCGTCCAGTTCAACTTCCCAATCGGGATTTATAAAGTTGTCTGACCTTTTGGACCAAATCTTCAAGTGTTTTAATGTTTCCGACTCCATCAGAACCATTGTCATTTCAATGCTTCCAGTATTAAAGACAATTTTGCAGCAATTGATGCAAACATGGCCCCTCCTTACAATGATTATCTCTCTTGATGTCTAATTCAAATAGAGAGGTCGGAGATATCACTGTTTTACAGTGGAATTGTCGTAGTCTTATCCCTAAATTGGATACATTCAAAATTTTAATTCATAACTACAATTGTGAAGTTTTTGCTCTGTCCGAAACTTGGCTTTCTTCGCGAGATGATATCTCTTTCCACGATTTTAATATTATACGCTTGGACCGTGATGATAGATACGGAGGGGTGCTTTTGGGGATCAATAAGTGCCACTCATTTTTTAGAATTGACCTTCCACCTATTGGAGGGATCGAAGCTGTTGCTTGTCATGCAAACATCAGAGGCAAAGACCTCTGTATTGTCAGCTTGTATTGGCCTCCGAGAGCTGCGGTTAGCCGCAAGCAACTTGTTGACATGTGCTCACTCCTTCCTGAGCCACGATTGATCTTGGGAGACTTCAACTCTCACGGAACTGCCTGGGGGGAACAGTACGACGACAATCGTTCATTGTTGATATATGACCTTTGTAACAGCTTCAATATGACCGTTTTGAACACTGGGGAAACAACACGTGTACCTAAACCTCCTGCTAACCCAAGTGCTCTTGACCTCTCGCTTTGCTCGAATTCACTATCGTTAGATTGCAAGTGAAATGTAATCCAGGACCCCAACGGTAGTGATCACTTGCCAATCAAAATTTCCATCACCATTGGGTTGAATTCTTCTGAATCTATAAACATGGCATATGACCTCACAAGACACATTGACTGGAAAAAATATGCGGACGCGATTGCTCTAGCCATCAATTCCAGAGATGGTTTACCTCCATTGGAGTTGTATAACTTCCTTTCTCGTTTGATCTATGACAGCGCGGTTCGCGCTCAAACGAAACCCATCCCAGGTTCCACCATTTCCCGAAGGCCTCCCAATCTATGGTGGGATAGCCAATGTTCTAAGCTTTATGTAGAAAAATCGAATGCATTTAAAGCTTTTCGGAAACGTGGAACCCCTGAAAATTTTCAAACGTATTTAGCCCTTGAAGATCAATTTAAAAACTTAATCAAAGGGAAAAAACGTGCTTATTGGCGAAATTTCGTGGGAGGTTTGTCACGAGAAACGTCAATGAAAAAATTATGGAAAGTGGCTCGAAACATGAGAAATCGCTCTTCAACGAATGAAAGCGAAGAATATTCACATCGATGGATTTTTAATTTTGCACGGAAGGTTTGTCCTGATTCCGCTCCTGTGCAAAAAATTGTTCGAGATATACCACAAGGTAGGTGCGATCTTGATTCCGAGTTTTCGATGGTAGAATTCTCTCTTGCTCTGCTCTCATGTAACAATTCTGCTCCGGGATCGGATAGAATTAAGTTCAACTTGCTGAAAAACCTCCCTGATGTGGCGAAACATCGCTTGTTGAATTTATTCAATCGGTTTCTGGAGAATAATATTGTTCCAGATGATTGGAGACAAGTACGAGTTATAGCTATTCAAAAACCCGGAAAACCCGCGTCCGACTTCAATTCGTACCGCCCAATAGCAATGCTGTCTTGTATACGGAAATTGTTGGAGAAAATGATCTTGTTTCGCCTTGATCGATGGGTTGAAACGAATGGCCTACTCTCAGATACACAATATGGGTTCCGCAGGGGCAAGGGGACGAATGATTGTCTTGCGTTGCTTTCTTCAGAAATTCAAATGGCTTACGCCGAAAAAAAACAAATGGCTTCAGTATTCTTGGACATAAAGGGGGCCTTCGATTCTGTTTCAATAGAGGTTTTGTCGGACAAATTACACTCTCGGGGTCTGCCGCCTCTATTGAATAATATGTTATATAACTTGCTTTGTGAGAAACATTTGAACTTTTCTCACGGAGATTCGGCAGTAAGTCGGGTCTATTACATGGGCCTCCCCCAGGGCTCATGTTTAAGCCCCCTTTTGTACAACTTCTATGTAAGCGACATCGACAATTGCCTTACACAAAATTGCAGCCTAAGACAACTTGCAGATGATGGAGTGGTGTCTTGCGTAGGACCAAACGAATCCGACCTGCAAGGACCCTTACAAGATACTTTGAACAATTTTTCAACCTGGGCTAGGGATCGAATTCTCCACGGAGAAAACAGAGATGGTGGTTTTTTCTAGGAAGCATAGACCAGCAAAACCAAAGCTTCAACTTTTGGGTAAACCGATCACTCATGCTATGTCATTCAAGTATCTTGGGGTCTGGTTCGATTCCAAATGAACTTGGGGGGCCCATATTAGGTATCTGAGTAAAAAATGCCAACAAAGAATAAACTTTCTCCGTACAATTACCGGCACCTGGTGGGGAGCCCATCCCGAAGATCTTATAATGTTGTATCGAACAACTATTCTCTCAGTGATGGAGTATGGCAGTTTCTGTTTTCAATCAGCTGCCAAAACACACCTCATTAAACTCGAGCGAATTCAGTATCTTTGTCTCCGTATCGCGTTGGGATGTATGCCCTCAACGCATACCATGAGTCTCGAGGTTTTGGCAGGCCTACTCCCACTAAAAGATCGCTTCAATTTATTATCTCTTCGGTTCTTCATCCGGTGTAAGGTCATGAACCCATTGGTGATCGGAAATTTTGAGCAGCTGATCGGGCTAAATTTTCATTCTGGATTCATGACTTCATATCATGAATTCATCTCCATGCAGGTTGATCCTTCTTCGTATATTCCCAACCGTGTTTGTTTTCCTGACTACATCAATTCCTCTGTACATTTTGATCTGTTCATGAAGGAGAAAATCCATGGAATTCCAGATTATCATCGATCGGGGATCGTTCCAACGATCTTCGATGAAAAGTATGGGGGTATCAATTGCGATAATATGTACTTTACTGATGGGTCCACTATAAACGAGTCCACAGGATTTGGAGTGTTCAACGAATTTTTTAGCACCTCACACAGTCTTCAGAATCCTTGCTCAGTGTATATTGCTGAATTGGCAGCAATTCATTGGGCGCTGGACAGCGTCGCCTCACGACCTGTTGAACACTATTACATTGTAACGGATAGTCTTAGCTCTGTCGAAGCTATCCGTTCAGTGAGGCCGGAAAAGCACTCGCCGTACTTCCTTGAGAGAATACGAGAAATTTTGAGTGCTTTATCCAGACGCTGTTATGTCATTACCTTTATCTGGGTCCCTTCACATTGCTCCATTCCGGGTAATGAGAGGGCTGACTCATTAGCAAAGGTAGGTGCAATTGAAGGCGATATTTATCAGCGTCAAATCGCCTTCAATGAATTTTATTCTTTAGTCCGCAAAAATACCATCGCTAACTGGCAACGCAAGTGGAATGAAGATGAATTGGGCCGGTGGTTTCACTCGATTATCCCTAAGGTTAGCCTCAAACCGTGGTTCAAAAGTCTGGACTTGAGTCGGGACTTTATTCGCACCTTCTCCCGACTCATGTCCAATCACTGTTCGTTAGATGCACTACTCTTCCGTTTCAATCTTGCCAGCAGCAATCTCTGCGTTTGTGGCCAAGGTTATCACGACATCGAGCACATTGTTTGGTCGTGCGAGGTGTATCTGGTCGCCAGATCGAATTTAAAAAACTCCCTTCGGGCCCGAGGAAGACAGCCCAATGTGCCGGTAAGAGATGTGTTGGCTCGGTTAGACCTTGATTACATGTCCCATATATATGTTTTCCTTAAAGCTATAGATCTTCGTGTGTGATTGCCCCTACATCCTTATACCCTCCTTTCCTTCCTTTGCGGGTAATTCGTCCCCTTGCTATAAATAGTAGAATAAGTTGAAATGTAAATACACTATAGATATACGTATAGATTTATAAATTGAGTGTTCATCAACATTGTTACAATTTCCTTATATCCCATCCTTCTCCTAAAAATATGTCACCCTCCTAAACTCGAGTACACCGCGAGTAATCGGTTTTCCACCTTACTAACCATAGATGTAAGAAAATTGTTTATATATATAGTTTTAAAATTATATTTAAGAATTCGGCTCCTTTAAACTTAAGTAACTGAGCCTGTAAAAATAAACGAATTAAAAAAAAAAAAAAAAAGACACCCCTAAATCAGACAATCCCTCTCTCGAGTTTTGCTCTTATCAACACATTCGGCGATGCATTCATATTTATACAGAGGAGAAGTGTCGAATCATTAAAGAAACGTTTATCAAACTCTAAAACCTCTATATGCCAAATTTGATTCCATTTGCTTGATTAGTTCTCGAGTTTTTTCAGACCCCCCCCCTTTTTCTGTAGAGAGGGGGAGGAGTGTCAAACCACCTTCGAGACATTTATTGCTTCCTAAAACCTCCACATGCCAAATTTAGATCTATTTTCTTGATTCGTTCTTGAGTTATGCAGAAATTTGTGTTTCATTTGTATGACTTTTGTGATGATTTTGACGAATGCGGAAATTGTGAATATTCTGTAAATATCTCTAATATATCGAGCATACCCTAACAACATAGCTTCATTGCTGGGTAATATAGACTCGTCCAGCAGGAGAGGTAATCTGTTGGTCTATAATAAATTGAATAACATTTTTATTGCGCCGGCTAGTGACCTTTCTATCCTGGATTCCTCGAGTCGAGAAGACGCACCACGCTAGATATGGGGTACATACTAGGGGGGCGTTGCTGATTAATTTTCAGCTGCATCCCAATAGGAAGTTTCCCGTGTCGGGCACACGTACAGAGCATTGGAGACAGCAACATCCCAATTACGAGAACACTTGTAATACTAACCTTGAGCCGACCGCGAGTAATCGGTTACATATTACTAACATAGATAATGAGAAAAACTGTCAAAATATTGAACTCCGGCCCCGTCAGGCTAACGCCATATGAGCCTTGATAAAAATATATATTTTGGAAAAAAAAACATTTTTCCCTCTTCGTGACCCATGTCAAGTTTCCTGAAATAATTAAAAAAAAAATGTTACGCCATGCACATAGGTGACCAAGCATTTATTCTTAATTAAATTCTTTTTCAATCACTTTATTCTAGTTCACTTCATTTAGTTATGTTAATGCCTTGTAATTTCTTGAATTGAATTAGAAGTACATTATCATTCAAGCACCAACGTATTTCAGAACCCATATAAACTTGCAACCTAAGGGCAAGCTTGTTATATAGTGAAATATCAGGAGCATGTTCGACATGAATTTGATGATGACTTTCTGTATATTCGTGTATATGTTTAAAATACAGAAAAATATTGAACATGCCTCAAGAATCGTATGCTCAAAAACATTATTTTAACAAACCTGGTCAGGTTTTTTTTATTTGCCGAATTTTACATATTGTACTTTTTGTACTACTACTACCTACCTACCTTCCTACCTTCTTACTAATAAACTTTGTTTTTTTTATCGTTGAGCAATGAAGATATGTACCTTGATTTATAAAAATGTTGAACCATATGAAATGGCACCCCACTTCTCCATTCCTGCTAAAGACGTTTTTGAGACACTTTTTGATAATTTCATTTTCATCAGCGAGTGTTGAGTGAATATTCTCACTTCACAATGCCATAAAACAAAGTTCTGAAATCGATTGATGAAAATGATGAACTCTATTTTAAAAGCAAAGAATTATTAATCGACTCAAGGAGGAGCGTCAAGGATGAAATTGACGGAGAATTTAAGAAAAGCAAGGTTCAACAAAACCATGTATAAATATCGTACAATTTATTATGAGAAAACTTTTTTTATGATTTATTTTGTTGCATTGATATGACTTAAGGGGCTAGTACACTATGAACATCATAAAGAGTATGTGATTTTCGCGATTTTTTTTCCAACGAGAATGTGAATTACTCTTATAGCTTATATTACAGTTTTATTAGGTATATATTACTTAACAAACAAAGAATATATTGGTGTCAATTGGACTGTCCCCTGAATAGTCGCAACCGGCTTGTTGAACCCTTGCAGCCGAAACCTTGTAAATTAGTGGGAGTTCTACAAGTTTTTCTAGTGCACCGATTTCAACCAATGATTTTTTTTACGTCGTCTTGGATATATTTCTTGTCATCGTAAGTAGCATTTTTTTTCAAATATTTATTTTTGACGTGGCCATTTTTGTAAAAAAAATTGCGTTTTTGCCTCAAAAATCGAGACAAAAACATTCACCAAAATTTTAGTTTTCGAAATATCAATCAAATCAATGTAATATATCAGATTTTTTTTCAGTTCTTTTCAATTTCTCGTTCAAGATTTTTCAGCCACTTGCAAATAACATGTTTATCCGTTACATGGAATAAACGTTTGATACAGAAAACATGATAGAATAAAGACAGACCCCTCCCCTCTTCTCACCATAGAGAGGGGGATAATAATTATAATGATGAGTTTTGGAAGAAGTACTAGGATTTTTTTTAATAAAAAGTAAATTCAACGGGGTCGTTTAGAAGATCAATCAATGTACAGTTCTGCGATTGGACTCATGAACTTGCGCTTCGTAAGAACACATGAATGTTTGAAGGTATTGATAACAAAAACAAATTCTTTGAAAAAATTTTAGCTCGGCGAATTTGGATTTAGTTTTTGTAATCATTGATTGTATTTGTATTTTTTTGCTATTTACATGGCCTTGAACTAGAGGACGCTATTTTTTTATGGTTTTTTTTTCTGGAAAGCTGAGGTTTTTCCACATAATGTATCTCAAAATCAGAGAGGTGTTATTTTTCGTTTATGTGTTGTTATTTTTCAAATTTAACATGTACTCTAGTCTAGAAATTTGAGAATAATCAAATTTGTTTTCCTTCATATTTCTTTAGTTAAGGTATTCAAGAATATACTTCATGCAATAGCGACATCTTTACTGATTCAGAATCTGTTCGATTTTTTTGTTTCAGATAACCAGAAGGGCTGGAATCGTGTACGCCATGGCACAACTTTTTTTTAACCCTCTCACTTCATCAGCTCTTAACTATTGAAGTTATGAATATTTTTTCTCCGTTCAAATAGCGATATAATGGATAGTAAAAATATTCTTTGTTTTACTTTTACGGAGCTCGAAAAAACGTCCAAAATTCGTGTCTCTACACTAGAATACCCCCTTAAGTCTTCGTTCAATATTCCTATGCGACTAGACTAGATCTATGCGACTGGAATCCATTCTTCCCGAAAGTGTCATATTCTTTCAAAGAAGGTTAGCTATTAGCTTCAATTTAATATGCCGATTATCTAAATCGATTCAATAGTTCAAATGTTATGAATTTTTCAAACAAGTTATTTTTGGATAAAAGGGGAAAATTAATTTTCGGACCACTTTGAAAAATTATAACTCAAAAACGAAAAAAAAATAATTTTTGGATATGTTATGGATATGATTCTTGTTATGTAAAAAAAGCTCAGCTCAAAAAATATAAAAAAAATGGCAAATACAATCAATAATCACAAAAACAAAATCCAAATTTTTTGCAAGTATAATATTTTTTCGAGGAAGACTAGCTAATTAGCTTTAATTTGATATGTTGACCAACTTTTGAACTACTTAACCGATACAAGTAGTTCTAAAGTTATGAATTTTTGAAAAAAGGCATTTTTGGAAAAAAAAAAGAGGAAAAAGTTTTTTCGAACCACCCGAAAATGAAAATTGGCACCCTAATGAAAAAAACGGGTCTAATCGTTTGCAAAAGAGAACAAAAATCTGGAAACCACTACATCGGTTTGGCATGTTTGGTTTGAATGGTTGTATTTGTTTATCTATGTTTTGACAATAAAACACACAAATTGAACAACAATTGACAAATTGAACGGAAAAATATTCATAATTATAATAGTTACAAGTTGATGAAATGAGAGGGGATTCAAAAAAAAAATTGTGCCATTGTGTGCACAATTCCAGTCCTTCTAGTTACCTGAAACAAAAAATCGAACAGATTCTGCATCAGCAAAGATGCCGCTATCGCATGAACCCCATGTTTTTTGATAAAAATGAAGAAAAAAAAATTGAATAATTTGTTTTTCGTTTTCCGATTTTTAAGAAAAGCTGAAGTAAAAAAATCATGTTTTTATTGGTTCTTGCGATAGAGAGATTCATACAGATCGTATTTATATAAATTCAACATACGTTTTTATGTTTTGAACGTCAAAGATTGTAACAATCGTTCATCATTGCCCAAAGCGATGACGTTGCCATCTCTGGACGAATTTCATGCCAACTCGAGTGGTCGTTGGCAGCATAATCTCAGATAGCAGTGAAACGTTGTGAGTGTAAACACATGGGTCTTTTATGCAACTTTGCATACTTGAAATATTAAAAAAAAACAATTAGACTAGTTTTTGAAGAAGGACAAAATTATTTCTTGATTTTTTACAAAAAATTAAAACTCAAAAATGAATTCTTGGAATCATAAATGAAAGCGTTTGGTTTCGAAAACTGAAATGAAATTTTAGAATAGCAAAATACGGGACTTTCAACAATACAAATTAAAACTTCATAATGTAAGCAACATTGTGATGGTTAGTGGATGAATTAAACGGTACAACATTTTATGAGTTTTTGACATTCTGAATTCGGTTATTTTTTCGCACGGTGTGTTTCTTAATGTTTCGCTCTGTGAACAATATTGGAGAAATAAGAGATCTGCGAAAATCACAGCAATAAAAAAAATCAGGCTACTAAATTTGCTAAACGGTATTTTTCAAGACCAAAGATAAATAAAAGATCATTAGTTGGTCCCATCCAAATAAATTTAGTATTATTTTTCAACTCATTCCAGCAGCGAGCGACAGCGAGAGATGTCTCGATGAGGGCTACCATTGCTACAAAGCAAATACACGCCAATCAGCCGATAGTCAGTAAATTTTGTCGATTTTATTGGAACTTGGTACATATGATGGAAGCTACCCAAACTCATAATTTTCATTATCATATGACCAATTTAAATTACGACTGATTTTTTAAAGGGCGTATTCTAAATTATTTGTATTTAATTTAGTACATTTGTACACAATTATCCATTGTGTGTGTTTTTCTATTTGTTGCTTACTAGAAGTAGTACGGAACTCTAGAAAACTCGATTTAAATGAGCAGTGTTTATGTTCATGTCAATCGATTTCAAATTTTGATGTATTTCAGAAAAAAAGAAAAAGAATACAATATTATGTGATTGAATTCAACTCCTTAGCCTAAGATTTAATTTCCAAAAGAGCGGACCAAATGCGATCGCTTTGATGGGTCAGTAATTGGAGTAATTTCATTACTCCGCTGAAAGTTCTACCACCCTATTTTATGCAAGTGCACCACGAGTGAGACTCGAAATTGTAGTTTTTGGCACAGTCATTTCACCATGAGTAAGGCCAATGTTGTAGGTGAAAAGGTTGAGGACGAGCCTATGGATATATACTCTTTCAAAAACATTATTGAATTCAGCGTAGAAAATGTATAAAAATCGCTCTTGTCCAAAAATGCAGGATATTCCAAGTGCCAACATATTGGTGGAGGCTGTTTGACCTTGAAAAAATCGTGCTTTTTTGTCATTATAACTAAAACTATTTTACCGAAACGGGTACCTACCGGTCAACACAAATCATAGTATTTTATATAAGAACAATAGAAAAACGAACCTTAATGTGCTGACTATGCTTGTTTGTTGCCGATAGAAGATTCCCCAGAAATATATTTACAATCAAACAAACTTATTATGCTGAAAACTTATGCCAAGTCCCATGGGATCCACCTTGGCAGAAAAGTCAACAAAGTGTGGCAGTTATTTACGGCTTGATTTCTGCAACAAAAAGCCCTACTGCTATTACTACTGCTGATGTTGCTGCTGCTGCTGGCATCCCGATGGCGTAAGCTTAATCTAATTTTCATTACCATGAGAGTGCAATGGCGTTCCAAAGTGCAAATTACCATCGGAGCGCGCGGAGGCCGGAAGGCAATAGCCATCCTAGAGGGAGCTGGTGATGCCATCTCGCCGGGCTAAAACTTTTGCGCAGCGTGAGGCGAATAGGATCACGTTCAACAGCGCAAAAATATGTCGACGATAACCGTAAAATGGAAGAAAAGTGGAATTGCTTGCTTGGCCCCTCGTTGGTCGCCTCGTCGTCTTGTGTCATCCGTTTCATGATTTTTTTCTTCCTGTCTAAGAAAAGGATGAGAAACGAAAAACACGAGCGTTTTCTTCAACTTTAGCCCCGGTGCTTATTTCGAGAAAATGTCTTCGCCGTTGACCGACCATATAAAGAGAGTGAAAACGAGATAAATTTCCTGCAGAAAAGCACCCGGCCATAAAGATGAATCTGCCGAGATGCAAGCATTCCCGAGCTTTCGCTTGTGAATAGGATAATTAGAAGTGATTATCCAATTACTTTTCTGTGTCCCCCCGGTTGGGCTGTGTGTCGTAGCGGAAAATTGCTTCCATTCCTGGCCCTTCCCGGCCGGCCGGAGGGGTAAACAATTGACTCCAAGACAGTATCAGGACACAAAGTTTAACGCGGGCGAGACATAGCTGCTATCGGATATTAACATTCGCCAAGTATTTTAATTCAATTCGTGAAACCGTGTGCGCTGCGCTGGTGAGAAATGAGCACTGGCGAAAGCAATGGGGTGGGAAATAATGACCTTATCTTCAACCAGAACCACCGTATCGAAAAGTGCACTAAAACCTTTTATTACAGCCCATTACACAACATTTCCCAAGAAGTTTCCTTTTATTGCTGCAAAATGCACCGGCGGTGAATTGACAGGAATCGGGAATCGCTCCAAGTGGCGCTGGCATCCAGGGCCGCAGCTATGAAGTGCACAGCGCTGTAATAATTCTGCTTCCAGCTTGAAAATCCGACGCTGCTTTTCTGGATGCTCCGAGGCAGTCGGGTGAAATGAATGGAATAAAAATGCTCCTCTTCAAGGGTGTACTTATAGAAACGCAATATGAGAAAAACTATGCTCACTAGGTGGTCATAAAAAAAATCCAGAGTGCAGAGTGAGGTGCGGAGAGTAATTGTTGAATGAAACATCGAGAAGCACACGAATTTGTTTTCAAGAATAATGTTGTGAAAGGATGGTGCGGGCGCTCAATTTGAATATTGAGAGCTTACGTGCAATTGAAGTGGAGAACCCAATGCGGGGCAACGGAGGGGTTTGACCTGTTCCACAAATCGACCATATGGCTCGAATGGATGATTGGATAAATTGTTTCAGGATAATGTTATGAGGTTCCCACACCGGATTTTGCTCTGAGTCTGAAACATTGTGCATTTTATTAGTGCTGTCCATGTTTTTTTTTTTTTTTGAGAATAAAATGTATTATACAGGGGATGCTCGAAATAAGAAAAATTGTAAGGGGTCGTATCTAGGACCCGACTGCATATTTTCGACGTAGAACTACGTAATTGCATTATGCAATCCACTTGTTTACCACTTCGAATATTATCTTAGAATGCATCGAAATTTTTGTAATAGATTATGTTCTTCGTTACAAATAAATTTGATGAACGTCCTTTTACGTTTGATATGATGCCTAGGACTACCAAAATATGTGAACGGAAGAATTGTCAAACGATCGTTGTATTTTACATTTCCCTCTGAAATTATTGCATCTCATGTTTACGTAATTCTCGAACCGCGAAAGTTCATTCACCTCTAGTATCTGAAATGACGATTTTCCCAGGCTTCTCAGTTAAAAGTACGTTTATTCCGGTCTGTACAACGACAAGCGAGTACAAAAGTACTCAACACCAAAAAATACCCCCGCCTTGCAAGTATTTGCAAGGATTCGGATTCCCTCAGGCACATGGATTTTGAAGTCTGTGTTGGGGAAACCGTAAATTGGGTCAATCAAAACTTGGCAGTTAGGGCGTTTAAACATTTGGACATTTTACAGTTATTCATTTGTTCATCTAATGAAAAATAATAATTTATTAATTGTGATAGACGCATAGAAATATTTCCTATCAATTGATGCAAAGATCTTTCCGATATGTTAAGAAATTAGCACACAAATCGGCAGAACAAATGTATGGGAAAAAAAGAAATTCTTCCAGTTTTCGTGAATTTAAACCGTTTAGAGATTAGCGAATTGTAATGTATAGAATATCAAACAAATCTTAGAGAATATCCGATTCGATTGGTATGCAAATCATGAGAATTCATTCACATTGAAAATAGTTATTAACGTTAACTTTATTTCATAAAAACGTGACCTGTTTTCTGATTTGGCACCCTTAATGTAAGCCGTAGTCCTACGTCAAAAGACCGGCCAAGACAAGCCGAACGAGTTGTGGATACCTTCGAGTGAGACGTTAGAAAAATTCAGGATTGAGATGGCTCGATAAAACAACCAATGGACATTTTCCTCCTCGCCAACCTTCTACACCAAATCCACATGTTCCATGCGGGTAGTCACCCAGCAGAGGCGATGTATAACCGACCGCTGAGAAAAACGCTGGACAGCCCACCGTTGAACCAAGAACCATTATCGAACCGTTGGAGTGTATTTCAGCCTGAAATATTCCATGTACGCAAAAATATATGTCAACAACAAATGGAACTAAGTAGAAAGTAGAAAAAAGCCACATCAGGGTAGACTGCAAGAAATTGACGGTCACACGTCAACCAGTAAAATTTTGTGATGCGATCAGGAATGCCTCGTCGCGTTTCCATGCGAACGATGCACATGTGTTGTGTACACGAAGAAAAGCTCGTGCATTAGCGCTTGCGAGACTTTCTCGTGTAACTGCCTTAAAGTGACATTTGGTTAGGCTTTCTGAGATTTCGCACAGCACGTAGAAGAGACAATGTGCTTTGTCCTATTCAGCCTC
This sequence comes from Toxorhynchites rutilus septentrionalis, assembly GCF_029784135.1. Lineage (NCBI taxonomy): Eukaryota > Metazoa > Arthropoda > Insecta > Diptera > Culicidae > Toxorhynchites > Toxorhynchites rutilus. The sequence continues at coordinate 88,253,809 of NC_073746.1, forward strand.
GTATCTCACACAATCATTGCGAGCTGTATGCAACAAATGAATGAATTGATTGGATGACTTTAGCAGCGATATTTATGTCACTAATTGTTCTACGTGCCGTGCCATATTACGAAAATTAAAATTCTAACACCAGAAGCACAACTTCCCCCGACACTGCAGATATACGAAAAAGTTTCGCGATCATTAATGCGCGAGCTTCTCTTACATGCATACAACACATGTGCATCGCTCATGGGGAGGTGTAACGAGATATTCTTGAGCGCATCTCAATATTTTACGAAAGAGAAGAGAAGGAGTCGAACCCAGCCTCACATGCTAAAGACCGGTCTCATCGCTTGCTCATGAAGAGGTTGTGAGGAGGAGAAAATCAATACTCGTCTCTCGAAATTAAGGCGCGCGCACACAGGAAGTCTGAACACCTCTCAATACTTTACGAAAGATAAGAGAAAGAGCCAATCCCAAGCCCGTGTGCTAAAGCCCGATCTCATCGCTTGCACATGGAAGGGTTGTGAGGATGAGAAAACCGATACTCGTCTCTCGAAAATAAAGCGCGCGCACAGGAAGTCTGCCAGCAGCATCACAGTCTGCTTACTTATAGGGAGCGGAAGTCTTCGAGTAAACTCAATCCACGCTAGCTTGTCCTATAATCGGAGAAATGTAAAATTACATCAAGGACTGTCAATTTAATTAAATCGAATATCTAAGAAGTTTTCTGTATCTCTTACATTTCCAACGCTCACAAAAACATCATTTCCCAAGAAATAATGCACAAATTATACTATGCAGTACCTTTCGCCAACAGAAAATCCGAAATATGCTGTGTTGGGGCCAACTGTAGTTATCGCAGTGGAACGAAATTTAACTTCCAAATTTTAACAACCGATGAACATAGCTCTTACTGTTGAAAAAAAAAAATTCCCATCTAGCTTGCAATGTGCTATACTTTAACGTCACTTTTTATCCAGAAACAAGGCACCAATTTGTGAAAATTCAATGATCAATTGGAAAGACACCCAACCACCAATAAGCCCGAAAACTATCCTAAATTCACACAAAATTTCTCCCGGTTATAAAAAATAAAATAGCTTTTTATTATTTTAAATATCATGTTAAGCTGTGTAGGGTGTATGAAAATATCCTCGGTGAGGGAGGAGCTGGAATAGATAATGTCCACGTGGACACATAAAATTATTTTTTTGAAAATTCATTTACCGTCGATGGGGGTGAGATTGGGCCAAGAACAGAGAAAGTTACTATTAATAATATCTTGACATTGCTAATATTTTTGAAAGATGTTAACCGTTTAGTAAGAGACATATTTTCACTACTTCCAATTCATAATACTTGACTGTAGTACAAATAGTTATTGTTCAATAAGTCATCAAAGTTTGATGTGTAGATAGCCATCAAATATCTCCCCAGAAAAATGTCATGCTTAGAATTATACAGAACAACTACAAGGTTAAGAATTTCATAGAATGGCTCTTTTATGTCTTGTCCAGATCATTTATTGTTGTTTACGAACATCAAAAAAGGTTTTACACACCTCCCCTCTCTCAAAGAGGGGGGGGGGCTGCCATACAAATGAAACACAAATTTCAGTACAACTTGAGAAAGCATCAAGCAAACGAACCCAAACTTGGCATGTAGAGGTTTTAGGGTGCAATAAATGTTTCTGTGTTGGATAGACACCTCCCCCTCTCTAAGGGAAAGGGGGCTGCCATAAAAATGAAACACAAACTTCTGCATAACTCGAGAACTAATCAATCAAATCGAGCTAAATTTGGGATGTGAGGGTTTTTGGGTACGAGAAATGTTTCTATGATGGTATGACACCCCTCCCTTCTATGGAATGGAGAGGGGGTCCCATAAAAATATTACACCCGAATATGTTCTACAATTACATAGCAAACAAGCGTTGTTAGTCAATTTGATGTTTGCGCCAACGAAATTGGTTTTTGTTCGAAAGTGGAAATGGATTTTAATGTGATAAAACGCACTCCTACATCTTCTTCTATCTATATAAATAAAAATGGATCGCCGAATGTGTTGAAAAGACAAAACTCGAAGAAGGAATTATCCGATTTAGGGCTATTTTCATTCTATCATATTTTCTATATCAAACATTTATTCGATGTTACGGAGAAACATGTTATTTGCAAGTGATTGAAAAATCTCGAACGAGATTTGTATCTGAAAATAATTTAATATTATAATGACGAGTTTTGGTAGAAGTCCTAGGAAATTTATATTAAAAGTAAATTGTAAAGGATCAATTAGAAGATGAATCAATTAACAGTTCTGCGATTGGACCCATGATCGTAAGAAAACGTGAACGTTTTGAGGTATTGATAACAAGAAAAATTTTTTTGGGCGGGACGAAGTTTGCCGGGTCAGCTAGTATGTACATACACATGAATCGCCAAATTCTTAGTGCAAAACTCTAAACAGAGATGTAATGGTTCTTCAGGTGGAATAACGCACTTCTATATCTATAGAAATGAAAATGAATCACCAAATAATTTCAAAACTCAAGAACGGTTTATCCGATTTAAGTTGTCTCATTTTGTTGAGTTCGTTTTTGCCCGTAGATGTTAAGGCGAAAAGATTGGAAAATTTTGAAGGAAAATGGAAAAATTCTGAAAAAAATAATCCCCATATGTTCTACAGTGATGTTTTTAGTTCAATGGAAATTCGCGGAATTCAAATTGAATTGAATTGAATCAATCATTGAAAAGATCTGGGATTAAACCCACGAACGATCGTTGAGCTAGAAACTTGAATGGTCAAATATATTCATATGAGAAAACATGTTTGGTCGTGACGAAGTTCGCCGGTTCAATTAATATATATTTTGGATTTAGTGTCTTGTTTTGAATTATGAAATATTTGGTCAGCCTAATAATAGCTAAAATAAAAATACTATATAGCTTTAAATCTTTGAAGTTCTTTGTTTGTTGCACAGAGCGTATTGTCATGTCACAAAGTACATGCCGATTTTTGCAAGGTTCATGCAAACTCGCAACTTGCAAATATACAGGAATCTACGTTGACAAATCATAGAACAAAGCTCATTTGCATTTGCATTAATGTTCAAAATCTGTAAAGCGCAAAAAGTCAGGTGTTGTCACGTCACAAAAGTATTGGACTGACAAAAAGCGAATTCAACCATAAAATATTTTCCAACTGATGATTCTTGTAAGAAATTTTCTCAATTTTACTTTGATATCGTTTACTTTTTGGAAATACTGTGATCTATACATGAAAACGAGAAAATACCTTTTCAAGTCACGCTAGCATTAGTTGTTTGTATAACAGTTTTAAAAATACGATTGTTGAGATAGCCCAACAAGCTGGGCTGGAGTAAGCTAGTTTCCGAGTTATAATAATACGAGTATTAAAAGCATCCTAAAAGTACAGAGAATTGTGGCAAGTCATGAGTATAAACATTTGCATTACAGCCGTTATCTTACGTTTAGTACTGTTACTCCTCTCTTCTACTTCTTCTTTTTATTTGCCTCTTGCTACACTTCTGTGAGATTATTTCTTCTGTATATAAAATTAGTTAACAGATTATATTGTTAACTAATTTTATATCTTTTCTCGCTTCAGATTTCTACTCTAACCTTCAGTTGCTGTTGGAAACAAACCGTAAATATATGAAACTCCAATCTGAAGTATAAATATGTCTCTCGAAGTACGCGATGGCTCTCGAACACGCAATTCGAAGTATTTTTAGGTTTGCCTAGGAAAATCACCATTTCAGGTCTATGGTTATACAATTTTTCAATAAATTCAATGTTACCTATATCTGTCAACGGTTGGGCTAGTCAAACACAAAATTGAACTTGAATTGGAAGCTATCTTGGCAAATGAAATACTAAAAAATAAATAAATTTGCTATTTCACGTGCTCGCAATGTGAGAATTTATATTTTTTCTGTTTCTGAAATCACCACCTAGCTGCTTGGATTACGTCTTACTAATCGAGAGCCCGTCGTGTCATCATGACATTTCTCTCGTGCTTACTGCAAGGCTACCTCAAATTGTGAGGGGAGTCGCGCCGACCGAAAGGTCGTAACAATAATAGTGTAAAATAAACCATTCTACGAGCATACATTCTGATGTCTTGTTAAGTGTTTCACAAGACAGTTAATGGAAATCAACTACTTATGCATAAAAAGGTTAGTACATGAAAATAATATTACGTACATCCATTATAATGTATGCTCCCAAATTTCCTGGCTTCCAATCAGCATTCGGCAAATTAAGCTATCATCGGAATTCGCAGCACTAGTTCATAAAACTGCCTCTTTCCCATCCCAAAAATGGCAAACACGTGGACCGTTGACTAGATTTTTGTTTCTTCTGTTATTTGTTCTACTCTCATTCACACCGTTAATATTTATCGTTATTACCGGTTCCACTTTGCCTGTTAGCATCGAGGAAGTGATTGCCGGAATCCGATATTTACACCCGGCACCGAGCGCGCCGGACTTTCGGATTTCGCACTATCCCCACGCCGCCCCCCATCGCTACCTCCTGGTGCTTTCATCATCTCTTTCAACTAGCTCGTTAACTTTCCCCGTTCTCAGCGCACCCCCCTAAGCTCCGATTCACCGACCCTCCCTTGGCGTACCAATCGGATGGTATGGCGGTGTGGTGATTGCTAACTTGGTTATGCTTTTTAACACTTTGGGACCGGCGAGCAGTTTGTGCTCCCTCGCACACACGTTCATGGGTTCCTCCATATTGGAATCATTGAGCAGGGCGGATGGAGGAGTGGGGGGGGGGGGGCGTCGATCGCAGGATCACAACCGAACCGAACCACCCAAGAGTTCCGTTCATTTGCTATTCCCCGGTACGGCGCGGACCGCCGGCAATAGCGACTTGGGCTGACCAGCAAAGACCAGCAGCAGTTTTATTACCGACCAACCTATAAATAGGGTATTTTTATCAGAGACCTGTGTGTTAACGGTGTGGCGTTTTCGCTATCATGTAGTTTAGTTTTATTAGCGAGAGGACAATTCCGTTCGGGGTGCCTGGGCTGGCCGGGGTTTTTTTTTCTCCTCCTTACCGTCCTGTCCAATGGGTACGTTTATTTTATTCCCGTCGCTAATTTTTACGGTAATTAAATTGTCGTTTACGGCGGAATTGGCCCAAGAAATGTGTGTATTGTGCCGTATCGTTTTGTCGGTTCTTTGCATCCGTTGGCCACAGGTAGGAATGACAATTTTATGGAAATGTAAGCAAATTTGCGACCCAGGAAAATTTGTCTTTCAATTAGAAGTTTATCGTGGAACTGACAACAGAAGTATTCCACAAATTTAGATAAAATATTGTTGACGGCGGACAATTAAGAGCACGGTTAATAGCAACTACACTTACCTGGGGTGGGTATCGATCGGGCAGTATGTGCAATGCCTCTCGGTAAACGGCCAGTGCTCGCTGCAGCTTGCCTTGGTCCGCATAGAGATTTCCCAGCTGCAACAGTGCACTGATCCGGGCATTGTCATGTGCTGCCCGATCGCGCAGTCCAGCACCATCCAGCTTGGAGCCCTCGCGAAGCACACTGGCGGCCTCTTGGCAGCGGCCGAGGGCTATTAGCGACGTGCCCAGGTTAAGATAGGCCACTGAAAGAAAATAAGAAGCAAAAACGTGAAATTAGATCCGGAGTGTTACGTCAACGATAAGAGCATTAGCAGCAGAAAAGGACACAGGCGGAAATTTCTTTCGGTTTTACGTGGGCGATAAGCTTTTTAATCCACGCTGGGGCGGTGACCACTCACTTACTCTGCGCCGGAGAGATGGGGCGGTAAACCATCGATGTCACCGTTAAAAGGGCTTGGAGATTTTCACAAGACAGCAAAATAAGGACGGCCACTTCACAGGAAAAGTGGTCGTAGATATTCCATCCGTTTCGTTATGCGATGAAAGACGTAATCCACAGATAATTGGACTGCACTTTCTGCCCGTTCCACATTGGTGTTGCGCTTGAAACGTTCTCCCCCCTCCCACTGGCGGGTCGTCAACCTGCCTTCCAACCAAATACGAAGCGCAAGCACGGGGGACATTAGAGGTTCCGGGCAAACGGCGGTTCCTCTTGTAATCGGTAAAAGCACCTCGGAGATAGAGTGCTAGGTAAACTAGAACTGTGTGGAGGCACATCATGGAAATAACGAGCGAGACAAAAAATGTGAAAATTCGTAACGTGATTTTTATGACGAAAGCTGACATAAAGAACAAATCCACACTGATGTCATTCGAGGAAGCCATTTTTGCTCATCTTCCAGTGGTCTGTGGGCAATGTGTTTTGTGTTGATTGATGTATGAAGTGATCGTCGTTTTTCTCATGGTGCTGAGAGCATTTCCGGATCTGGGGATTATTGTGTAAGAATGTTAAAAAGTTAAGAGCCCGGTAATATTCTGACTACAGCCAAACCAAACCTAAAAAACCCATCAATCTATACCTCATACGCATAGCTTCATTTTCCTCCTGAATTATAAGGTAACCATAGATTTTGATGGAGGACAGTGGAGAAGCTTGGCGTAATTCAGATTCGCAATGATTCAGATGGGAACCAAAGGTCGACTAACACGTTGAGCCCCGATTTTTCCTCGCTTTCCATTCAGCCCGCATCGAGAGGCTTTGTGCAATATCAGTGTCGGTCCCAGCTCCCAACGATATTGATTGTATAAATAGGAAATAGTCAGAAATTCGACTAGAAAGTAGTCACATTTTGTAAAACATCCAAAAACAAATCGTATATATTTTTATTTTCTCATTTTGTAACTGTCAGTCCCAGTCAGTCAGCGCTTTTCTACCAAGAAGCTCAACGTCGGCCCCTAGGGACCGACGCTGGGCTCAACGTGTTAAGTCCAAAAGGCGGGATGGGTAACTCATTTCACAGTAGCACTCCTGGTGATGGATCTGGATTGTGTTGACAGTACTTTGTCTTGACAGTGTGGCTCGTCCAGCCCTCAACATTTCAAACCCGTTCATTTTGAATTGAAGAGGTTGAAGTTAAACGATCAGTGCAAATCCATAAAATACGCCGGTTGATTAAAAAATCAGTCAAAATAGCGTTCAAATAATTCACCAGCAAAAAGGTTCGTTCTTCCGGGGCAGCGAGCAGCCAAACCGGAGGAAGAGATAGAACCTAGCGGTCACGGAGACACGTCCCGAAGTCTCATAGTTTTGAAAAGTACCGCAGATAGTTGCCTCTGAACGACGGGACGTAAGTGCTAATGGATTATGGGTAACTTCTAGGCCAGAACTTCGATAAATTCATGGAACGAAGGGATGTCTTCAAATATTGAAAAAAAAAACACAAATAGTACATTCAGGAGACGAAATTCTTCTTAGAATATTAGTGTCTTTTTAGAAAAAAAATAATAGCAAAAGCAAAATACGATCATTTCGAGTGGCATCGAGTGATGCTTCGCACTGTTAACTGTTAACTGTATACCATTAACAAAACTTACTCAAAAATTGGATGTAGTTTTAAAAACAATTATATTTTAAAACATAACCCCTTCGATATTTTTTTTGTATATTTATATTAGGAACCCCTTTCATTTCAATAAAGTTTGACTTATAGTTGTGCCATGATGGACTCATCGAAATGGAGATATATTTTTTTACAAAATTTATAAAATTTCAATACTTTGTGAAATCGTAGCCTTTGAAGATGGAATCTACATTAGATTCCACAAGAAAAACTATACATAAAGTTTTATTCCAGGACTAACCGTTCTTGAGATATAACCAATTTCATAGAATGAAAATCATGTTCGTGAAATACAATATATCATTTCATCGAGCTTCCACTTTGGATATGAGGTTGCCAACAAAATCGTTTATCGATATACTTAATTCTCAATATGCTATCGACCATCCGAAGTGATTTATCCATCGCAATTCGTATCTAACAAAACTTATGCTTAAGAATGCAACATTAAGAAAGATTATTGACGCCCGCTGGCTGGAGTGAGACTACGTAATCGATATTGCAATGCTTTATACTCTGACACGTTGTAATAAATAGATAATAAGCGGAGCTTAAATTGCCAGACTTGGGCATTTTTGGAAGAATGCATTCTGAAGCAAACAACTTCGCAACTCTCTATTAGTCTATTTGGTTCCGATAGCAAATCATAAATGATAGAATTAAAAAAATAAACTAGCAGTGGGATCTTTGATATAACCGCAAGGTGTACATAGTACTATCGTTGGCTTAGCAATCAATAAGTAACAAACATATAACTCTTAGACATTTTATTTTTCGGATAAAGTGAGTATCATGCCACTTCCTTGAGCCGGAAAAGAATTATTAACGCTCAAAAGAGGAATCGATTCCTCCTCGGAAATACCAAGCGCAAATCATAAAAAATCAGGAAATCAGTGTTTAGGCGGTTGAGCGAGACCTTTTCTCGCTTCTTTTCTTTTCTGAATTTCCGAGCGGGAACCGGCTTATAAACAGATTTGTGTGATTTCAATAGCCTGTTTCAAAGCAATTTTTAAGCTATTGAAATATGTTTCTGAGTTATTAATTAAAATGTATATAACTCCTGGACATTTTGTCTTTCGAATGAAGTGATTATCGTACCACTCCTTTTAGCCGGCAAAGAGGTATCAACGTTCGAAACCTTGCACTTCAAATGTAACGCTCTCATTTTCGAAACATTGAACTTACACCCCGGTATACAAATGAAAGACGTAGTCCTACATCAAAATGTGATAGATTCGTTGAAATATTTCCAATCGATTGATGGAAACTTTTCTGCGACCTATCAAGATATGGCCAAGTTATAAGCGTTCGAAATCTATCATAATTTCGTTACGTTACACTATCCTTTCTGTTCGAAGTATTTATACATTAGAAAAATCGATCGGAAAATCGGGTTGTATCCAAGACACGACCGCTTAGGACACAGGACTACGCAATCTTTTTTTGACGTAGAACTACGTCTTTCATTAAGGGTGCCAAATAAAAAAAAGGTCACGTTTTAATGAAATAAAGTTAACGTTAATAACTATTTTTTCCGCGAACCAATTTTGACGATTTACATACCAAACGAATCGAAAATTCCCTAAGATTTGTTTGATATGTTGTACATTACAATCCCATAGTCTATATATGGTATAAATTTATGAAAATTGGAAGCATTCCCATTTCCTCATATATTTTTTTTTGTCCATTTGTGTTCTTTCCCGAACAGAGCTGTCAATAATGAGCAAACGAAGCGGAAATTGTAAGATGTAAAGTCTCCGTGAACAAAGGAAAAGAAGAAGAACGAAGAGGAATATTTGCCCAGAGTATAAACAGTTGATCTCGCTAAGGCAAACTTTCATTCTTCGTGAGGAAATTGACTGTACAAAATAGCTGCTGGACGAGCTGAACGGCGGGATCGAATGCCTTTCTCAAGGTAAAAGGGGTGGAGGAGTAATATGATGGATAAAGTAAAGTTTTCCAAGGGTCTTTTTGAAGGCTAGAGACGAATGAACTGAAAAAGTTGACAGTTTCATAACCCGTACGTAAAAATAGTGCATCTTCGCTACGCTGGAACTCCATTTGTATCTGCTCCCGTGTGCATTGGTCCTATAAGGGAGATAGCGGGAGGAAAATATTTACGCTAAGGTATTAGTAATGAATCTCTGCTGAGGCAAATATTCGGCCTTTTTCCAAACAGTTGACATTGTTTGTTTTCTGTCATCACAAAGCTTCATTGGTGCCTTTGACATTGCCTCAATGCATTGAAATGACGCTATGGTGAAGCAGGTGTTAAGGTTGTGCACCAAAAAATTATTTGTGGAATACCAAGTTATAATAACTTATTAACACGTTGACTGCCACGTCGGCCACCGGTGACTGACAGCGAGTTTTCGCTTTCGCTGTTTTCGCATATGAGAATGAAGATAACTAATATAAGCATATAAGATTATAAGCATTCCCTTTTGAACAAAAATTTCTTCCACTACGATAAGAAACGTTGGCCCTAACACGTTTAAAAATTTCCATATAGTCGTTATAAAACCGTGGCACTCAACGTGTTAATTTATTTGGGTTCACGTGCCAGTCGTAAAACTGCTTTCAACTAGGATTGCATTTGCGCTAATCTTGATCATAATGAAGCAGTGCTACTCTTTCCGAGGTTGTTCAGATTAACAGAGAGAGTTTATTTCGTTTATTTAGTCACCAAGAAAGTAAATGTCGTTCTAGAATTTTGTATGTGATTTGGTTTCGCTTGCCAGTAGCAAAACTTTCTCCACTAAGGACAGCTGCGCTTACTCGAGCATGTATTATTCTGCGAGCACATGAATAAATCATCAAACAATTATCGTCAAATGATTCTACAATAAAAAATCATTTCTGGGCGACCAAACTGGTAGAATGGTTATTTCAAAATTTTCGTAGCATTATAAAATATTATTCGCAGTTATAAACAAGCGACTTGAATTAAACTACAGCGTAGTTCTACGTCAACAATGCGGTCGACTCTAGAACAAAACCTCCTAGAATTTTTTTTTAAATTTGTTGGTTTATCATTTCGAATATTATTTGCGAATACGTCGAAATTTTATTAATAACTCTTAAAAAAAGTTAAAAGTTCCGGGAACTCTGAAAATGTTTAATTGCTTGCGTGTAGAATCATTTCGAGCAGCAACGATTCTTTCTTACCTTTGCGAGAACAATACACTAATTGGTCATATGTCGCAATTTGTTCTTTTATATCAATGCACGCATTGTACTGAGTATTTAACGAGAGGCATCTTCCGTGCATCGTCATTCAACAAGCATCAAACACGCGTCTAACAGATTCACACGGTTGCAGCGATAAAAATGAAACATCGCGAGAATGACCGTTTATGAAAAATCGTTTCTCGACTCTCGGTTAAATCCGTCAACAAAGCTAGGAGCTTGTTGCATCAGAACAGAGCCGATACGCACGAGAGCAAATACGAATAGCAACTGCAAGTATCGAAGGTGTGCTATTCATATGTACAGGAAGTGAACAAGTTCTAAGTTACGCGCAACGAAAACAAGCGACACACACAAAGCCAAACGCTGATGGCTAGAAGCGATCTCTAATCATTTGCACTCTTCTCTTTTTTCGCCTGCTTTGCCTTGGCTGGGATGGTTTTGTTAATTGCAATTCCAGATGCACTTCAAGTGAAATATTCGCGAGCGTTCACAGCTCGAGGGGAAGCATTAAACACAGACCGAACAGAATAAGCGACCTTTGTTGTTTCGGGCACCGAATGATTCTGAGTCATTTCCTTAGAGGAAATGAAATACTTTTATGCTAGTTACAGCTTACTTACTATGCAAGAATGGAGTTTACTTCGTTATTTCTATTCTAGCGGCTACATAAGTTGCCCGTTATTGACAGCTCTGTTCGGGAAAGCACATGAATGGACAGAAAAATGTATGGGGAAACGAGAATGTTTCCAATTTTCATCAATTTAAACCATATACATGTGATTGTAATGGATAGCATATCAAACAAATCTTAGAAAATTTCTGATTCGATTGGTTTGCAAATCGTTAAAATCCGTTCGCAGAAAAAATAATTATTAATGTCAACTTTATTTCATAAAAACGCGACCTGTTTTCTGATTTGGCACCTTTAATGTGAGACGTTGTCCTACGTCAAAAAATTAGAGAGATGTTCAATATTGGCATTTTCGTTGTTGAGATACTTATCTATTTATTCTTTGATGGGGGAAGCAAGCATTAGGTATAGTGATTGAACGCCGTTTTTTCTAGCCGATTTTTCAAAGTTTGGAGTAAATTAGAGAGCATTTAATCGCAAATCCTATCAGAAGTACAAAACTGCCGTTTCTCTTGATGTTATATCGAATGCAGAAGGAAATGTATCCTTTCATGTCCTTTTTCTTCATCTGAGACATTCAACGAATCTGACATACAGCTACTTATAGTTTCCAAGCAAAGAAGATGCTATCATATTTTTATATTTTTAATCGAGTATTTTCATTGTTTGAAATATTAATTTTTTTTCTCTTTTAATACATAAAATGGATGCCTTGAAAAAAAAAACCGTTTCCTGTATAAATTTGTATCCTTTAAACGGGTTAGATAAAATAACTGGGTATAATCCGGAACCACATACTGTTCAAAAATGTACACAGAAATACCATTAAAGCCATGACTACCCTTTTCATCTGTTTATTCAATTATGCAGAAGAAGACAAGGAGTCATCATTTATCATTTTTAAACAAAATTCTAAATAGTTAAGTCTACATAAATATTTGGTTGGAGAAAAAGTTATCCATTTTTTTCTCGATAGCTGGATTTAATGATCATTATCTCGCGTAACATTGATCATCCAATTCAAATATAAGTTCAATGTAAGGATGACATTTCACACTAAAAATTATATTTTGCTGTTTTTATTTGTTCCATTCAGTTGTGAGTTACAGGGTGTTAACAATGGAGGACAACAAAGGTACATTTTACACTTTTTCTTTTATGAATGCGAAAATGCAAGCCAGGCTGCTGAAATTGTGAATGGTGTTTATGGTGCCGATACTGCAACAGTAAAATACGTGCAATTCAATTTATATTAATTTTTGTTTTTTGTTAAATTAAAAAAAAATACACTAAATTAAGATCTCTACTGTCAACAAACGGACCGTTTGAAGCTAGCGATTGACCAGAAAAGCCCAGAATCAGCCCACAGAGGAGGTGTTTCGTTCCATCAGGACAACGCAAGGCCACACAATTCCGAGAGCTTGATTGGGATGTTTTAATGCATCCACCATTAAGTCCAGACCTAGTACCAAGCGATTACCACCTTTTTCTTGCGTTGCAAAATTTCCAGAGTGATAAGAAATTGGGGTCAAGAGAAGATTGTAAGAATCTATTGCTAGTGTTTTTCGCCAATAAGGACCAAAACCTCTATGATAGAGACATTTGGGTTACCTTGAAAAACCCGGTTTTTTACTCTAACTTATATATTCAAAATTCTACATCAAAATTGTCTTCGTAAGACTTTTAGAGCTTATCAATACCAACATTTTGCGATGCAGAATTTGTCGATAACTTAATCCTGTTCAAAGTTATTGATGGGTTTTCCCCGAAAACTCATGATTTCAATGCTAATTTACTCAAATACAAAAAAATATAGGAGGTTGTGTACAAGACACGACCATTTTGTTGACGTAGAACGACGCTGTTATTTTGTTCAAGTCGCTTGTTAATAACTTCGGATATTATTCGAATATACACACACACAGACACACCTATTTCCGCTTTGCTCTCTTATCAACAGAAACCCTTTCTAATAATATTTGCGGTCTCGATTAGCTTAGCTGTCATTCTTGGTGACGACAGTCTTGCTACTAACGTGCGAAACCAAATGGCTCACATGAACACATGAACAATTATTTTCTTAGTGAGCCGATGATAGCCTAGTTTAATGATTTTCCACACAATTGTGTAGTTCAGAACCTTAATCGAATGGCGCCAGTTTGCTGTAATAATTGCAATGCCAGAGACATCAGCGAGTGAGTAATTTGGTTGTGTCCACAGCTCCGAAACGAAACGAAGACATATGATGACGCAAAACAAGGAAGAACAAGCGATGTTCATTGTTTCGTATTTAGAACGATACTGAATGTTTGCCACAACGAGAGCCAATATTTATGCTTCAGCCCCTCCGTTCTTCTTCTTCTTCTTTTCTTTGTTCACGGTGACATTCAATCATTCCCCTTCTTCTTCTTCTTCTTTTTTGGCTTTAAGAGGGTATAAACTTTTCAGTTCATTTCCATTCGCGGAAAAAATAGTTATTAACGTTTTTTTTTTATATATATAAATCGTTTATTTTTACAGGCTCAGTTACATTAGTTTAAAGGAGCCGAATTCTTAAATATATGTTTTAAAACTATACATAAATAATATTCCTAACACTATGGTTAGTCAGGTGGAAACCGATTACTCGCGGTTTACTCGAGTTTAGAGGGTGACATATTCTTTCAGGAAAGGGATGGGATATAAGGGAATTGTTACAATGTTGATGATCACACTCGATTCTTAAATCTATTCGTATATCTATTGTATATTTACATTTCAACTTATTTTGCTGTTTATACCAAGGGGGCCAATCGCTCACAATGGATGAAAAGGAGGGTATAAGGACATAGGTACAATCACACACGAAGATCGATAGCTTTAAGGAAAACATATATTTGGGTCATGTAATCAAGGTCTAACCGAGCCAACACATCTCTCACCGGCACATTGGGCTGTCTTCCTCGGGCCCGAAGGGAGTTTTCTAAATTCGATCTGGCGAAGTCATTAACGTTAACTTTATTTCATAAAAACGTGACCTGTATGCTGGTTTGGCACCCTTAATGAAACACGTAGTTCTACGTCAAAAAATAACATATCTTTGAAAATCACATATTATATAGAGTGAAATTTGTTCCCTCAAATTCCGTCAACAAACATTTTTTAAGTTTGCCCCAGAAAGAATGACAAACAATTGCAGAGAGCGTATTTTTTAGGAAGAAATATCAATAACTTTGAGTGAAGTTGAGATATTGACAAGTTCTGCATCGCAAAATGTTTGTATTAGTAAGCTCTCAAAGCCTTTCCAAGACAGTTTGTATGTAGAATTTGAAATGTAAAAGTTAGAGCAAAAAACGTTTTTTAATGGTGACCCTAACGCAACTTAGAAAAAAGACCCTATATCGGCTATTTGAAGAGATAGAAAAAAAATTTGTTCTACAAAGATGTCTCAAATAACTAGCACTACTACATTGTCGAGCTATGTTTTCCTCTATCTATATAGATAAGAAAGTTATATTTTTTATTTCATCGACAATTTTGGTCACCCTATTTTTGATAACATAAAAATTAGCGCTCTTTCATATGTAACAACTTTGTCGAGAACAGTTTTTGTCTAGAGAATAACTGTCGATCTCTAAATGCTAATTTTCACTTAAATGCACATCCGGGACCATTGTGCAATGGTGTATTATACAACATATGTCGCAATAACGATTTTGAGTAATATGCGTTTGAGTTACATTTTTCGTAAAGTGACCTATATAGAAATCAAAGACATAGTCTTATGTCAAAAACCACGTCGAAAAGAAAAAATTTCAATGTTTTTTGAAAGCACGTTATAACCGATAAACTTGCATAGAAGGATACTCTTATCAACTCTGAAGGTTGATCTTGAGTTGTTCGTTCATATTCTTGCTGCTTTCCAACACATTCTACTATTGACCATACTATTGATTTGATCTGAAAAACATTTTCTGTGTCTACAAGTACTTCGAGGGGGAATGAAGTAAAAAACAGTGTCTCATCATGAATTCGCTAAAGAAAACAAAATCTAGTTAAAAAATCTGAAAATTCAACTATAAGTTCAAAATGCTTTTTCTTAACTGCTGTTTCCGGTTCCGGAACCAGATTCAGATCATCTCATGAGTTCCCCTCCCGAAAAAAAAATCTTGTGCGCCCAGGTGAGCAACGAGACATGATTATCTTAATGGAGAAGCAAATCTCCTCCAGTGGAAATGTCACGCCTGATGCGGCGTGTGTGTGTGTGTGTGTTTTAATTTGACGGAAGGCCTGTCGCATGCTGTCGACTCCATCGCTCTTTTCCGACCGAGATCTGTGTTTTTTTTTTGCTCGATACGTGTGGTGCAGCAATGAATCCTGTACGGTTCCGGAGACCAACGATGTGGTAAAAAAGTGAACATTACCATTCAAAGAGAATTTCAGAAGAGTGGCATTGGATAAACCAGAAACCTTTGATTCCTCACTCGACGGAGAGGTGTAATCATAATTATTATGAAATATTCAACGAGAAAAGTCATTATATCTCAGAACGGAAAGTGGAAAGAAAAACCCTTTTTTCGTTTAGAGATTTTTTGTGTGCTTTTCCTCCATAGGATCTCGCATCTCCTCTTCAATGATTACTCCATTTTCGTGAAGGATTGTGAAGTGTGATGAAAAAATCTAACTTCAAGAGAGACTTAAACTGAGAGTTCAGTGCTCAGAACATCCCGGGGGAAAGGGTTGGGGGCGGCGGCAACGCATGGCTTCGGGTGGAGGAAAGCCTGCTTTCATTATGAATGTATAACTTGTTAGGCCTCATGAACCTCTTCTGCCGCACTCAGGATGTTGAATATTTATGCAAATCATCATCATTCTCTTGATTTAATGCTGGGACAATGACGAAACCCGAGTTCGGAGGGATCACCGCCGCCGGGAGCGAAAATAGTCTCTAGGCACGGCGGCACCCAGACTTTTGAGTACAAATTAACTTGCCGCCGTCTATCCGTTACTTAGTTTCACTTGCGTTGTGTCAACAATTGCCGCTAGAGATAGCGACTGTTTTGCCGTTTCGTTCCATTTCCGGTAGAAATGATTGTACCCCTCACTCCCATGAAGAAAATTCAAAACTCCCATACCCATATCTGCCAAAGTGGGTCACTTTCGCGTAAAACCTGAATCGAATCATTGGAAACGACAACCAAATTGCAGAGAGACACATTGTGGAATCCACAGCGAAGAAGGGAATAGCTGAATTTCCCACAGCAAAAGTCGAACGTCGAACCGAAGCAGCAGCAAAGTTGAATTATCATCCATTTCACAAAATTGGGAGTAATGGAGAGGAAAAATCATTTATGTTTCTCCGCTTGTGTCGGCTACAGTTGATATTTTCGTGCTTCCTGTGCAGGAGGGTTTTGCTTCTTCTGGCCAGTGCTTCAAGGGAGACCGAGAGCTCTCGGGATCAATACCAGCACACCCCCTGCTCCTGTGCCAAACCGACTTTGTATGATATTTTTCAACGTCGACATCGTCTCTGGGATGTGCTGTACCTCAGGGTGGAGTGGGGTTTGGGATTAGTTTGACAGAGAGAAACAAAGAGTGGGCGAGTTTTGTTGTTTTGACAAAGAGGCAATTTTAATTCAGGCAATAAAATGAAATTGGATGTGCGGTAGGTCAATTCTGTGGTCACAAAATTTATTGCTAGAGAGATATGTACGCTGTTTGCTTGACAAACAAAACACCGATAGGTCGTGGGGATTGAAAGCAAAAGCAGCAATTTGCATGAATTCGGGTGGAACGTTGAAATTGATGTGAAACTCGAAATTCTAATTTCACCATTAAAATAATTCCATGGTGAATATTCCAGAAAAATGAAAACTCTAACATGAAACTCTTGGATGATAATTTTATTATGTCTGCGGTGAAGGAGATGATATTTTGTCCACAAGTCGATTGCCTAATACGATTCGAGACAAATTTTCTAACGAGGCATATTTTTACCATACGTATTCGCATTTGACACAAAAAAGGTTCGGTTTGTTCCTGAAGTTTTAGCTGTTGCTATTGAATTCAAGACGTATTGTTAGAACTTTAAGAGTTATAAAAGTAAAAGTAGAATTTTCATTTTATAAAGGTGAAATGCGAATTTTTGACTCGTATTAGGAAGATGGTTTGTACACGAGAAAATTATGGTTCAAATAAATCTTCATGCAAGCCTTTTCCCCACTGTCAATTATGTAAATTTTTGATTGATTTGTTTTCTACGAAAATCCCTTAAAATTTTCTTCAAAACTATCAAAAGACTTAATGATAATAAGTCATCTGAGCCTTAAAACGATTTGAAGCATATAATTTCAATAACAAAAGATTGTACGTTAAATCCTCGAAGCCTGTTTACTGTTTTCTAAGTACCATGCGTCAATCGATTATTCGATCTGAAATTTATGACACTCTCATAATCACAATCACAATCACTCTCTGAATGATTCAATTATACGAACGCATTGTTGACGAAGGATTACGAAGATAGCTTGTTCATCACATTGGATATTATTTTAAAATTAAACCATATTTGATAATTATATGTTATAGTCTGTTCCAGTTACTTTTCGATCGCTTCTTTCTATTGTTGTATTGTTGTATTGTATTGAATGTTTTAAATTGTTCATATCCTGTACGTATGAATAGCGCACCTCCGCCACTTTCAGTTGCCTTTTACAAATCCACGCAAGCCATTAATCCTTTTTCAGGCTCACTGTAACTTACTACTAAAGAGTCATTTATGAGTTTTGTTGCATTCATAAATAATATTTGAAATGATAAATACGAAGAATCAATCAAACGAATGGGGAATCCTACGTCCTAAGCTGTCGTGTCTTGGATACAATCGCCTATAATTTTATCTTGTGCTTTTTCTCTGATGCTAAATAAAAAAAAGCTCTCAAAAATAGATTTTCATCGATTAGATTAAATTCTGCGGGGCCAAATTCTCGACTGAATAGACATTTTTGGTTTTTGATTTTAGACAAGCAGCTAAAGCTGGTTGATTTAATTGTATCTAACATATGACAGTCTGAACTTAATGGATTGAATGAACAGAATGAACTGAATGATCTTGAAAAGGAGGAAATTAAAAATAAGAAACAGTTTAACATAGTCTTGGAAAAGGCCATTTTGCAATTATAAAATACTAGCTGACCCGGCAAACTTCGTCCCGCCCATTTACTTGATTAATTCTCGAGTAATGCAGAAATTTGTGTTTCATTTGTATGGCAGCCCCCCCTTTGAGTGGGGGAAGGACTGTCTAACCATCATAGAAACATTTATTGCACCCTAAAACTTTCACATGCCAACTTTGGTTTCGTTTGATTGATTAATTTCCGAGTAATGCAAAAAATTGTGTTTCATTTGTATGACAGCCCCCTCTAAGAGAGGGGGAAGGAGTATCTTAACACCATAGAAACATTTATTGCATCCTAAAACCTCCACATGTCAAATTTGGTTTCATTTGCTTGTTTAATTCTCGAGTAATGCAGAAATTTTTGTTTCATTTGTATGGCAGCCCCCCCTTTGAGTGGGGGAAGGACTGTCTAACCATCATAGAAACATTTATTGCACCCTAAAACTTTCACATGCCAACTTTGGTTTCGTTTGCTTGGTTAATTTCCGAGTAATGCAGAAATTTGTGTTTCATTTGTATGGCAGCCACCCCCTTAGAGAGGGGGGAGGGGTCTCAAAATATCACGAAAACCTTCCCCGGCTCCAAAAACCCCTACATACCAATTTTCATGTCGATCGGTTCAGTAGTTTCCGAGTCTATAAGAATCAGACAGACAGACAGACATCACTCCATTTTTATATATATATAGATGGATAGATTATGTTGGGGAACATGTAATCTATTACTTTTGTGTGTAATTCAAAACTTTATTTAATATATTTAGGATTGTCCGATTCGGGTCAAATGTGCACCGTTTTATTGTATAATGTGTTGCCATTTTAAAGGTAATAAATCAACCCACCAAATAGTCCGGATTTTCGTCCCATAAAGTCCCATAAAGAGATATTGGGCAATTATCAAAGGCAAACTGAAGAAATGTGGCAGAACCATAAAAAAACTTGCTCAAATGGAAAATGGTAGGACAAGATAGCGAATACGGTTACCAGCAGTACTGTGCAGAAAATGGTGGGTGGTATCACACGAACAACTTTCATGTATTTTTTCCTTAAAACCTACAAAATGACATCCTTCCCTTTTTATGCGACCAGATAATAACTGAAACAGGCTTCAGCTGTTACAGTATCGGCACCATAAACATAGCATTGACACCATTATCAAAAAAAAACTGTAAAATGTACCGAATATTTTCTCTGTTGACTTCCGTTGTTAACACCCTGTAACTCACAACTAAATGGAATAAACAAAAAAACAGTAAAACATTTGTTTGCAATAACTGGAAGGCCAACTAGAATATCAAAGTCGATGATAGAAATATCAAAACTAACTCTGAATCGAGACTGGAATAGATATCGCAAATACATTTGTTTATACTGTCGCCTGATGCACTTTTGTGTAAGGATGGAACTTCAGTTGCAAACATGTACTTCCTGTCTTCATACTGCATGTATTCCGAAGCGATCATTTTTGTACGTAACCGATTCGTACCACAGTAGAACAACTGTGGATAGAAATCACAAATGACATCTCTTTGCCCGGAACCATTTTCGCACTAGAACGGAGCTTGAACTGCAAATATTTCCCTTCTGTTTATTACCTAGGACTACGTCTTCCATTTCAACATGGTTTTGGGTCTTAATACCTCTTTGCCGGCTGAACGAAGTGGTATGATAACCACTTTATTCGAATAGTACACTATCACTTTTAGAGGCGAATGAACTGCAATGTTTAAAACCACTCTAAGACAAACAAGAAGACTCGAAATGTGTTTTCCTAACACGGACTACAAAAGCGGACAACGTGGCGTCACAATCGTCACTGACGATCAGGTGGTCTTCGTAGCCATTATGATTGTAGGTCCGCTTGTTAATCGATCGACCTTGGGCGCTATCCTAGGAACCTCAATTGACTGATCTTCTAATAGTACCCAGTTGTTACCTAGACGACGATGGGAGCCAGGGCGTTTCTAATGGCTTTCAAGGCCGTGGGTTGAGATTTTTTTTTATCTAAATTACGCTGATGAGCGCAAAACTAAATCCATCCCCATTTGAAATTAAAGTATCCCAATATCAAAAGCTTTATCAAACATTCAAGAAAATCCACTTGCGTAAATTTGCTTTACCATGTTTTCTCCATCGATGCACCCCTCGGTTTTGACAGCCGGTTGTTTACATCTGACAAACATGTTTAAAAAAAAAGAAACATATTTTTTATAACCAAAAAGAATCGCCAAATGTGTTTCTAAGCCAAAAACTTGAGAACGGATCGTCCAATTTGAGCTGTTTCATTGTGTTCTGTACTTCTTCATCCAAATGAATACTTTATCTGACGAAGTTTTTTTAACGGATTATATGTGGAATTTGTTTTTTTTTCAATATTATTTGTTTTTTTTAATTTGTATTTATCAGTATTATGTCTGTCATGATCTTGGTGATGATGGACTATTTTTATTTTTCATTTTGTTGTTTTCTTATGTATTAGTTTAAAAAAAAAATAAAAGTAGTCTACATAAGTTTGAGCCTCGCGCGCGTCTCACAGATATAAAGGATAAAAAATAAAAGTTTTTGTGAGAGCCAGTCTAGGATTTTTCCGTAATGGAAAATTTCTCGACTTCTCTGGATGGGGATAGTCATTGTCTGTCCAAAACTAAGCTGGCGGTTGGACTCGTGCTCTGGTGGACCTATTGGCTGCAAGGGCCTCGTCGGGACCGTATCGGCTCAGTGGAGGATGAGACTGAGTATTGGCTTCTCTTTTGATAATGTACTGATTGTAACATTATCCCAAAATACTTTACATAAACATAAGTATGTTTTTTTCGATGAAACACACACTGGACCAAATAACCCCACAGACGGTCCAAATCACCCGCATCAAATTTTAATTTCCAAAAATCATCTCTTTTATTTTATGATATATTTGGTAGCTTGATGCCTTCTATAATGATTAAACATTATTTATTGAGAGAAAACAAGTGTAGCTCAGTATACAGTATACAATTTAGACCGTATTGGTTTGGAAATATTAGGCGATTTGCTTAGGTGGTCCAAATTCCCCCCTTTTCCCCTACTGTTGATTATTCGCTGTCTGAAACGATACTGAAACATTGAACTTATTGAATATCTAAGTAGTTTTTCTTTATCTCTTGGCAAAATTACATCTCCAATGCCCCCTAAAACATCATTGCTTAATAATTCACAAATTAAACCAAACGTAGAATGGAACAAAAAAAAATCGAACCTTGGTAACAACGAAGGCAATAACAACCGATGCGGAACATATGTTCACCCTCAGTTTCCAACCAAAGAAAATAGATCTCACCTCTGGGAAAACCTTATTCACATCCGGCTTGGAATCCGCTGCACTTTGACGCCACTTTTAACCCGGATACAATGCACGAATTTGCGAACATTGGATGATGGATCGCAAAAGGTCACCAATGAGCCGAAAACGCCTCGATGCTCAAACAAAAACTCCTCCGGCAAAAAATTAAAATAAATGAAAAGCAATTTTTCATTTTATTATTTCGGACATTACTTTAACATCATCGCATTAAATGCATCAAACTTTTTGAAATAATTTATAGAATATTCGTAAGACCCTTAAAAGATCTGTGATTTAATTTGACCAGCTGTAGATGATTTTTTATTTCTTGTTCTCGACGATTATAATTTGTCCCACCAGCACCATTGTTTTACTTTGTGATGTATCTCAACCGAACAATGTTGCATCACTGTTGAGTCAATAGCGGAGGCTCATGGTAAAATTGAAACTCATTTGCTTCTGCCACTGCTGCTGATGAGATTCTTTTTGTTGATGTTGCTGATTTGTTATTGCCGATTTCAGCATTAGGGCAGACTCATATCTGCTCGCTAGCTCGTGTGAGACTTAGGTTAACAAGAAGGACGTCGTAATTTATAGTAATTTATTTAATTTATACGTTTTCTCAATTTTCTTACTTCCCTTGGATAGAAAGATATGCACGGTGGATAGCGGATACCGGATATCCGGCATGCTTCAAGGTCGGATATTCGGCCCTTTATTTGCGAATACAAAACTGCATGTGTGTATGGAGCGATTAAAGGATTACATTTTAGGAAGTAATAAACACATTTTTACATAATTTTTATGTATGATCGATGATTAAATTTTTCGTTTAGAATGCATATCCTTCAAAAGAGTATCAGGTTTTTTGCAAGTAATCTTGAACAGTTTTTTTTATAAGGATTATCTATTACATAATGAGATTTTTGTGTATGTATTAAAATAATTTTAACACTGGTCGAGTAAAAGTAAGTACCAGTGATTTGAATACGCAAATAACATCAATCAATTATTTTCGTAAAATATTGAAAAACTTAGAACTGTCTTCAGGGATAATAGTTTGAGAGAAGCTACACATACTTCACTACAAATCAAAACTATCATCGGCGGCTACACACTCACTAACATGGCGACTCAACAGTGTGGCTTTATGGAGCAGTGCGTTGGGCTTCTGAAACCGTTTGGAGATATATCAAAAATTACAAGTTCTGGTCTCTCCTGTATATCCGAGATCATTTCGCATGTTTTGCATTAAAAAGTATTTGAACAAAGAGGAAACTGCACATAGAGCACCGAACTTACTTTGCATGAGAACACATTTAATCGTTGTAATGGGAAGTCATTTCAACTACTTAGAGCAAGACCCAAATTACCTAATTGCAACCTTCTTGTACCGGAGGTTCAAGTCAGACTATTTAGGAGTTCTCGAGATGGAAACAGCCACACAGACAATTTTATTGGATCATACAATAATAACAGCTCATCGTCGTCTTCAAAACTTGCAACGCCTATGTAATTAAAAAAAATGTAACTGTATCAAACGTTACAAGCGAAGCTCACGGATCCTTTCGAAACTGTTTCTACGAAGTGGCAAATGATAAAAGTCAACGTCGCGTTTAGGAAGAAAAAAGTAACAGGAGGGTTGTGTCCGAGACATGACCGCATAGTTGACGTAGGATTTCGTTAAGCTATCTGTTGATTTTGGATATGTTTGAAGAATTACATCGTTCCACTGTTTGATAATGATATGGTGGCCGGTGGCGAAAAGGGCCGTTTTGTTTGGTTGTTGGATATTGTTTCGAACTTGAATTGGACTAACAACACCTAATACTATATGCAGAGCATATGGGAAATCACTTTATGTAATATTTCTTCCCTTCTCCAATTTTTCTCGCCATATAAACATTCCTTGGGTGAAAATAAACAATAAACAAACGACCCATTCTCGAGCGGGAACACACTTTGGTTTTTATTTCTGAAAAATGAAATAAATCGATTCATATATCAAGTCATTTTTAACACAACTGCTACCATATACAATTTTACACTTACACTTGTGCTAAATTTTTCATAATACACGATTGGTATGAAATTTTACGAAGCAACCAACATTAAAGTTCCAAATTCAAATTTTATTTGCTAGAATTAATCGTATCACTCACCTTACTTGTAATATAGAAATGCCCCCGACCTGCATATATAATATTTGCAATGCCGATTTCCCCTGGGCACCTTGGTTTTGATGTCTCTGATAGGGTACACATCTCGGGAGAGTCTCTGTCGGGCAGTAATCGAGTGTGGACGCGTGTTCACTCGCTTCGCGTTTATTCTCGTTGCATCACTTTTCGTAATTCGACATAAGTTTCATCAATCCATCATGAAATGACCGAGCAGTAAGCGTTTGAAATTGGACAATTTTTACGATGTGCTCGATTTTCGATTTTCAATTTGTACCCCAATATGTTCCAGAAAGACGTAATCCTACGTCAAAATCATTGCTAAGGAAATCGACAGCTATGTGAAAACATATTTAATCGATCCCTACATTTGATGGTCATCGAACTCTAAGTAGTACCCCCATCACCGTTCGCTAGAGTTAGTATTACGAGTAGTACGAGACAAATCGCTTGTCACCAGCAACTGCTGAAATTTTCCCATTTATGATTTACCACTGGGCAATTCTGAGTATTGTTCCGAATATTGAGTAACTTTGTTAATAAAATATTAATAAAACATTATTCATGAATTATTGTCATGAGTAAATATCAATTAAATTTTGAATAAATTATCAGTAGTCAAACCTTTTTTTCTTATCATGTATGATTTTTTTTTTTTTAAATTCCGAATTGCAAACTTTGTTGGGCGGAAAAAAAGCCTAACTCAACAAAAATTTGCCGAAATTGAACTGTGCTCTCCTCCGGAAATGGCCGAAATATTAGAGAAGACAATACAAAATGATTTTTTTTTTTGGAAACAATGTTTCGTCACACCGAGAAAGTCCGGCCGGGAAAAGGGTGGGGCTACACAATTGAATTCAACTACCGTATGTGCCTTATTCACCAAACTAGGTTGCTTTTGATTACCGTTTGTTTTAATCGATGTGACACGTAGTACTTGAATTTTCACTAAAATGGATCGATAACTGGTTTGGCTCACGAAGCAAAGCGTGTTTTTGGCGTTTCATAAATGTTTCATAAATTGCCTCAAAGATGAAAAAAAATCGTCTTCCAATGGCCATTACTTCGAATAAAACATTTTGAACCATTCAACGTGCATTTTTGATGCACATTTCCGTTTTCATATGCATACACCTGGTAATCTATGTATTTGAACAAACAAAACCTTGCATCTCCGGTAAAATGTTACAATTGAAGTGGGAACCAAAATTCTTATTTAACCATATATTCTTGGGATTTCGCGAATATTTCCTAGCTCCCACTAATTGGTACAACTTTTCGAGGCGCTGACAATTCTCTGTGTCACATCAGTGCTCCTCTGGGAAGCGTGCAGCTATACTCCCTCTCTCACACCCACACCCACACACCTGCACTGGTGCGAGCTCAAATTCAATCAGTGCAAATTAGAAATAACTTTTAATAAGAGTCTTACGCAAAGTTTATGGAAACGAGAATCGTAATTTAGCCCGTTCGCGTAGCGCGTCTTCAGGGGTTCTTGGAATGTTTCCCAAGTTAACCTGCAATAACACGGTTTCTACCGCCGGTTTCACCCATCACCTTCGCCACCGCCCACTCCCACGCTCGTTATATGACAACGAACGTGGGTAGCTCCTGTCGCTGCGGTGCGTTTTTTGTTCGTGAGTACTCGCTCTCTCACTCTCCCTCTATCTCAGTCGGATGTCTTAGGATGGCTTTCCGGTGAATTGTAACCGGTTGCTGGTTTTGTACCTTCAAGTGATGGGTAGTGGGGGGTGGTGGGGGAAGGTGAAGCGAATGCGAGGAAATTTAATGTCTTCTCTCCACCCCCACTCGATGCTCTGCTCGTAACATACACATTCCGGAAACCGTTACCTGGGTAGCGAAGGGAAACAGGAAACTGAACGCAAATGTCTTCCGATGTTGTGGGAAAAATGATTGCGACCGTGGAAGACAATTGCAATAACTATTACAATATTTCTTGCTCGAGGAAGATTGGTTTTCGGTTCGCCTTTTCCCAAAGCGTCGTCGTGTGGGTCGTCGTTTCGAATTTACGCTGCACACCATACTGTTTATTGAATTTAGAAAAATAATATCTGGCAAGTTTGTCCGGTGATTTACGTTTCCCATATTCGTACGTTGAATTAATAATTTCAATTATTTGTGTTTGCCGGAACCAATTTGTGTAGTGGTATAACTATCGTTGAATAATTGAACGTAATCACTCAGCTATTTTAATCTGCACTCTAAATCACTCTCTTACGTAATTAACAATTTGTAATTATTAGCGCATTACTTCCAATTAAAAAACAATTTTGATTCAATCCTGAGCCCATGAGAGAGAGAGAGAGAGAGAGTCCGGAGTGGAGATCACAAAATATGAAAAACTACACAACACCGCTCCGGAATCATTATCCTCCCCACCTAGTCGCGACGACCTATTGAGGAGCGGTACAATGTGTAATAACATCAACGCTCTAATTTGATTAAAAATTTAATCAACACTTCGCACGCAGCAACGTCGCATCGCTCCGATGGAACCGTTGGTGTTTGTTAGAATCAAATCCCCGCCGGCGTCGACCCCTTCCCCGAAGGTATCCAGCGATGTTCTCAACCGGTTTCGAGTTCTGAATTCCAAAGCCGAAAACAATTACATAAATTTATGGACACTTTATCAAATTCAATTCACGTCCGGTGAAGTGGGGTTGTTTCACTACGGATGCATGTGTATACGGAATTAGTCGAAAATTGCTAAAATTCGTCCGTGGTGCAGGTTGTAGGATGCCGTTAAAATATTTTTGCTTAAAAATAAGCAATTTATGAATAAGGAAACGTTCTGATCTTCAAATGAATTCAAATTCGAGTGATTTGTTCTGTTGAATTTCAACAGAAAACAATTCCAAACAAAATTTGAATACTACCCTAGATTCCTCGAGTCAAGAGAGATGCACCACGATTGATATGAGGTACAGACTAGGGGGGGTCGCTGATTAATGGTCAGTTGCACCCTAAAAGGAAGTATCCCGTGTCGGCCACACATACAGAGCACTGGAGACTGCAACATCCCAATTATGAGAATCTTTGTAATACTAACCTCGAGCCAACCGCGAGTAATCGGTTACATATTACTAACATAGTCGTAAGACAAAAATTGGCTAAATATTGAACTCCCGGCCCCGTCAGGCTAACGCCATATGTGCCTTAATAAAATATATATTTTGGAAAAAAAAATTTGAATACGTCAATACCACTGCGAAAACTACCGTAGCCATGAGAATACGAAGAGAAATGAGAAATGAGCAATATTGGTCTTGCTTAACCTCAACCTCAACCTTAGTCTGGCAGCAGCTAGCGAGCAGACAACAGTCTTTCAAAATTTTGGTATTACAATAGAACGATACAATGAAATATATCGAGCACTGTTCTGTTTCTGAAAAAAATTGTATGTGGTTGTGCCTAGGACACGACCGCATATTTTCGACGTAGAACTACGTAATTCAATTATGCAATTCACTTGTTTACCACCTCGAATATTATCGAAATTGTTGTAATGGATTATGTTCTTCGTTACAAATAAATTTGATGAAGGTCCTATTACGTTTGATATGATGCCTAGTTTGATATGATTACCAAAATATGTGAACGGAAGAATTATCAAACGATTATTGTATTATAAATTTCTCTCGGAAATTATTGCACATCTCATGTTTACGCAGTTCTCGAACCGCGAAAGTTCATTCACCTCTAGTATCTGAAATGGCAATTTTCCCAGGCTTCTCAGTTTAAAAATACGTTTTAGGGAAACATATTCCGGTCTGCACAACGACAAGCGAATACAAAAGTACTCAACACCAAAAAATACCCCCGACTTGCATGTATTTGCAAAGTGGATGCCCCCAGACGCACTAATTTTGAAGTCCGTGTTAGGGAAACACAGCTCGGTGGGAAAAAAATACCCACGACTTGCATGTTTTGACAAAGCGGATTCCCCCAGGCACATTGATTTTGAAGTCCGTGTTAGGGAAACACAGCTCGGTGGGAACAGAAACACCCCCGACTTGCATGTGGATTTCCACAGGTACATATATTTAGAAGTCTGTGTTGGGGAAACCGTAAATCGAGCCAATGAAAACTTGGACTTAGGGCGTTTAGATAACGCTTGACATTTTACAGTTATTTAATTATTCATCTCATGAAAAATAACATTTTTATTAATTGTGATAGACGCGGAGAAATATTCCGTGTCAATTGATGCAAACATCTTTCCGATCTATGAAAAAAGTTATAAGCATTTGAACAAATTTCGTTTCGTGTTTCATTCTAACGGGAGTATCGGGAACAATCCACATTTTTATAATCAACGGTTTGTGACAAACATATTTATATTTATATGAATTAATACCTAATATTTTCGTTTCACATTTATTGTAATCAACTCCAAAACATCTAGGTGAATGATTGAAACCCGGGGGTCTCCGTAGCCACATTTGTTGCGCGTTCGCTTAGTAAGCGATCGATCGTGAGTTCAAAACTCAGGACCCTCATTGACCATCTTTGTGTTGTTACAGAATGGCGATGGAGATCGATCCACGGTCGAAATTAGATCGATTCATCCATACAACTGCTCTGCTCTGCAAGACACATCGGGCTGCTGTTCTATAAATAGCTCAACAATGATCAATCAACTTTCTCCGCGGTCCGGTGGTCTAACTGGATAATGGAAGAAAAATACAATACAGAATACTCTTACGCCTAAATGGCTACTGTGTAAATGTACCATATGCAATGGTATAGAAGGAATACTGGCGAATGGCAACTGTGTAATGTAATGTGCTATAATTATAGATATGATAACCATGTGACATGTACACGATTAAAATTCGGCTCTGTTACAGCTAAAATGCTAATGAGCCTGAAATAAATAAATGGGATAAAAAAAAATGATTGAAACCAATCGTACACACATATAAAGAGAAATAAACAACGCACTTTGTCAAAAATATGCTAATGAATCGAGCTACGAATTATTCATTTTGTTCTACATGGTTCTGAAGACACCTTTTGCGCCGCTTCATTTGGAGCAATCATCTGCTACCCCTGGATATAACTGAAGACAAACACGGAACAAACGTACGGTCGATGGGGGTGAAAATGGGTCAAAAAGGTAGTTTTCGAACTTTTTGTTGAATAACTATCGTAAATTAGAGTAAAACACAATCCTGATTACGTAGAAATGTTCTCTAATGATGAAGACTCGTAAGTGATCAAGGAATTAATAATATTATTTTTTCACTGAACTACGATTAATTGTAAGTTGACTCAATCTCACCCCTTAGGGGGGGTGACAAAGCGTCAAAGAAGTGAATATTACTTTCTATTAAAAATTGTGTTTAGAAATCAATTTCTCAATAATTTCAAGACAATTTAACAATACGTAGATGTCTTATTTGAGTTACGAAGTGCGATGGAAATATTTATATACAGCCATTCCATGTCAAACCGATATAGTGGTTCTCAGATTTTCGTGAAAAGTGGTAGTCTTGTTCTTTATCGAAAAACCAAAACATTAGGCCGGTATTTTTTATCATAAGGGTGATCATTTCCATTTTAGGGTTGCCCAAAAAATCAACTTTTTTCCCATTTTTTCCAAAATTTTTTTTTTAAATTCATAACTTTTAAATTCATAACTTTTAAATTACTGGCCCGATTCAGATGATCGATATACCAATTTGAAGCCACATGAAATACCACATGGTATAAAAATTAGATTCTAGTCGCATAGGAATATTGAACGAAAACTGAAAACATGTTAACTTTGCAAAATCACTCGAAAACGCAAAAAACACCTCTCTGATATTCGTATATGTTATGTAAAAAACCTCAGCTTTCAAGAAAAAATATTTAAAAAAAAATATGGTGACCTTAGTTCCGAAACCATGTAAGCTATGAAAAACAATTACAATCACTAATTACGAAAACAAAATGTTTTTCAAGTGTAATGTTTTTCAAACAAAACTAGCTCATTTTTTTGTTTTGGCAATTTAATGTATCGATCATCTGAGTCGGTCCAGTAGTTCAAAAGTCTTTAATTATTGAAAAAGGTTATTTTTCTGAAAAAGGGGGAAAGTTGATTTTTCGGACCACCATAAAATGGAAATGGCCACCCTGAAGAAAAAATAAAAAGTACGGGTCTAATATTTAACGATGAGAAAATCTGACAATCACTATATCGGTTTGACATAGAATTCAATTTTGTGCTTGACCCATTCTCACCCTTACTCAGTATAAATAAGAGATTTTTTCGAAAATACTGGAATGGAAAAATCTGGCAAGACTTCAAAGAATCATTCTATCCAATATTTACAATTTTAGTGCTTCTGTACGAGGGTCACTATTTATATTTCGGGAATAGGAACGAAAACAAATAGTTAAGCAGCGAATATATTTTTATTGTTTTTCAAAGTACTCGCCACGATGATCGATACACTTTTGCATGCGCTTAAACCAATTTTCAAAGCATTAATTCCAATCGACACGAGCCTTTTTTTTGGAGCGATTGTCAAATTATGTGGGATCCAACGTGAACATAATTTTCGCACAACTAAGTGTTCATGTAAAATCGCATATATGCTGGTGGAACTAATGCTTAGGGATGCCTCAATCTCACAATAGGTTACATGACGATCTTGCTTAATCATTTCGTGCACAGCATCGATGTTTTCTGGCACTACAGTCGATTTTGGACGACCTTCACGAAACTCGTCGGACAGCGAACTACGACCACGATTGAATTCACTATACCAGCGATACACAGTGGTTTTTGATGGAGCTTCATCGCCAAACGTCAAATTAAGTTGATTGACGCACTCTTGCTGTGATAAACCCCGTCGAAAGTCGTAAAAAATCATCGCACGAAAATGTTCACGATTCAGTTCCATTTTTTTGCCGAGACCAAACTTTCAACTAAATATAAAATAAACAAATAGCGTCCGTATGACAAAATGTTCTGAGTACGTATATCGTCAAAAATGTCAAACTTTACGATGGAACCGTCAGATGGACTCACATGACATCAGTGTTGCCAATTCCCGAAATATAAATAGTGACCCTCGTATAATGCTGGGCATGAGATTTTTTTTGAGGTGTTATTTATTTATTTATATTCTCTCAGATTATTTGTGACGTAAGGCAATGTTTTTTAATGCCACAAAATGAGTTCATTTGGCTTATTTCATTCTATTAAAAACTAAACTAAGACTAGTTCCTGAAGGTCACAACTATTTATTGTCCTGATTCATGCTATCAAATCTAGCAAGGAGCTCTCGCTTAAATCCAGAAGCTGATTTAATTGATTTTATGTTGATAGGTAACGCGTTCCAATTTACAATGCTTCTCATGAAGAATAACATTCCATAGCGTGGAGGCGATCTGGCGTAGTGGTAACATTCATACCTCTCACGCTAAAGGTCACGAGTTCAATTCCGACATTCTTCCAAAAATGGAAGCAAAGTGACGAACCAGCCAAATGTGTTGAAAGTCACTAAAATACAGATAAAAAAAAATTCCATAGTATGAAGATTTATGATGAGGAATTATGAAGTTGGTTCGAGATTGCCGCATTGGAATCAGTTGACTGAAAAGGTAATAAGGCTTGGTAACTATTTTGTGCAAAGTTAGACATGATCTTTATTCAAAGAATTACCAGAATGAACATACTATTATCGTATTTTGTAGGTATGATATTCTAGAGTATCTCCATAAATCATAAATATATCGCAGACTAGCATTCTGGGCTACTCGCAATTTATTCAAAGAAGCTGCCGTTGTATTACTATAGACAAAATCACAGTAGATAAAATGCGGAAAAACAACGTTTTGAAAAGCTTAGTTTTGGTACCAGCATCGAGATGTCTAGTAGTAATATTAAGCTGCTTCGAAGACCCATAGATTTTCTTACACTGCATGTTCACATGATCATCCCAGGATCGACTATCGGTGAAAACAACACTAAGGTTCGATGCTTTTTCCACAAATTGTACTTCATCTCCGCCTACGAATAGTTCAGGAGCTCTCGGTGGAATCCTAAGTCTACTAATTAAGAGCGCTAAAGCGTCGTCGGATTTATTTCTAAAAGGTTTCTACAGGACCATTCGTAAAGTTTTCTCGTGGTTCAGCTTTCTGGCCATCTCGTCAATGCTTGATTTTTTATCATCGCTTAAGTTAATCTGAACATCGTCCGCGAATAAATGTACGGAGCAATGGTCAAGAACCGAAGGTAAATCGTTGACAACGAAAACAGCAGAGGGCCTAGATTCGACCCTTGTGGTACACCAGATTTGATCTCTTGAAATGATGAAAAAACACCGTTATGATAAACTGTTTGGATACGATCAGTAAGATAACATTTAATCAAGTTTACAGCACCTCTAGAAAATTGAAAGATTGACGATAGTTTACTCAGTAGTTTAATATGTGACACACGGTCAAAAGCTTTTGCAAAATCAACCAGCAGTAACAATGCCACTCCTTTTTTTATCGATAGCATGGGCCACATCGTCATGGACTATCAAAAGAGCTGTACTTGTGCTATGATTTCTACGAAAAAAAAGATTGGTAAGGAAAGAAAATTCATACCATCAATGAAGTTGCAAATTTGTGGTTTGAGAAAACTTTTGAAAGCGAACATAACAGACTAACTGGTCGAAGATTAGAAATTTACGGAATGTTTGATTGTTTCTTTAAGGTTATAACTTTGACCTTTTTCCAACTTTTCGGGTATTTCGATGCATAAATCATTCTGTTGAAAAGATGTCTGTATAAGGGTAAAGCCAACGGTAGCATTCTTTTAATAAATTTGATTGATATTTGATCCAATCCAACAGCATTCGATTTGATTTACAATCTCATAATCCTCTACTGCGTTAAAAATTTGATGGCTATTTACGCATCAAACTTTGAGGAATTTTTAAATAATAACTACAGTTAAGTATTATGCATTGGAAGTTGTGGAAATATGTCTCCTATTAAACGGCTCACAGCTTTCAAAAATGTCCGCAATATTTGTCAAGATATTACTAATAGTAACATTCTCAATTTTTGATCCAATTTCACCCCCATAACCCATTTTTACCCCTATCGACGGTATGCCTTAAGTCAAAAAGATGAATTCGTCATTGGGCTTCGTTCTCCGAGTTTGGGACGCGAGAATGTCTTTGATGGATTTTCAGGTGGAATGAAGACATTTTCAAAACAAAAATTATGAATGAAATTAACTTTCACCACTTGAACATTTATTCTACGACGATCTACTCGATAGTTCTCGTAGAGCTCATCTTCTGCAATCAGGCCTCGGAAAAGTCATATTCAACTGAGGATAGATAGGGAACTGTGAAGTATTGCGCTTTCGCAGTCAATTGGAAATGAGTTCTTGCTTCTTCCAGCAGTTTCTCCGTCAATATGACTCAACAGTCATTCGGGTGTTTGTTTTCTATCTCCCTCTGCGACGCTCCGAGCTCATTTCATTCTTCGCTGCCAAATGGACTTCGCGGCAAATTGAAGTGACTCTCCCAAGCCGGATTGATTTCTCTCTCTCAATGTAAATAGGATACCAGGTATGTTACTCCCCCTTTTTTCATGCATTGGTAGGGAAAGAAAAAAAAAGCAAAAAATTATTTCAACATGACAGTTGTGTTTTTAAAATTAGCTTCTTTGTATTGTTGGAGAGTGTGTGTACCATACAGGCGATGTAACATACTTGGTATTCTATTTACGTTGTCTCTCTTTCATGTATCATGTATGCATGTATCGATATTTCAGTTCATGGTGGGTAAGCAATTGAGCCGTTCATTAATGGTGTTCGACTCGTTTTGTAGAATAAGTATGCGAAGTACACAAATTTGAATCTACCTTTTCATCAATTCATCAATTACAGATTCATAATCATTAATTCACTAATAAAACACTCGACAAAAAATTAGAGGAACAAAATGCGTATTCAAGATTTTGAGAGATTTTTGAAATGCTGCAATTTCGTGAGAAATCTCAGCATGAAGATAGGATGTACATCGACTTCGTCTTTAATAAATAATTATTGCTAATTGAAAAGCAGTATTGAAAACTCCAATACATTCTAAACAAGGAAAGCTGCCGTTGTACGCATAGTTGTCCTATGTTCCAAAATCAGCAACTGAGAAAAATGCAATCAAAGTTTTCTACCATATTTGTCTACCAGATGCTGTGAGCTTGTCAGTTTAGCAATATACTGTTTTTTTTTACAAGCAGTAAGCTATTGTCTAATGAAGCGTGAAAGTTCCCTTCATTTGAATTTGAATAAACTTTTTTTTTATTTGCTTCAGAATTAGTACGTTGTTCTAAACCAGAAAAAAGTACCAAAAACAGGTTTTTATAGAAAATCTACTGTGATTTTGCAATTATTGCAGTTGAAGTTGAAACTATTAAATGATTTACATCCTATATTTATGCGTTGCACCAGGTTTGAAAATTTCAAAAATCACTTAAAAATTTCGACTTCGTACTCTGTTTCCCTATATTTTTGTCGAGTGTACTTTCTCTACAAACCAAAATAGACCCAAAATTTTTTTGGGTGTAGAATAAAAATTTTGACTTCCGTGGTTCACGTTGAAAATAGAGGGAATATTGTTCCAATAGATAAAACAAAATATTCATCTATTTTTTCTTCATTAAATTGAATTGCAGTGCAGTACAGAGTATTCTCTAAAAAAAATAACTAGTTGAAGATTGAGTATAGAGAACATAGATGCTTGAGGCATTTGTCGATCAAATTCTTCCAGCAACTGTTTACGAGTGCATCGCGCCATCGAGTGGAAACATTGTGAAGAACGATGGACCAAGATATGAATATATTATTATCATATTCAGAGAATGTCTCGCCTGTCGCCTGTCACATCGGATGACAAAGTTCCTCTTTTCGGAGCAGTCATTCGACCATGGCTTAAACCTGGAAGGGAAGGTTCATCGACCACACACACCCCACAGCTAAACTTTTCACTCACTCCGGCAGACACACTGTGACACCCGGAATCCCGTCTGGAACTGACAGCGTAGAAAATGGGAACTCAAGTTGAAGAAGCGTTGAGTGCCATTATTTTTCTTGTTTTTTTTTCTTATGTTTCGCCGAGATTGATGCATTGAAATTTATAACCCATCAGAGGGCGTAAGCAACCGCTCGGAGCAAAAGAATGAAAAAGTTGTAAAAATCACTCAACACGTGGTGAAAAATCTTTAAATTCAAACACTTCATTTACGCTACCGACCTCTCATTCATGGCGAAGCCAGGGCAGAAAGCTAGTATACCAACACGCCATCGAAGCTCATTATTGTTTGATGATTCCTGCCATTAGGTACCAACCAAGGATTGCCTCACCGAGGGGGAAAAACAACAGATCCCCTCTCGCTCCCATGGTTCACAAGGACGATCCCAGACAATGGGAAGCTCGGAGATAACCGTACAAAACACACACTCACCTAATTTAATTAGGCTCTGGCCAGGAGGTGGGGGTGGGGAGAGCAGAAAACGCTCAAAATAATATTATAAAATGGCCGGGAAACAACGCCCACAGAGCGGATCAAATTCGTACAGTGCGGATACGGTGTGCAGGTTGCAGATTCAAAATTCGATGAACACACGGACGAAAAGCACGGAACTTCATTATGATGTTTTTTCCCCGTCGGTTTCTAAACGAAAACAGACGAAATTTAATTAAAATTAATTGGCCCATAATGTACCACCCCTTTTCGGGTCACGTTTGTGGGCGCTGGTGGAATGAGGGTATCTTCAAATGATCCATTTTTGAATCGATTCAAAGAGATGCTTTTATTTGCTGTGTTTTGTTTTGCCGCAGAAATAGCTATTTCGTTCGGTTGGTTGGATTAATATTAATATTGACTGATGAACTGTAAAAAATTGCCTTGCACTCACACTGTCTATCAATTTTCCTCATCTTTTCGAGTTTGTTGAGACATTTTACGTTAAAAATGCTACATCTTTGGTGTTATACACCATTTGTTTCCAAATTCCGTGGTTTCATCGCTCCACTTACCATACGTGGAATTCTGCTTTGGAAGAATGGAATATTGAAAACCAGTTTTAAATGCGGGGGAGGAGGCTATTTTCAGACGCGAACCTTCAGGTTGTTTGGAGTTTTTAGCAGCATGTAATGCCGAAGGCAGTGCTTGTTCGAGTATGTCTGGTTGGAAAATGATTTACAATCGTCTGTGGGTTTGGAATAATGTCGGCGGCGAATAACACGATTTCCGTTGAAATATTTTCTACGTGGCCCTACTGTACAACACCTCTGAATGAAACATTTGTTTTTAGTGCTTGGAATTGATGTTAAAGTTAGGAATATGACTAAAGATTTTACTAGGGTAACTTTACTAATTTTTCAAGGAAAACAAATATTAATTTGCAGTGAATTGTTAATGCTATTCATGCGTCTCTTAACGCTTTAACATCCATCCATTGTTTTAATAATGTATTCCGCAACTGTAAAACAGTTATTTTACAAAGAAAACTATGAGATTTTATGTTTAAAATTTTTCTGAAATTTGTGAAATATCGTAGGTCAGATCACACATCCTAAATCAATTTATTTGAAACTTTTGAGCGAGGGTCAGCGTTTTTTGATGTGGTGAAATGTGAATGTAAATCTATTCTAATGTGAATTGAATGAAAAAGTAGCCGAAATGATCATTACAATCAAACAAGATTCACACAAGCTTTCCGCTAAATAAAATATATGAATCAATTTGTTCTTCATTACTTATTCATTACGGATATTTGTTTGGGTGACCCTGAAAAGGGCCGATGGTTTTCGTGGATTTATAGAAACAGCTGAAGATGGTTGATTGATAATTCATGCTAGCCCTTGCGAGAACAAAACACAAGCTGGGCATATGTCACAGAGCATCATCGAGGAAACTATCGCGGCAGTTTGTTCAGCAGTTTACACATCACATATCACAGGCGATTATGTTTTGTTCCTCCAGCACTACTATTCCACATTCCTTAACCACTTTAATCTACCTTTGCCAGCGCATCCGGACACTTTATTAATCATGCTTTGAAATCCGGACACTTTTGTCATAAGTAGCGGAACTAAATGGAAACACGTTTGGTGCAAAAGTTTTTTATTAATCAAAATATTTATTGTACTTTCAAAAGATACCACTACAAGATGGGGCCACCATTCGCTATCCAACTCTTGACGAGTAAAGTTCAGTGTCGGTATTGTGCGTTGCCACTTTTGCTATTGTGCTATTGGTACGAGTGAAGGTCATTGCTGTCCGCTTTCGACCTGACCTTTTGTGAAGTGGAACGAAGGAACAAAGGAAGCAGCGCTCTTGCAGCGAGCCGGATTGCGGCTGTTGAACTGATTCGGCATAACGGGATCGCCATCGCGTGACTGTCGCAAACGGGATTCATCATCACGTGGCTGCGTAAGCTATTCTTGCGCTATTGTGTTGTCTCCGTAGCGCGTAGCCTCTGTCTCTCCCTGATTAGGGCAGTAGAGCGCATTATTGGAACAACTTATATATTAAGGTACACATATTTATTATTAATATTATTATTCAATTCATTTGTTCATTGTTTGATATTATTATCATATTTTTTTTTTTTTTTTGCTATTTTTTTTAAGATTATTGTTAAAATCAATAATAATTTAGAAATAAGACAGAAATTTTTGTAAAATGGAGAATAGTGGAGGATCTCCAGAGATGGAGATCTCCGATAATGAATCTCATATAAGATCTGGGAAAAAACATAAACGAGTCCCTCATAAGGAAGATAATTCTTCTGGGGACGAATCCGCTCATCCTACCAAGCCCCCCTCTAAGAAAATTGCAAGCCTCCCTTCTCAACCCACTGTTACTTCCACTCCCCCTCTCCCATCATCGATTTCGCTTCCCCCTTCTGATGCTTCCGATCCAACCCAATCCTCGTCCTCGTCCTCATCCTCATCCTCGTCCTCGTCCTCGTCCTCGTCCTCGTCTTCCCCCTCTGTTGTCTCCGCTCCACGTGTCAGAGTTTATCCAGAAGATGCACCTGGAACGGGCCCTTGGGTTGTTTTCCTCCGGCCGAAACCGAAAGGAAAAAACCTTAACGTGATTCAGATCATGAAAGATCTGGCCAGATACACTTCTGTATCTGAAATTCGCAGGGTTAGACCGAACAAATTGCGAGTTGTCGTGAATGAACGGAAACACGCAAACGAGATTGTTGCTGATCAACATTTCACTCTCGAATATCGAACATTTATACCCTCCCTTAACGTAGAAATTGAGGGGGTGATAACTGAAACGGGTCTGACGAGCGAACAAATAAAAGCAGAAGGAAAAGGCAAGTTCAAGAAACTCCCCTCAATGGAAGTGAAAATCTTGGACTGTCGCCAACTCGGGAAACTTTCCCATGATGGGGACCAAACTAAATTTACGCCGTCCGACTCGTTTCGAGTCACCTTTGCTGGTGCCGCCCTCCCTGACTACGTTATGGTGGACAAATTGAGACTACCTGTGCGACTCTTCGTGCCAAAGCCCATGACTTGCAACAAATGCAAGTCAGTTGGTCACACTTCGGATTATTGTGACAACAAGGAGCGCTGTGCCACTTGCGGAGAGCAACATGAGGGGAAATCCTGCAGTGCGACTGAGCATAAATGTCCATATTGCGGGGGATCCCCACACGAGCTCTCAGTTTGTGAAAATTACAAGAGTCGCTGGGAGAAACAGAAGCGCTCTTTGAAGAAACGCTCGAAACGCACTTTTGCGGATATTTTAAAGGGCGCTTCTCCACTGGCCCAACAACAACAACCAATCAACACACAAAATGTCTTCGCCACGTTGCCCGTTGACGAAATAGAAGCGGACACAGCTAACGGGGGCACACCGTTCATTTTCCAAGGGAATCCCCGGCGCAAAAATGTGACCACTCCCAAAGTTCAAGGACAAGCCCCTCCGGTGATACCCCCTGTTAGCATGCATAAAAAATCGAGTGCAGCGGACAAGCAAAATCAGGTCCCTCCTGGTTTCCGTGGGAATAATTCACCTTCGAATGGCCCAGCACTCGAGGGGACATCAAAAACCCCAACTGTCCCTGTTATTCCGTCCAGTTCAACTTCCCAATCGGGATTTATAAAGTTGTCTGACCTTTTGGATCAAATCTTCAAGTGTTTTAATGTTTCTGACTCCATCAGAACCCTTGTCATCTCAATGCTTCCAGTATTAAAGACAATTTTGCAACAATTGATGCATACATGGCCCCTCCTTGCAATGATTATCTCTCTTGATGTCTAATTCAAATAGAGAGGTCGGAGATATCACTGTTTTACAGTGGAATTGTCGTAGTCTTACCCCTAAATTGGATACATTCAAAATTTTAATTCATAACTACAATTGTGATGTTTATGCTCTGTCCGAAACTTGGCTTTCTTCGCGAGATGATATCTCTTTCCACGATTTTAATATTATACGCTTGAACCGTGATGATACGGAGATACGGAGATACGGAGGGGTGCTTTTGGGGATCAATAAGTGCCACTCATTTTTTAGAATTGACCTTCCACCTATTGGAGGGATCGAAGCTGTTGCTTGTCATGCAAACATCAGAGGCAAAGACCTCTGTATTGTCAGCTTGTATTGGCCTCCGAGAGCTGCGGTTAGCCGCAAACAACTTGATGACATGTGCTCACTCCTTCCTGAGCCACGATTGATCTTGGGAGACTTCAACTCTCACGGAACTGCCTGGGGGGAACAGTACGACGACAATCGTTCATTGTTGATATATGACCTTTGTAACAGCTTCAATATGACCGTTTTGAACACTGGGGAAACAACACGTGTGCCTAAACCTCCTGCTAACCCAAGTGCTCTTGACCTCTCGCTTTGCTCGAATTCACTATCGTTAGATTGCAAGTGGAATGTAATCCAGGACCCCAACGGTAGTGATCACTTGCCAATCAAAATTTCCATCACCATTGGGTCGAATTCTTCTGAATCTATAAACATGGCATATGACCTCACAAGACACATTGACTGGAAAAAATATTCGGACGCGATTGCTCTAGCCATCAATTCCAGAGATGGTTTACCTCCATTGGAGGAGTATAACTTCCTTTCTCGTTTGATCTATGACAGCGCGGTTCGCGCTCAAACGAAACCCATCCCAGGTTCCACCATTTCCCGAAGGCGTCCCAATCTATGGTGGGATAGCCAATGTTCCAAGCTTTATGTAGAAAAATCGAATGCATTTAAAGCTTTTCGGAAACG
Source organism: Toxorhynchites rutilus septentrionalis (assembly GCF_029784135.1). Taxonomy (NCBI): domain Eukaryota; kingdom Metazoa; phylum Arthropoda; class Insecta; order Diptera; family Culicidae; genus Toxorhynchites; species Toxorhynchites rutilus. The sequence goes on from NC_073746.1 coordinate 88,294,077, forward strand.
TGGAACCCCTGAAAATTTTCAAACGTATTTAACCCTTGAAGATCAATTTAAAAACTTAATCAAAGGGAAAAAACGTGCTTATTGGCGAAATTTCGTGGGAGGTTTGTCACGAGAAACGTCAATGAAAAAATTATGGAAAGTGGCTCGAAACATGAGAAATCGCTCTTCAACGAATGAAAGCGAAGAATATTCACATCGATGGATTTTGAATTTTGCACGGAAGGTTTGTCCTGATTCCGCTCCTGTGCAAAAAATTGTTCGAGATATACCACAAGATAGGTGCGATCTTGATTCCGAGTTTTCGATGGTAGAATTCTCTCTTGCTCTGCTCTCATGTAACAATTCTGCTCCGGGATCGGATAGAATTAAGTTCAACTTGCTGAAAAACCTCCCTGATGTGGCGAAACATCGCTTGTTGAATTTATTCAATCGGTTTCTGGAGAATAATATTGTTCCAGATGATTGGAGACAAGTACGAGTTATAGCTATTCAAAAACCCGGAAAACCCGCGTCCGACTTCAATTCGTACCGCCCAATAGCAATGCTGTCTTGTATACGGAAATTGTTGGAGAAAATGATCTTGTTTCGCCTTGATCGATGGGTTGAAACGAATGGCCTACTCTCAGATACACAATATGGGTTCCGCAGGGGCAAGGGGACGAATGATTGTCTTGCGTTGCTTTCTTCAGAAATTCAAATGGCTTACGCCGAAAAAAAACAAATGGCTTCAGTATTCTTGGACATAAAGGGGGCCTTCGATTCTGTTTCAATAGAGGTTTTGTCGGACAAATTACACTCTCGGGGTCTGCCGCCTCTATTGAATAATATGTTATATAACTTGCTTTGTGAGAAACATTTGAACTTTTCTCACGGAGATTCGGCAGTAAGTCGGGTCTCTTACATGGGCCTCCCCCAGGGCTCATGTTTAAGCCCCCTTTTGTACAACTTCTATGTAAGCGACATCGACAATTGCCTTACACAAAATTGCAGCCTAAGACAACTTGCAGATGATGGAGTGGTGTCTGTCGTAGGATCAAACGAATCCGACCTGCAAGGACCCTTACAAGATACTTTGAACAATTTTTCAGCCTGGGCCATTGGTCTAGGGATCGAATTCTCCACGGAGAAAACAGAGATGATGGTTTTTTCTAGGAAGCATAGACCAGCAAAACCAAAGCTTCAACTTTTGGGTAAACCGATCACTCATGCTATGTCATTCAAGTATCTTGGGGTCTGGTTCGACTCCAAATGTACTTGGGGGGCCCATATTAGGTATCTGAGTAAAAAATGCCAACAAAGAATAAACTTTCTCCGTACAATTACCGGCACCTGGTGGGGAGCCCACCCAGAAGATCTTATAATGTTGTATCGAACAACTATTCTCTCAGTGATGGAGTATGGCAGTTTCTGTTTTCAATCAGCTGCCAAAACACACCTCATTAAACTCGAGCGAATTCAGTATCTTTGTCTCCGTATTGCGTTGGGATGTATGCCCTCAACGCATACCATGAGCCTCGAGGTTTTGGCAGGCCTACTCCCACTAAAAGATCGCTTCAATTTATTATCTCTTCGGTTCTTCATCCGGTGTAAGGTCATGAACCCATTGGTGATCGGAAATTTTGAGCAGCTGATCGAGCTAAATTTTCACTCCGGATTCATGAGTTCATATCATGAATTCATCCCCATGCAGGTTGATCCTTCTTCGTATATTCCCAACCGTGTTTGTTTCCCTGACTACATCAATTCCTCTGTGCATTTTGATCTGTCCATGAAGCAAGATATCCATGGATATTCAGATTACCAACGATCGAGGATCGCTCCAACGATCTTCGATGAAAAGTATGGGGGTATCAATTGTGATAATATGTACTTTACTGATGGGTCCACTATAAACGAGTCCACAGGATTTGGAGTGTTCAACGAATTTTTTAGCACCTCACACAGTCTTCAGAATCCTTGCTCAGTGTATATTGCTGAATTGGCAGCAATTCATTGGGCGCTGGACAGCGTCGCCTCACGACCTGTTGAACACTATTACATTGTAACGGATAGTCTTAGCTCTGTCGAAGCTATCCGTTCAGTGAGGCCGGAAAAGCACTCGCCGTACTTCCTTGAGAGAATACGAGAAATTTTGAGTGCTTTATCCAGACGCTGTTATGTCATTACCTTTATCTGGGTCCCTTCACATTGCTCCATTCCGGGTAATGAGAGGGCTGACTCATTAGCAAAGGTAGGTGCAATTGAAGGCGATATTTATCAGCGTCAAATCGCCTTCAATGAATTTTATTCTTTAGTCCGCAAAAATACCATCGCTAACTGGCAACGCAAGTGGAATGAAGATGAATTGGGCCGGTGGTTTCACTCGATTATCCCTAAGGTTAGCCTCAAACCGTGGTTCAAAAGTCTGGACTTGAGTCGGGACTTTATTCGCACCTTCTCCCGACTCATGTCCAATCACTGTTCGTTAGATGCACTACTCTTCCGTTTCAATCTTGCCAGCAGCAATCTCTGCGTTTGTGGCCAAGGTTATCACGACATCGAGCACATTGTTTGGTCGTGCGAGGTGTATCTGGTCGCCAGATCGAATTTAAAAAACTCCCTTCGGGCCCGAGGAAGGCAGCCCAATGTGCCGGTGAGAGATGTGTTGGCTCGGTTAGACCTTGATTACATGTCCCATATATATGTTTTCCTTAAAGCTATAGATCTTCGTGTGTGATTGCCCCTACATCCTTATACCCTCCTTTCCTTCCTTTGCGGGTAATTCGTCCCCTTGCTATAAATAGTAGAATAAGTTGAAATGTAAATACACTATAGATATACGAATAGATTTATAAATTGAGTGTTCATCAACATTGTTACAATTTCCTTATATCCCATCCTTCTCCTAAAAATATGTCACCCTCCTAAACTCGAGTACACCGCGAGTAATCGGTTTTCCACCTTACTAACCATAGATGTAAGAAAATTGTTTATATATATAGTTTTAAAATTATATTTAAGAATTCGGCTCCTTTAAACTTAAGTAACTGAGCCTGTAAAAATAAACGAATTAAAAATAAATAAAAAAAAAAAGATGGGGCCATATATGTATACAGCCATTCCATGCCAAACCGATATAGTCGTTCTCAGATTTTCGTGAAAAGTGGTAGTTTTGTTCTTTATCGCAAAACATTAGACCCGTATTTTTTTATTTTTTCAGTAGGGTGACCATTTCCATTTTAGGGTGGTCCGAAAAATCAACTTTTTTCTCATTTTTCCAAGAGTGACTTTTTTCAAAAATTCATAACTTCATAACCGATTCAGATGTTCGACATATCATATTAAAGCCAATCACCACTTTGTCTTTTTTGGGAAAATACTAAACCTGCAAAAAGTTTGAATTCTGTTCTCGTTATTATTGATTGTATTCGTTTTTTATTGTTTTCATGGTCTCGGGACCAAGGGCGCCATATTTTTTTATACTTTTTCTGAAAAGCTGAGGATTTTTCACATAACATATGTCACAACCAAAGAGACTTTTTTTCGGTTTTTTAAGTTTCAAAGTTTGGCATGGAATGGCTGTATATATATATATATTTAAAAATCCTATCAATATGGGTATCAAATGAAAGGACTTGATTAGTAGAATACCGTAATTTATGAAAAATGTAAATCCAAGATGACGCCGCTGCAAAATGGCGGATTACATATTCTCTTAGAACCCCATGAATATGGGTATCAAATGAAAGGGATTGGCTAGTACAACACATCTATTTATGAAAAATGTAAATCCAAGATGGCGGCTGCTACAAAATGGCGGATTACAAAATGGCTTTCATTTGATACGCATATTGATGGGGTTTAGGGAAAATATGAAATCCACCATTTTTGAGCGGCCGCCATTTTGGATTTTCAAAATCATAAAACACGCAGTTTTCTAATGGCTGCAGAGATTAAGGTGTGTTCCAAATTTCACATCCATCGGTCAACAAGAAGGGGGTTAAATTTCTATTAATGTGGGACAGCGCTACAGACAAAGTTACAAAGTTACCCACGTACATACAAAGGGGTCATATAATCGACCCCGTGCTGTATACCGAAGAGTTTTGCAGTTTCCCGGGTCGAAAATCTTTGCTCCACACTCCATACTCCATACTAAGGTTTCTAACATACCCTTATACAACTCCTTCAATGAGAAATTTAATCGTCAACTTTTGACCGTCCGGATATAAAATCGTTTTCTGAATGTACTTTTTATTCCGGACATGGGTTTGTGAAATTCACATTGATTTTTTATTTTTTTTATTTTGTTTTGTTAACAGCTAGGTACTATAATAGACACTAAACTAAATAGACACAAAACTAAATAGACACAATAGTAACTATCAGTCACATTAATTCAACATGCAAAAATGTCATGGTTTTGGCATGATATTGAATGTAATAAAAAAGTGTCCGGATCAAAAAAGCGTCCGGATTCAGAAGCATCACTGTATTAGTATTAGGAATATTATTGTTTGCGTTCTAGCTGGATTGGAACTGTGATTCGTTTCGAATCATAGAGGTTCCTATACCATTTTCAGTTAATTTACCTCTAAGGCCTTTTATAATTTGATAATTGTGGTAATTGTGAATGACGGTGATTCGAAAACGTGAATATTTATACCCTAACAAAACGACGTACGGAGCATAAATCGCAATATTTTCTCTGTCTACATCCTCCGTAGAACGAACGCTTTCATTTCGAGCGAGTGTTTTTAGCGCGCCTGATTCGAATCTTTATATATAAAAGAAACTTTTTCCCACGTACGTATAACTCATCATGACGGGAGAACGGCTGATCAGATGTACGTCGTCGTACGTACGTCGTTTTGTGAGTTTGTCTTGACCCAAATTATAATTATAGAGTGCTTTGGAAAATATTTAAGATGATTGGAAAAATTCAAAAAAAATTACTATACATATCTTTATATATTAGGCTGCCAAAAAAGTTCTGCGGTATTTTTTTTTGAATTTTCATTTGTTCATAAAATTAGTTACAATTCATCTGTTTTAAGTCAAATATGCGCCGTTTTGTTCGATGACTTGTTCCCAACGAGATACCAACTTCATAATACCCCTGTTATAGAAGCTCGCTTCCTTATTGGCAAAAAACTCGGATAGCCAATTTTCACAGGCCTCTTTTGTGGCTAACTTCTGACTACCTAGCTCGTTCGCCATGGACAAAAACAGGTGGTAGTCACTTGGTGCAAGGTCCGGACTATACGGCGGATGCAAAAGAACCTCCCATCCGAGCTCCCGGAGCTTCTGGCGCGTCACCAAAGAAGTGTGTGACCTGGCGTTGTCCTGATGGAAGACAATGCGGCCTCTGTTTATCAAAAATGGCCTCTTCTTCATGAGTGCTACCTTCAAGCGGTCCAGTTGTTGGCAGTATATGTCCGAATTGAGCGTTTGGCCATAGGGAAGCAGCTCATAATGATTATTCCTTGACAATCCCACCCACACACAGCAGAACCTTCCTGACCGTTAATGAGGGCTTGGCCACCGTCTGAGGCGCTTCAGCGGGCTTCAACCACGACCGTTTGCCCTTCACGTTGTCGTAAGTGACCCACTTTTCATCGCCAGTCACCATCCGCTTCAGAAGCGGGTCGATTTTGTTGCGATTCAGCAGTGATTCACATGCGTCGATACGGTCAAAGATGTTTTTTTGCGTCAACGTGTGTGGCACCCATACATCGAGCTTCTTTGTGAATCCAAGCTTCTTCAAATGGTTAATAACGGTTTGATGACTTATCTCCAGCTCTTGGCCGATGCTACGGCTGCTACTATGTCGGTCTTTCTGGGCTAATTCAGCGATTTTGTCGCAATTTTCGACGACAGGCCTTCCGGAGCGTGGCGCATCTTCGACGACCTCTACACCAGAACGAAAACGTTGAAACCATCGTTGTGCGGTGGAAATGGAAACTGTATCGGGTCCATAAACTGCACAAATTTTATTGGCAGTTTGAGATGCATTTTCGCCTTTGTCATAGTAGTACTGTAAAATATGTCGGATTTTCTCTTTATTTTGCTCCATATTTGCGACACTATAACTCACTAACGACTTAACCAAACAAAACACTGTCAAGGACTATATTAAAAAAAAAAGCAAAAATACCTTTCCAACAAGCTATAGTATAACTCGATACAATGAATACAACTAGAACTACGCGCTTACAACGACACCTCGCGGAAATACCGCAGGACTTTTTTGACAACCTAATTATAAGAAGGAAATTTAAAATAAAAAGGGAAAATTCGAAAATAAGAGGTACGCATATGTATGTTTCGCTGGGACAATAATCATTTAGATCAATTTGACAGATCTGAACGATAACATACAAACTCTCTTGAAGTATATTCGTTTTTAACCAACCAAAATATTCTCTAGAAATACATTATATGGCAGAACAACGTTTGCCGGGTCAGCTAGTGGTATATAATTAAGCTTTTTTTCGAATTGTAATCAAACTAAATATAGAGAATTTCCGATTCGATTGATATAATAAATCATTGAAATCCGTTCTCAGCAAAAATAGTTTGATGTTAACATTCACAATGTTAACAATGTTTTATTTTTTCCCTCGTTCTCCTAAACTTTTAACTGTCTTTATCTGAGTTTGTTCAAGGGATTCAAATGAATTTAATTTATATTATTTTTGAGAAAAACAAATGAGATAATCCAAATTTATAGTACAAAAAAAAATTAAAATACGTTCATTTAAATTTGGACGGTAAAGAAATGTTATTGTTCTATTTTTGAAGGTCGCATTGATTCCCAAGCGAAAAGGCAATGTTGACGTAAAATTGGTATGTAGGGGTTATAGGGACCAGGGATGGTTCTCAGGATGTTTCGAAACCCCTTCCTAAGGGGGGACTGCCATACAAATGAAACACAGTTTTCTGCATAATTCAAGAATTATTCAAGCAAACTAAACCAAATTTGGCATGTGAAGGTTTTTGGTTGCAATAAATGTTGTGCTGCTATACAAATGAAGAATATATTTCTGGATAACTCAAGAACTAATCATGCAAATGGAGGCAAATTTGGTATATGTAGGTTTTAGGGGTCAATAAATGTTTCAATTGTGGTTTGACACTCCTCCCCCATCTCTAAAAGATGGGGGGTTGCATCACTCGAGAACTAATCAAGCAAATTGAATAATGGCGAGTTTTGGTAGAAGTATTAGGAATTTTATAGTAAAAGGTAATTTGAACGGGGTCGATTAAAAGTTCAATCAATGAACAGCGATTGGACCCGTGAACGTGCGCTTAGTAAGAAAACATGAATGTTTGAAGGTTTGTTGAAATAAATTGTGGCCGGGTCAGCTAGTATATTATAAATGATAATAGCATTTTCTTCTTTGTTGCCACGTTTTTTTTTACCCATTTGTTTATTTTAGGCTCATTAGCATTTTAGCTGTAACAGAGCCGAATTTTAATCGTGTACATGTCACATGTTTATCATATCTATAATTAGCACATTACACAGTTGCCATTTGTCGGCGTAAGAGCATTCCTACTATACCAGGGGTGGCCAAACTTTTGGGCATTACAGGCGATTAATTGTTCAAATGTTAGGCTGCGGTCTTCCATCGTTGACTGTTGACAAAACTGTAACTCGTATACTCACGCACATATCTACGGACTGAGGCAGAAAAACATTCATAACTTCAAACGGCTCTATCTCGAAAAATATGAGAGCAAATTGAGGGAGAATTGAAGAAAGTAGAAGCTTGCTCACAGAAAAATCCTGGGCTCTATAATCGTAAAATAGCCGTAAAACAGAATTGTAGTCAGAGTACAGTTCGGCGAATGAAAGCCAGTGCAGGCCTGAAGAAATTCAAAGTTCAGACAGTTCCTGATCGAAATGCAACACAAAATATAGAAGCTAACAGGCGAGAAAGTTAAAATCAGATTTTTTACGTAGAACTACGTCTTTCATTAAGGGTGCCAAATCAGAAAACAGGTCACGTTTTTATGAAATAAAGATAACGTTAATAACTATTTTTTCCGCGAACGGATTTTGGCGATTTACATACTAAAAGAATCGGAAATTCCGTAAGATTTGTTTAATGTGCTAAACATTAGAATCCCTTGGTTTGTAAATGGTTAAAATTCATGAAAACTTTAAGCGTTTCCATTTTCCCATACATTTGTTCTATCCATTTGTGTGCTTTCCCGAACAGAGCTGTCAATAACGAGCAACTTATCGACGACCAACGAAGGGGAAATCGTAGGATTCGAAGTCTCCGTGAGCAAAGGAAAAGTAGAAGAATGAAGGAGAATACTTGCCTAGAGTATAAACAGTGGATCTCGCTGAGACAAACTTCCATTCGGCATCGGACTGTTGAGCAATCCAGTTCACTTTGCTTTCGCTGCGCTTCGATCTAAGATTGAACCCCACCAGTGGTAATCCAACTTGGATATCGTCGTTTGGTTTTTCTGTTTTTCGCGTTATTCGTATCGTGTGTTTTTTCCGCGTTTCGCGTAGTGTGTGATGAGTAATAAGAAGAGGAATGCATACTCGAGCCCTGCAAAAAACGAACGCATTATAAGGGCAATAAAATTTCGAGGCAAGCGTCATCTAATGATGCACGCGATGTTGGTGCAGTGAAAAGCGCTCGCACGCCGTTACGCCGTTACGCCGTTACCAAGTTGTTAACGCCGTTACCCATGCAGCAACCAAAATCAAGCTCCCCACGCTGGTAGTGAAGGCGGTCGCTCTTGACAAACTCATCAGCGAATTCGCATTGATGGGTGTTCCAGCAGAATACAAGCTGTGTGGCATAATTCAGTCTATTTTCCAAGCAGTTAACATAGTTCGTTTTCCGTCATCATCAGGGCTTCGTTGGTGCCTTTGAGAATGCATCAATGCATTAAACTGACTTTATGACGAAGCAAGCGTTAAGGTTGTGCGCCAAAAAATTATTTGGGGAATACCAAGCAGTCTTCAGAAAGCCTACGCTGTGTTGCGCTCGAATTCAATTTTCATCATCGTGCGCTGAAAACAAACTTCATTCTTGGCACGAAGCGTACCGAACTCAAAACAAGTGAGCCCAAAATCAGCACGGTGCAGAATTCACATACTAAATTCCCCCTCATTCTTTACCCACACACACATATAAAATTCTAGCGCCCGTTCTGTCTTCGCTTGTTCTAAGCTCTGTTGCTTAGCACCCTCATACAATCCGCATCAACAGAAAAAGCAACGCAGAAAGACTAGATTCGAGCTCGGTTTAAAATTGGGAATATAAGCCGGTGTATGGATACGATGCAGTGAGGATGAACTCAAAAGCGAACCGTGTTGACAACAGAACATTTGAACTTTGTTTCGGTGTGCGTTGATTCGTCCGGGCGCAGGTGTGCGCATGGAGAGAGAGTTCAACTGGGTGCAAAAAAAAGTGTTGCACATCAGAACTGTGTTCAATTCCGAAGACTGATACCAAGCATCTTGAATGTCTTACTGGAATGTTATAAGTTATTTGGGTTCGCGTGCCAGTCGCAAAACAGCCTTCAACTAGGATTGCATTTGCGCTAATATTGACCATAATGAAGCATTGCTACAGATACTACTCGAAAAGGTTGTTATTAAAAAAAAGAGTTTATTTCACTTGTTTAGTCACCAACAAAGTGAATGACGTTCTGGAATTTTGTATGTGATTAGGTTTCGCTTGCCAGTAGCAAAACTTCCTCCCCTAAGGGTGACAGCTGCGCTTCTCTCGAGCATGAGAAAGTAATGCAACTTTTTTCGAGGCCAGTAATATTAACAGAAGCGTTTCTTTTGAGAATAGCGTAAAATGATGAGAAGTATTTATATTCCTAGTAGTTTCAAGCCACCAATGTATGGCTCTAAATGCATGCTATGGCGAACGCTTGTTTGGCGCTTGGGTTACGTTGTACGAAAGATGCATAGAGGTGCGATTCCTTTGAGGCAATACTAGATAACATGTAGCATGATATTTGATACTTGCAAGTGTTGTCATTGTTGTTGTTTCCATGCGGTGCCAAAGATATATTGATGTAATTATGAGATGTGGAATAATGGTGCTGGTGCAACATGTATATAATCGAGTCTATTTCAATTGCGAAAAAGGCCACCGGAATAGCGTTCGATGTATGAAATAAATTGCGACATACGATCAGCTAGTATATTGTTTTACGAGGGCATGAATGAATCATCAATCAATTATCGTCAACTGATTCTACAATGAAAAATCCATTTCAGAAATTATCCTACTAAGCAGTTGTTTCTAAAATTTCACAACATTCTAGAATAATATCCGAAGGTATGAACAAGCGACTTATATAAAATAACAGTGTAGTTCTACGTCAACAATGCGGTCGTATCTTGGACACAACCTCCTATAATTTTTTTCTGAGAAAAAAGCTATATTGTGGACGACGAAACTTATTTATTGTTCATACAAAAGTGTGTGAGCGTTACATAGTGTATGTGTGTGTATGGGATGGCGGATTCTTCATTCAACATTTTTTTGGCCAGACATGGCTTCATGTCATTATGCCAAAGCAACTTTGAAATGGTATGAAGACAATATAGGGGCGAATGAACTGCAAAGTTTAAAGCCTCTAAAAACAAACAATCGAATGAAGACAATAATTTGATTTTCGTCCGATAGAAATATATTGAGCATTAATTAAAATAAACTTGCAGTCAATGAAGATACGAACCGAATCCATTGTAGAATTTAGTAGTAAGTGGAACATCGCAGGAACAGGAAAGTTTCAGAAACTACAGTAAAGTCCCTAATGGAAGGCATACCTTTAAGGTAGAAGAGACAATACTTCATTAAAACTCGCATTCGAAGTCTTCAAAGGCGAAGTTTTCTCAAAAAAAATAGTTTTCATTGGTTTTCGAAACCTTATATCGGATGCTTCCAGCATTTTAAATTAGTCGTTTAACAAATGACAAAACATTGTTGAAATTGATCCTAGTGACAATTTTTTGCTTCATTACAAGCTATGGTCGATAAACTGGTACGTTTACACAGTAGCCATTTAGGCGTAAAAGTATTCCTTCTATTCTTCCATTATCCACTTAGACCACCGGACAGCGGAGACAGTTGATATGATCATTGTTGAGTTATTAATAGAACAGCAGCCCGATGTTTCTTGCAGAGCAGAGCAGTTGTATGGATGAATCGGTCTTATTTCGATCGTGGATCGATCTCCATCGCTGACGATTGTTGCGTGGACGTAGTTTTTCTGTAACAACACAAAGATGGCCAATGAGGGCGTTTTGAACAATGAGGGAGTTTTGAACTCACGGTCGATCGCTTACTAAGCGAACGTGCAGCCAACGTGGCCACGGAGACCCCCGTTGCCACGCTGTCCGGAACATTATTTGTAGGGAGTTGTAATATCTTTATAGCCATGCGATGTATATTGATTGTATGTGCGGTCGAGGAAGAGAAGGAATACATATATGGGGAACATACTATTGAGATCGCCCCTAATCAATCTATCATCATCTGATATGCTTGAGTATACCGTTTCGAACCTCTAAATAAGCAGCCCGTTTAAATCAAATAATTTATTTTTTTACATAAGCAAACAACATGCTTGATATTATGATATCCTGGACCACAATTACACACATTTTTAGTAGCAAGACCTACACGATAAAGACGTGCATTGAGTCCGAATTGATTGAGCGTTGGGGAAAATAGAGTAAAGCCATCTTCTAAGATCATCCCTCCATTGATTCAGTCAACTTATAAATGTCTGTTTCTCCGAAAATCACATTGTGAGCTAACGCCGTATTGCAGGCAAAAGATTGCTCGTTGCGTAGGAGAGGAAAACGAGTGGTTAGTGCAATCGAAAAAACACTATATTCACTATATTTTCTGTTCGTGTTTCAAGCAAAAGAATGCTGGATAAATTTCCTGTCTAATGGTATGTAACACAACATATGTCGCAACATTGATATATTGAGATATATTGAATATTGAGTAATATGCGTTTGAAATTTCTTGATGAATCGTTAAATGTTTCGTAGAGTTACCCCCCTATATAGAAGCCAAAGACATAGTCCAACGTCAATAATCTTTGCCAAACATTTCACATATTTAACCTATCATTTGTAAGCAGGAAACACCTTAAATAATTATTTTGAGTTTGAAAAAGCACAATCATGAATTTCAAAATGGCAATATTTGAAACAATATCGATTCGTACTAGTTTTTGCACAATAAATTCAACAACGAACTGAGTTGATGATTTCTTGATGATCCCAGAGAGGTTAAAAAACATTTGCTTTGAATCAACTAATGCAATCAACGACATATTTTAATTGATGTTATTCATGGCGTTTCACCTCGCCGAGATTTCACTCAAGTTGGATCCAACGAAAATATTTTTCCGGGAATCTGTGTACAAAAAAAGAAGATGCTTTTCTCAGAATCGTTTTCTTTGCTCTACCTTTCCGTCGGTCTTTCCGCATGATAACACTTCGTACCGACCGACCAAACCAGGTCAACCAGCTGGGGAACGTTATCCTCCCGATATTAAATCCGTACCTTTTCTCGTCCCTTTTTTTGCCTCTCCTGACAGTGGGTGGTCGAAGAGCTCGTAGCCATTCACACGTTTTCTAATTTGCTGTTTAGGCCAAGATTTGCAACGAGCGACGGCAGGTGATAACATAGAGACTTCCTACCCAATGGCGCTCGGCGTTTCCTTCTTCTTCGCTTGCACTCTGGAAAGCCGGCGGTCCCTAGTGGGAACCATTTTAACGTGTACCAGCGGAAGAAACGAAGAAGATAGTTAATCCTGAAAAAGCAAGCTCTACACTGGCCCTTCCCCTGGGGACGGGTCTGGGGTAAATGTCTGCTACCTGGCAGCAGAAGGAAAACCATTCGCACCGTGGGGCTTATACATAAAGTATACGTCTACAGCGGATAAGTTGACAATGAATGGTTTGATGGTGCAGATTCCGGCGAAGAAACAGACTGGGAAAAGCTAGTGCACTAGCACCTTGAGGAACGCTATTCCGAGCCGCCTGAACCTGGGTGGCCAGAACATGTGCTACCCGTCTTCTCACTGATTCAACCTTATAACCATCCACCCACATGTGGAGCCACCCCGATGGAGCTGCACATCTTCGCCTGACAAAACTCTTTTTTTTTCCTGGCTTGTTCCTGGCATATGGTTAAACGACACGACGAAAAAGGAACAGCACCGGAGAAAGAGAGTCAACTCATTCAAGCTGCTTTCCTCTCTAAAATATTTATAAAAGTCAAACTGATTGATATAACGGATGGTTTTGTGGCGCAGCACAGGATGAGAGGGAAATCTAGAAGCAAACGAGTCGGCGAACGATGTCTCAAGATTTGAACAATATGAGGTCGAGTAGATTTTCCAGGCCAGAAGAAGATTGGGTTCCAGAGACAGAGATAGAGAGACGAGGAAAAACAACTGTCAGGTACATCAGGTAGAAGACAGGGCTCTGCCGGAGATACGTAATATTGGGTCTTATCCAGCTTCGAGCGAATGAATAACTTAATAGTTATTTTGTAAATTGTTGTTTCTTTAAACATTGGTGAGGTTTTTGAAGGGCTATAATTTGCATGATCCAAAAAGATCTATTGTAGCGAAAGTCATATTACGATGAGCTACGCAATTTGAATTGTGCGAGTGTGTTTATACCATTCCTCACAGATGGATGCAATCGACTCATTTTAATGAACCGAAATGCTCTTTTCCAACAACCATCGCATTGAAATGAGAAAAATGACGTACAAATCTTCTGCTTGCTGAAACACATAGAAGTCGTTGTCACCTCTCATGAAAAGCACATAATGAGGAAGACTGAAGGGGGAATCATTTCATCCAATGTAGCGTTTATTATTTTTATTATCATTATTTTGCACGCTTCTGTTGGGCCGTCATCGTCATAGCTGAAGTAATATATCACGAGGGGAAAGCAGGAAAAAAGTGTTAAAAATCATTCCACCAGAACCTCGGCCGGCTTCCGCCCATTCCGCACTGCTTTATGGACTCATTCCTTCATTCAACCGAGCACACCACCTCCTCATTAGTGCCCTTTCCTAGTTGGAGCAGTAATTACTGTCTGTGCAAATGCTTACAGAAATGAAGCTTATTTTCGTTAGCTAAGCAACGAGCGAGAGCTGCAATAGTCAGCGTAAATGAGACGAGCTCTAGGCAACCATCAACGACTCCTTTTTTGTGAGTGTGTGTGTGTGTGCCGGGATACCCTTCGGCAAACATGGAAGAAAGTGAAAATGAGAAGAGCAAACCTGTGCCATAAAAAGCTAGCTTGAAATGAACAAAAATTGTCTATACATCCCAAACACATGCTTCGCAGCAGCTTGGCGCACGTACACACCAACACACACAAACACGTTTTTTTTGTTGCTTCCCCGGAAGGTGTACTGACGTAGATTACCGGACACTATAGTATACATTTATCCCGTTTTTCATCGGATGATTCCGGCGGTGTGCAGAAAATGAATCACAGCAAGATAACGTCTCTTTCGTCGGATTTCGCTTGAATTTACCACACAGCACAGAATGAGCATGAGCCTTTTGTAGTTCCCTGCTCGAGGAGCGTTTGCTGCAGCAGCTACCGGGGCGCCGCAGGGGACGAACGGTTAAAACGAAACGCATCGCTCCAGAAAAACAAGACGACAGAACTAACCGATTGAAAAAGGGGTAAACTAGATTTCCGGAAAGAATTTCCTACCAGGGGAGGAGCGATATCTACTGCCGCACGCTTTTCTCTTTGAGCTGCAGGCTGCAGGTTGGGGCAAAAACACGGGGAATCACCAATCGTTGACTACCGGAAATGCGATACAGGAAAGATACGAGCAGGGATATGTCCTGCGGTGAGAAGGGACACTCACAGAGAGTGTTGTGATAGTAATCACAACTCAAAGCGCATTGATTTATTACGAACCTTTTTCGCGATAGGTACAATGTAGGGCACTAAGGTATATACAATTCTTATAATTATAAGGGATAGACAAAAAAGTGAGACTAGCGAAATTTTGTCAATGTTAAGCAGCCATAATTCTTCAAAGCATACACTTTTTTCATTAAAAAAAAGCACCACCAACACATCCCCACCCCAAGGCGCTCGCATAAAACCCATCGTTTTATTTTTTTTTAAATAAACAGATACAAAAAGAAGAAAAAACAATTCTCGCGTAACAAATGTAAACAAATCGAGTTAATGGATGCACGCTATTAGTTTTCAATCATTGAATGCATTACAAAAACAATTGTTCACGTATCTATCTTCTTCATCTTTTTATCGCCGATGCAAAAAATATCCAATGTACAGAATCGGATTTGAAGCGCCCGGCTGTTACTTCAGACGCCTCTTTCCTCCGACGACCGAAACGTCCGAAGTAACAAAGCAGTCAAAACAATACGAAGTCGTACTTCGGTCGTTTTGAGTTTTTGTTTCTTACAGCTGTTGTTACCGATTTCAATGCAATTCGACCAGTGATAACAATAATAATTCGTCTTTAGAATGAAATGCTGTTATTTGGATTGTTGCTTAGAAGTAAGTTTCAAATTTTTGTCGTGCAACGTAATATGTCCAATGTGCAAATGCGGGCAGACAAAACGTCCAATGTAACATTTTTCGCTCCTAGTCTTCAACTTTAATCTTAAATCACGGAACAACAGTTACGATTGGCTTTTCAGAGTTATTCTTGACTGCTAGTGGTGAAAGTAGCGATAAAGATCGGAAGCTTTTAAGACAATTCGCGGAATAATGTTTGGGTCTTCAACTTCGTTTTTCTCGAGTTGACGAAAATGTTACATTGGACCTTTTCAAAAGTTAT